>NC_039366.1:118109191-118428233 GCF_003573695.1 Papaver somniferum | reverse complement strand
TAATGGTGGCATATATAAAAAATAATGGAGTTCGTGAAATTTGTATCCATGGATTAAAGGAAGTAATCTATCAACGATGAAGTAGAATCACTTGCATTAACGAAACAGTCATGGAAATGAAGACGTAGTAGTGACGCTCCCATTCTACGTTCGTTTGCAACCGCAGCTCGCACTGCAGTTTGGATGGTGGAAAGGACATTGGGGCAACTAGTCGCGTAAAAATTGGCAGACAGCTGAGCAGATGTTGTGTTAATATGCATCCCTCCCAAGATACACAATACTATAACATAGGGAAAGAAATGAAAACTAGAAGAGAAATGGTAAGCCATGATTTAAAAGACTTGAAAGCTGATGAGCTAGCTAGTGATAACGAATCTATATATAGTTTTTGTTTTAGCTCATCTCTAATGGCTCTTATTTATAGCACTTAACTGGCAAGGGAATGTGTATACAATTCTTCATAGATAGTTCTCAACTTCTCGATCAATATTGGTCAAGTCAAGTGCAAAATTTTGTTTGATTAGTAGAAATCTCTTTCAATAATGGGCCGGTTGGGAAGTCTACATACGTCTTCTCAGATGATCGAGTAAGCATCGAACTATTGAGTGATATGCATTGCATGATTCACAAAATTGGTTAAAAAAACCAAAATCAATAATTTTTGGGTGAAAAGGACATTTAGATTTTGATACTGTTTAAATGGACAAAAATGTAAAAATAGTTGGGATGTAAACAGTTTTATCCTACCCGTTTTCAAATATTTTTTTTATTTTTAATTTATATCAGGATGCATCCAGTTTCATCCTTGCTATTTTTTAAGTTTAAGTCAGGATGAATCCAGTTTCATCCTTGCTATTTTTTTTTGTGTCCATTTCACTCATACTAATTTTTACTCGTCCATTTGAACCATGTTTTAAAAATATTTGGACAAATGACCCATTTTGCGTGCATGATTCAATAGTCAATATGATCCGTGTCAAATGTCCTTTCTTGCCTCCCCCACTTTTTCTTTTTTTCTTATGGTTTTCTTGTTTTCTTGTCTCTTTTTCTATTCTATGTTTTGTATTTATCTCTTTGATCAGCATATTGATGATTGATGATTAGTTAACGGAATCCAAAAAGGGGATTGATCGCACTAAATTTTGAACTTCAATATTCCCTGTGGACGTGAATTTCAGGCATGCACATAGTGTTATTAAAAGTAAAAGTAGAAAGGGGTATGCGTCAAATGCAACCTTATCGATCTCCGCTGATAAGTCAGCCAAGTCGTCAGGGGAGAAATGTAATTCTTTTTTGGTTAATGGTTCTCATCACTAACGGCAAAACCAGTGGAATAACCAAGTGGCTGGGCAAAAATGTAATACTTTGCTTATCATCTCATGGCATTTCGAATCTGATTAGTTGCGTGGCATTTTGAATTTAACTTCAGAAGCAGAAGTCAGAAGCAAAATATTGTTGCTTCACAAAAAATTGTCTTTTATGTTAAGTCGTTTTGAAATTTTACACGCAAACTGACTTCTTGCTTTTTAACTTCTAAAATCAAAAAATTACTTCTAGATGTACGTCAAAAACATGCTATAATTGTAGGGCATTCTTTGGATGTTGATATCTGCCACACTTTTTCAGTGTAATGCAGCAAGTGCAAGATTCAAGACTCATCAAATATAGGACGGCCGTCCTCTTGACAAGATGAGTAGATTTTCTTCAGAAACATAACAGCGAGCTAAATAGACATAGACTGAGCATCACAGCTTTGAGTTAAGAGGTGACAGACAAATCTTTAATTCATTTAGACTATTTTGCTCGCAAACTTCCCAATAAGCTTAAGATTTTCACTGTTGACAAGACCACTCTGCAAAGTAAGTATTGTACTTTTTGACTTATAAATTTGTTCTGGTCAGGGATCCAAGTGGAACAAAACAAGAGGGGAAAACAAAATACGTGAGACAATTTGTCCCTAGTAGGAAATATCGATAGGTCCTACAAATAATATATTTCCTCCGTCCCTAATAAGATGACCTATGTGATTTTATATTTGTTCCATAAATAGATGACATATTTCACTAATCAAGGGATATATCTAAAACTACTCTTTTAATTGATTATTTTTTCTATAAGAAATATGTATAATTTGATAGTCATGTTTATATTGGTTGTGTAGATGTTTTAAAATGTTTTTCAACGTTATAAAGTTTATAAAAAACCGTGGTATAGTTTAAGAGATAAATCGTTTCTAAATTTTACTAATTATTGCCCATAAGGGTATAATTGTAAAAAATAGTTAAATATACTCCACTTTCCTCATTGCTTTAAAATTTGTGCAAACTACAACTAGGTCATCTTATTAGGGACGGAGGGAGTATTAGGATGAGTTTTGTCCAGTTAACTCAGTAAACTGTCTGTTTGGTCCTTTTTAGAAATATAAATTATAGTTCGGTCCTATAAAAATTGTTTTTTCCTAGGGTGTACAATACCCACGCGGGATGACGTCATGGATGATGTAATTTTCTTCTGGGAGTGACAGAATTAGCCTTTTAAATCCATATATTTAGGATTTATTAGCAAAAAAAAGAAATCATTTTTAGATTTTGTTTCTCTCTCCTAAATTTTCAGGCCTAGTTTTTCTTGTTCTCTTTTTTTTTCTCTGAAGATGAAGATGACGATGGTGTTGAAGATGAAAGATGATGATGATGATGAAACGATGAAGATTTGTATGTTCTTTTTCTTTTGTATTGAAGATGGTGGAGACGATGAAAACGAATTTGTGATGAACTTTTTTTTGAATGTTTTGTCTCTGCTGCTGTTGATGATGAAGAATATGAAGATGATGATGAAGACGACCATGATTTTTCTTTTTTCGTCATTTTTTGCTGTTGCTGCTGCTGTTAAAGATGATGAAAAAGATGAAGATTGAAACGAAGATGATGAAGACGATTTTTGATGTTGCTGCTGCTGTTGAAGACGACGAAGATGATGATGCTGCAGTTTATTCCATAAATGAACTCTGTTCTTTTTAGGTTTTTATATGGAGTTCATTTCTAGAATGAACTCTGTTTTTTTAGGTTTTTATATGGAGTTTATTTCTGAAATGAACTCTGTTTTTTTAGGTTTTTATATGGAGTTCATTTCTGGAATGAACTCTGATTTTTTAGGTTTTTATATGGAGTTCATTTCTGGAATGAACTCTGTTTTTTTAGGTTTTTATATGGAGTTCATTTCTGGAATGAACTCTGATTTATATAGGTGATTTCTGAAAAAATAAGTAGAAATTAACAGGAGTTCATTTTGAAGAATGAACTGCTAGAAAAAAATAAGTAGAAATTAACACGGAAGGATACTTTTGTCCATTAAATATTTTTAATTAATTATGAACAAAACGGTAAAGGCGTTTTCCCAAAGGACCAAACTGACTTGGAACCACCTAAAAAAGGACCGAATGATATTTTTCCCTTGTCACTATCCATCCAAGTTCCAACCCAACTCGGGCACCTACTTCACCGGTTAACCTCGTCCGTGATATTCTTTATTAACATCTAATCCAAGATCACCTAAAAAGTGAATTAGGTGAAGAGAAAAAATACATTAAATATACAAGTATGCCTTCATATGCACCTGATAAATCGGATAGCTTTTTACCAAGGCTGCTAATGGGGTGTCAGTGGGGGTGTACCAACCCAAAGCAAAACTTGTTTTGTCCTATATATATAAACATGTTTTGTCTTATCTTGATTTTGGTACACCCCCACTTAATCTGGTACCCCTATTAACAATCTTGCTTTTTACGAGCAAAATTCCCTCCTTCACCTCATTGTATTAGATGCCATCAAAAGAACAATGATAAGATAAATCAAGTCTTTCGTTCTTTGTGTTCCCGCTGAAATTACTTTCTGTTTTGCTAAGCTTATGCTCTAAGCTGTCTTTGTTCTTTTTTCTCGAAAAAGAGAAAGAAAAATGAGAAGTGTTTTCCCAAATTGCTACCACAGGAACTAACTGTTTAGCATAGTCGCTTTCTCATCCCCAGTTTGAAATCAGTGTCCTTCACGGAAAGTTAGCTTTGCGACTGTTTGAACATACAACGCTGATTTATTGATTGGTAAGCAGCATATCAGACAACTGTTAAAGCGATATTATCGAGTCTGAATCATTGTCATTGAGCTGCTAAGCATAAAAGAAACTATATTTAAGGACAAAACAGTATGTAGGTAGGAGAATTGATATATGGGAATGATTCTTCGGAGCAATAAAATTCGTATGGATAAAACATACTAGTATTAATCCACGGAATATATAAGTTGAATGCTTGACAAGGCAAAAGAAACTAATTCGTTATAAAATAATCTGATACCTGCAAACTCCAACTCCTCAAAGTTCAACATGGTCACTGTCTTACCGATTATTCATCCCCCAAAATCTCTCGAGAGGGAAATGGACGGCTCATGGAACGTTCTGAGCATTAGGATCATCAATGGATTAAAATGCGGCCACCTATTTGTTAGAAGCGGGATTTTTAGTCGGGATAAAAAATCGGTCACCCTAGCTTTATATATCGCTATAGGCACCCAAAAATGTCTGGATCCTACACAAAAAGTAGTTTTTCTTGACTTGATAAAGTTGGGAAGTCAAAAGTTAGTTTTTCTTGACTTGATAAAGTTGGGAACTCCATTCTAAAAAAAGTAAAAATGACTTCTAAAGAGCACGAAGAAATGATCTTTTTTGTGAAGCACGAACCTCTGTCTGACATTTGAAAACGACTCCTATTTCCGGAGACCCATTAGGTGATTTGTTTTCATGTATATGTGACCTTAACAACAAGCTTGTTACAGGGGCGACATGTTTTATTAGAGGGGCGACATTATAATAGGACAAAAAAGGTCATTACACGATAATTCAAGTGTCCCTTATCAAAAAAATTGGAAATGATAAATTAACCCTCATAATTGATAACCTAGTTTAGTGATGATAATCAAGTTTAGTGTTAATAATTAATTTCACTTATATTAACTCAAAATCAAAACCAAAATCAGATTGTTAGAGTTAAAAAAAAAAGTTTAGAGGAGAAAGTCAATCTCAATCCATTGAAGAAATTAACCAACAAAATGAAGAACCAGGACCTGAAAATGACCGGGTATACTTAAGTAGTCCCAATTAGCTTTTTGTTGCTCAGAGTTATCTAAAGTACGTAAAAAAAATCAATTTTTTATATTTTCAGAGCTAATTATGGTTGGAATTTTGCTGATAACCAACTGTAAATCGAAGTTACGGTTCGTAAAAGATGAACTACCAACCGTAACTGGTTAAATTTGAAGAAAACTCAATCGTAAAACCAGTTACGGTTGGTAACTAAATGCTCGATACGAACCGTAACTCAGTTACGGTTGGTAACCAAATGCTCGATACCAACCGTAACTGAGTTACAGTTGGTAACCAAATGCTCGATACCAACCGTAACTGAGTTACGGTTCGTAAACTAAAATGGTTACCAACCGTAACTGAAGAAAATTCTCAGATATAAGAACATACAGTTGGTAATTGAACTATTACGAACCGTAATAACATCAAAATCTCCAGTTACGGTTCGTAATTGAGTTAAAATCAGCCGTAACTCACATAAACCCAGAAATTTCAATTTCAATTTTCATCTAAAACCCTAATTTTTTATAGAAATTAAACTTAAATCGAATAAAATAAACCAAATCGTAATTGGGTTTTCAAAACATACCTCATATAAGTCATTACACTACACTTGATTAATTTTCGAATCGTCGATCAATCGAAGACGATGAAATTTTGAGTTTTAATGGAGGTTACGGTTGATGGGAGGAGGAGAAGAGCAGAAGAAAGAAAACAAATTTTCAATTTAGCTTTGATTTAGGTTAAAAAATGGGGAGGATAATCTAGTCAATTTACACTCTCTATAGGACATCCCCTAACCAACTAGAGGGACATTACTATCACACTGCCGCCCATCTAATAAACCATTCCGCACCTATAACAGGCTTGCTTAACAAACAACTTCAGTTTTATTCATAGGGATCATTGATTTGACAATGAAACGAGGAAACTATATTTTTCCTCTATAGGAAAGCATCATTACTTGGTTACAATAACGTCATTATTAGAACGAAAAACAACGTTTAATTTCTTCTCCTGCAATTGGTTCTAATTTTGCCGTTACTACCTGTTAATGGGCTAAGATTACCCATCTTCACCATGGCAACAGCAAAATCAGCCAAGAATGTAGGGTTGTCATTGCTGTAAGCTCTGACTTGAGCATCTGTCGAACCACCATTAAATAGTACTTTATCTGAATGAAGTAGTCCTCTCCTGTTTGTCAAATCCCTGAAATAAGTGTTGTCAAATGCTACCGGGGTTGAATCGAAAGGATCCAGGTTATTGCTACCTCCTGACAGGGGACAAATACCCTTCAAGGAGTTAGCAAACGCCGTATCTATGTTGGTTTCGGTGTGGATTCGATTCCGAAAATGTAGACATCTAGATAGACCAATAGTATGAGCTCCTGGCAATAGATAATGAAAGAATCAGCTAAATGAAACCATTTTTGAGTCCGTTGGTGCAAAAATATTCACTCCAACAATCTCCGAGATGCGGGAAGGTTGATCCAATCGCTGTCGTTGACGAAGAATCTTCAAAGAATTGATCAGAGTGGTGGGGATACCTGCAAAAACACTCTGATGCTAAAATCAGCGGATGTTCTATGCAAGTATATTGTGGTGAAAAGAATCGTTTTTCTTCTTTTGGTTGAGATTTAACCTCTATATATAGGCATAAAGAGATGTAACTTTAGGGTTTCAATAGTTATCCAAATAACCTCCCTTATCTGTATTCATCCCAAATAACAACCAGATTCATGATAAACCCTAATATTTATCATAATCCACATTTATCCTAAATAATTATTATCTTGAATAGTAATTCTTACTACTTAAGATAATTATCCTCCTTCCATCAGGATTTATCTTAAATAATATTTAATAATTATCTATAATTAGGGCTGTCAATGGGTACCCATTACCCGGACCCGGACCCGGTATATTTGGGTCCGGTTCCGGGTCCTAAAGTTGGACCCATTAGCTACTTAGGACCCGACGGGTAATTACCCGATTGGACCCGAATTTAAACGGGTCCAAACGGGTAATACCCGTTGGGTACCCGCGGGTATCGGGTACCCGTTTATTCATTCTTTTATTCATGTTTGTAGCAAAATTACAAGTATTTTTGCTAGTTTTAGCTTTGATATTTTACTCATTTAAATTTTTTCTCTTACATTTAACCTTTATTTAGTACATTAATAAGAAATAATAATAAATTTTTACAAAAATTACTTAAATCCAAGCCAAAAAGAGAAATATATTAAGTTTTTGAGGTTTTTTAAATAGTTTTACTAAGACCCAATGGGTACCCGGAACCGATGGGTACCCGGGTATTTAAACGGGTCCGGTTCTGGGTCCACAAGTTTAGGAACCGGACCCGGAACCGTTAGGAACCGGACCCGACCATTATAAGTAGGGTCCGGGTCTAGTGATACCCGGAAGGACCCGGACCCGTTGACACCCCTATCTATAATAATTATTCCATAAAAATCTTAACCTCTCTATTAAGATCTTTTTACCCATGGACATTTGGGCTTCCATATTAAGCCAGGTGGATTTCTATCATAAACCAATTTGGCCTTCCATATTAAGCCAAGTGGGTTTCTACCATAAACCCTCCGGTCTCCATAATAAACCAATCCAGGATTCTACAATAAGCCTTGTGGGTTTCCAAAACAAACCCAATGGTTTCCCTAATAAACCAACCGGCTTCCACAATAAACCGGATTTAAGCTTCCATTATAAGCTTCATGCGATACGTACGAGTGCTATTTTGGATAGGGTACAAACATCGCCCCCTCTTAACTCTCGACTTGTTCGAAGAGTTAAGAATATTAAAGCCGAACCATGACTCATCGTAGTGCAAATCATGCATGACCTTTCCTACGAAAACTGAAGAATGTTATCTTGTTATTCTTAAAAAAACATGATATGTACCTGAAATTCGTCACCTAAACATGCAGCTTGTCAAGTATGGGTACGTCCTTGCTAAACCACAAGCCAATCATGGTTATGGTCTTCCAATAGTCCCTTGGAACTTTATAACCTCAATACTTGTGACTTAATCCCACATGTTTCACCTCACAGAGACATGTCTTCTCCAGGTTTCACTTCTCGCAATTCTCCGATAAGTGTCCAGTCTTCCAGATAACGCCAGTGCCTTTGCTTTTCTGCGTACATCACATATCTTGGCTTTGTTACTGACCGAAGATTTTACAGCAATATTCCATCAACGGCTACCGTTTCCAACAGGAATATGACTCCATACAGAACTAATGAATTTGAAAGCTCTTAGAACTCTAAGAGAGCTCATTTTCATTTAAATTCTAAGCCTATACAACAACGAGAAATCTGGCTATGATATTCCTTCACCGCGTACCTATAGCCAGCAGGAATCTAGTCTCCGTTCAAACAAAGAATTTGATTTCTTTTGAAACTTCAACTGTCCACCCTTATCTTTCTGTATAAATATGGGTGAATAGTCGTCGAAAAATCACATCTGCATCTATCCCTCTTCCCTTGCCAGCTCCCTTGGGTAAGTGCGGATTTGTTCATTTTGTTCTTTTTTTTTTGTTCTAGTACATTAGCTTTCGAACTTGCAGAGCCAGCTTAATTTCTCTTGCTTTGTTTTGCGCTGCATGGTACATCGATACATCAGCTAATCCCGTATTTGATTACTTCTTTCTCTTTGAAGCGTCTTCTGTGTCGAAGATTACTAACTGATCATCCCTTGACTCTTTCGTCTTTATTGCAGCACTAACAATCTTCTAAAGAACCAGCGTCTGGTCCACTGAATACCCGTAGCATGACTTCTCCCAAGCGATCGACTAACCGACAAGGGAATTCGACAGCTGTCGGGCCAATCCGTCAGAAAACTAGAGCTCAAGGAGATGGTCACAAACGATGCGCCACCAAACGCCCGTCAGCTGTCAGGGATTGGCCTCTCAACTTCCACGGAGCCACCAAGGCTGACAAAACTTTTATTCCTAATGCAGATGTTGGTACTGCTGATGTGGGAAGCAAAATACCTTTCTTAGTGGCAATAAGTGACGACGAGCTTGGAAGTATCAATCGATCCAACGATCCTTGTTCGTCGCCTGAGTACAAACCTGCTACACCTCCCTCAAAAACACCAAAACAACCTCGTCTGCCATTCGAAGATGCTCCTTTTCACCCAGGCTTGTACAGGTCAACAGGATCTACGGTGACTATTGGTGATTCTGCCATTTAGAACCCAACTGTAGCTCGCGGCATTATGCTCTCCGGTATGCTGTCGGTAGATCGTCATTGTTCGACCAGATGACTGACATAGATCAAGCTCTTGACCGTGCAGCTCAATTTCACTTCGCCGTAAGTGTTTTACTAATTTATACGTCTTGCTTCCTTGTTGAATTCCGAATTCTTCTGCAATGTTTAACCTATCTCCTTGCAGGGTCTTTCACTTGTTCGAAAGGTTGGTGAGCTCCATTACGAGGCCTTAGTCAGGAGACAAAAAGATCATGAACTTGCCTCGCACCGTCTCGAGCGCGAGAATGACAGATTGAAGCGCCAGATCGAAGGCCTCCACGCAAAGGGTCGTGATGCTGACAACGCTATGAAGCTGATGCGTAAGCAAAGCGATCGTGCCAACATTAAGTTTAAAGGCCTTGGAGGTTATACTGTTGCTCCTTCTGATGTCGAAAAAGCCGTTGACGGTGTTGACGATAAACTCTACGACCCGGAAGAGGAATGAAGAGTAGTTGCCTGCGTTTTTTTTTTTTAGAAATTTCCCTTCCATTCTTCTTAGGCTAGAATAGGACTCTAGACATCCAGTTTGATGCTTCAATTTTGCGCTCCTTATTAGCTATGCTTATTTCCCTTCCCGTAGATGCGCACCAATGAACCTTTTACTACTTCGTAAGGACCTAGCGACCAGTTGTCACTCTTAATTTGTTTTTCCTTCTTTAACGGAATGTCTGTTTATTTTCTCTAACTTCTCACTTTGACTGGAGAATTCCATGTTGACACTTATCCAATATTTGTCATTTGATACCTTGATATTTAGCTCGTCGACCAGCAATCTTTTCTGGAAAGACACCTTGTTCGGATGTAGGCGCCCTCGACAATCTTGCTTATATCCCATGCTTGCAAATCTTACTCTGGCGCAGTAATCATTATTCGCTCCAACTCTTGGAAAGTACACTTTAGTTGTAGGAAAAAAGTTTATTGAAGAAATGCAATCTACATTAATACGAAATTAAATCTACATTAATGAAAATATTTTTTTAGGTTGAAAGAATTCCATGGCTTGGGCTCTTCCCTCCCATTCATATTCCTTGACCAATAGGCACCACCACTAGCGGGTCTATCAATTAGGAAGGGTCCTTCCCAATTCTCTCCCAACTTTCCAACGCCTCCGTCTAACGATTTAGGTCTTGCCCTTCTCAAGACTTTCTCTCCAGGAAGAAAAGTCCGTTCTCGTACCTTTTTGTTGTACTGCTGCTTCATGGATTGCTGGTATATTGCCAACCTTCTCGAAGCTTCATCCCTGACCTCTTCTATCATCTCCTTGTCTTTTGAAAGAATTTCTGAGTTTTGACCCGACCGTTCCGCTAGTGTCTTGGTGGTCGGAACTAATAGTTCCACAGGAAGTACTGCTTCCGTACCGTATGCTAGTGTAAATGGTGAAAATCCTGTTGATCATCTTGGTGTGGTTCTGTATGCCCACAAAACCCCAGGAAAGAATTCTGTCCATCTTCCCTTGGCTTTGTCCAAGGTTTTCTTTAGGTTATCCAAGATAACCCTATTAGTCGCCTCGGCCTGTCCATTGCTTTGTGCATAATATGGGGTAGAGAAATTGTGTTTAATATGCAGCCCTTCACACAATGAATTTATCGACTCACAATCAAACTGCTTCCCGTTATCGGAAACGATCATTGCTGGCACGCCGAACCTACAAATGATGTTCTCCCATATGAATTTACGGACATGAACCGCTTCCGTTCTTACCAGTGCCACAGCTTCTACCCACTTCGTGAAATAATCAGTTGTGACCAACAAATATTTGACGCCCCCAGGTGCCGTGGGGAATGGACCTACAATATCCAAACCCCATTTGTTGAATAGCCATGGGCTCATGACTGGATGCAGTTCATTTGCTGGTCTCATTATTAGAGGTCCATACAGCTGACATGCCACACACCTTTTGGTATATTCCTTCGCGTCATTTTGCATGTAAGGCCAAAAATATCCTTGAGACAGCAACCGATGCGCCAGACTTCTTCCTCCAGAATGATTTCCGCAGCACCCCTCATGTGCTTCTGCTAGCAATTTTTTCCCTACCTCTCGAGTTACACATCGCAGGTATGGTTCCATCGACATCGGTTTCTTGTATAGCTCTCCCTCAATAAGATCATATCTCCCAGCAGTTCTTGTTATCTTCCCGGCTTGATTCTTATCCTGTGGAAGCACTCGCGTTTGCAGGAAACGAATGTATGGTTGACGCCAATCTTTAGGTTGGATGTTATCTACTTCATCGGTATCCATAGAATCTTCAGGGATTTCGAGTGAGGAAGAATTATTCTCACCGGCGTAAACTTTTCATGCAGCGTCGATGGTGTTGTGAGTGCTGGGAAGTTCTTGGAATTCGACTACAATATACCGTGTTGTGTCTGACACAACGGCTGCCGACACGTAAGCAAGAGCGTCTGCATGCCTATTTTCTAGCCTTGGCTTTTGATCGATTTCGAACAACTCAAATTCCTTTGCTAATTCATGTATGTGTTCCAAGTAAGATGCTAACCTTTCATTTCTGGATTTATATGTGCCACTGTAATGGTTTGCTACCAGTCTTGAATCTGTTATCAGCTTAACCTTCCGCGCCCCCAAGTGAATAGCAGTTTTTAAGCCTGAAATTACAGCCTCGTATTCATCTTGGTTGTTTGAGGTTGTAAATCCCAATCGGACATCCTTCTCAATCCGTAATCCTTCGGGTGAAATCAGCACACACCCAATACCCGCCTCGTCGGTATTTGCAGATCCGTTTGTGTAGATATTCCACATTCCACTATCACCTTTGGGTGTCATCATCGAGTCCTTATTACCCATTTGCACCCCAGTTGCTTTTGAAGACTTCTTGTAAACGTTTATACGTTCCCACGGTAACGGGATAGGCAGTATACTTTCCGTATCATGTAAGATTTCTTCCTCGAGTATGGATTCTGAAACTGGAATGTCATCTACTGGGAAGTCCGCCATCAGCGATGCTATTGCATGCCCTTTCTCGATTGTTCTTGGCTCATAATAAATGGTGTAAGCACCGAGATAAGTAGCCCATGTGGCCAGCCTGCTGGAGTCATCAGTTCTCCCTAATACTTTCTTTAACGGGTACTCAGTATAAACCACAAGTCGCGATCCTTCGAAGTATGGCTTTAAACGCCTTGCTGCATGCATAAGAGCTAATGCCATTTTCTCTATTTTTGAGTACCTAGTCTCAGCATCTGTTAGTGATTTGCTAACGAAATAGACTGGCCTCTCCTCCGGCTCTCGAACAAACAATACTGCACTAACAGCATAATCACTTGCATCCAAATAGATGTAGACCGTCTGGCCAGTCTTTGGACTTGTGAGGACTGGCGGTGAGATTAAATACTGTTTTATTTCGTTAAATGCATGATCACACTCCTCATTCCAACCAAATTTTTCGGACTTCTTTAAGGCTAAGAAAAAGGACTTACATTTGTCTGAAAACCGAGAAATGAATCTATTCAACGCTGCTAATCTCCCTGTAAGCCTTTGTATTTCCTTTTTGTTTCTTGGCGATGGCATCTCCAAAATTGCTCTAATTTGTTCTGGATTGACTTCAATTCCTCTTTGTGTCATCATATACCCAAGGAACTTCCCAGATATGAGTCCAAAAGAGCACTTCGATGGGTTTAACTTCATCCCATATTTCCGGAGCCGATCAAAGGTTCTTTTCAAGTCCATAAAGTGAGATTCTTTCTTTTTGGACTTGACCACCATATCGTCGATGTAAACTTCCATGGTTTTCCCAATCATATCCTTGAACATTTCATCCACGAGACGCTGATAAGTTGCTCCCGCGTTCTTCAAACCAAATGGCATAACGAGGTAACAATATATCCCTTTGTCTATTATGAACGCCGTATGTTCTTGATCTTCCTCATACAATTTGATTATAACCAGAATATCCGTCCATGAATGCCAATCTTTCAAATCCCTAGGTAGCGTCTACTAACTCAACAATCCTGGGTATGGGGTAAGGATCGCTTGGGCATGCTTTATTCAAATTTGTAAAATCAAACATACCCGAATTTTCCCATTTTTCTTCGGAACTGCTACAATATTTGCTAACCATTCTGGATACTTGACAGGTCTTATTATTCTTGCTTCTAACATCCTGTCAATCTCCTCAACAACCTTTGCCTTCCATTCTGTAGCCATTTTTCGTGGCTTCTGCCTCACTGGTTTAAATCCTTCACTGATATTCAACCGATGGCATGCGATGTCGGGGTCAATACCTTGCATGTCCCTGAGACTCCAAGCGAAGACATCTTTATTATTTTTCAGTAGGGTGATCAAGCTTTCACTTTCGCCTAACGGCAATTCTGCTCCGATAAACGTTGTCTGCTCCTTCTGATCCCCAATTTGCACTTCCACCAACTCCTCAATAGTTGGTGGTCCTTCCTTTCCTCTTCCTTGATAAGAGGTCGGGAAGCACTGTGATTGCTACAATTTCTTTTCCACCTGGAGTATTTCTGAACCCTTTAGTTCTGACTTTCTATACTCCTCCATTGCGCTTTCGTGACATTTATGAGATGCCACCTGGTCGCTTCTAACCTTCATCACCCCTGCTGGAGTAATGGACTTCAAGCACTGGTGGACAGTGGAAGTTACCGCCTCCATTGCATGGATCCAATCACGCCCTAAGATAGCGTTGTAGGGTGCACGGAAATCTAGCAACGAGAAATATTGCATAACCGTCCTTCCTCCCACTATCGTAGGCAGATTAATCCTTCATATTGTTGTCATCGTTTCTCCACTGAATCCAATGATAGGGTTATCATCTGCTTCAACTTTCCTCTCGCTCAAATTCATTAAAGAGTATGCTCCCGAGAATATGACGTTAATTGAACTTCCAGTATCAACCAGAACTCGACGTACCTTATACATCCCAATGAGAGATAGAATCACGATTGCATTATTATGTGGTTTATATACTCTAGAAAGATCAGCGTTCGAAAAATAAATCTCAGTCTTCCCCTCTTCCAAGGTCTCCGTACCAATCATACTGGCATAATCGACCTTGTTCGATACTCGCCAATCGTTAATATGACGTAACTTCAACCGTGTAGCATTATCCTGAGCCTTTATCGAAGTTGTGTTAACTCTTGCGTGGCTCACTCTAATCTCTCGTAAATCTAGAGTGTTGGCCAGTGTGTTGACTTGTGCCGGACTATTCTTCACGTATTGCTGCAGCTTTCCTTCTTCAATCTGGACTTCCGTTGCGAGAGCACGACAAGTGTATGTATTGTACCCATGATCTTTGTGATGAGCACAATATTTATTCTTATCTCTCTTATCCCTTGTTTCTGCTGGTAGGGGCTCCGGAATGGGAAGCGAGTCTTTAATCTTCTTAAAAAGTTCCCCAAGTCCAATATTCAACTTGGGAAACTTTACTCTTTGCTTTTCTTGCGACTTACGTGAATCTTCATCGTTTCTCACCTTCCTTGCTGGACCTTCATGGCTCTTGTTTTTGGTATTACCTTCAAATTGTTTTTTCGATTTCGCCGGTCCCTCGACCATTATCCTTCTTGCTGTTCGCGACAACTTTGCTTTCTTTTCTTTCTCTGCCTTAGCATATCTATCATACCTGTCATACAACTCTTTGAGGCTTCCAACTGGTTGGACTGTTAATGAATTGTAAATTCCGAATTCATCATACTCCATTGAATTTTTGTATGCTTCTATCACGAAACTCTCATCAACTTTTCCAACTTCGCTTACTTCCTGACGGAACCTTATATTAAAATCACCTAGACTTTCGCCAGGTTCCCTATGCAAGAGGAATAAATGACTGCTTCCCTTCTTGCTCCCGAGATTAATCTTGTACTGCTCGAAAAAGGCATCCGACAACCTTCCAAAATCCTTGATTGAATTAGACTTTAAATGTGAGAACCAAGTTAGAGCCTACCCGTCAAAGTAATTGGAAAATTTCTGCAAAATAGTTCGTCATTGTATCCCCACAAACTCATCGAGGCTTGAAAACGCTGGACGTGCTCCACCGGATTCCCATTCTTGCCGTCAAAAAATTCTTTGAACTGAGGCTGGTTGAAGTTTGAGGGTGGGCGGAATCGCCTTATCTTCCCAACAAATGGAAAATCCATTAACTTCTTCATGGATAAGATTTGCTGCTCTTCATCTCTAGATTGCTTTTGCGTTAACAACTCATCAATCATGGCGCTAAGCTTCTTTCTGCTAAGCACTTCGTCCTTCTCCGAGTCATCCTCCGTTTCCTTGCGAATTCGTTCATTCCTAACAAGGTATGTTCTCCTTTTGGAATGATCTCTTTCACGCCTTGATCTCTTTGAGTACCCATCATTGGTTCGATCAATTCTCAGTCCCTGCCTCCTACGAATGGTCCCTTCCTGACTACCTCTTTCAACTTCATAATAATAATCATCATTTGGAGTATAACGTTCATAAAGGTTATTTCCTCGTCGACTAAGACTTTGTAAACGGTCCCTTTCATCCTCAACTATTCTTCCATCATACCTACTTCGCCAACGATCATCAATAACTTCGTTTCTTCTTCGTGGACTATCTGGACCTCGGTGACGATTTGTCCTTCCACTTCCAGAACGTGAGTTTGCTGGTGCTTCAAGATCCCTTCTTTTCTCCAAAGCAACTTTGAGTCGTTTGTTCTCTCTTTCCAGTTCCTGCAGCCGCTAACGAATTGTTAAATTGATAGGCATCACCAGCGGGTTATTTCCCGTAGGTGGAACGTTGGTCTGTACGGCTGGTGTGGTGTTATCCTGACTAACAGGTGGATTGTTAGCTCGAGCACTCACACCTCTGCTAGCAATATCCCCTTCTCGAAGGACCTGGTTGCTCGGATGTTGCCTGAAGATTCTCCTTGACGACGGTCTCTTCTGCTGGTGATAGGAGGTGGAGATCTGTTTACCAACACGTAGTTCACCCTAGGAACAAATCCCTCTGAACGTGAACGAGAAGCTGATGTTGTTGATGACACCGACGCCGATCTCCCATCCCTCTCGTCGAAGCTTTGGACAACAGCGCTTCTCAAAGTTCGAGTATTTTCTTGTTGATTCGATTGATTCCCAGCAGGTAGATCTACATCCATCTCATGTCGATCTGCTCCTGATGCCTCCATTCGTTTCTCTTTTCTTTCAAACTTTTCTTTTACAACTTTGGCAGAACCTTCTGCGACGTTTTTGGACCTTCCCGCAACCTTCTGAAAAATTTCTGGATCTTTCAGCAACTTTTTTGAAAGTGTTCAGTAATCCCTGCAACTTTTTGGTACGTCGCTGGAAAAACAACAACTTTTTGGTACGTTGTTGGAACCTCCTGTAACTTTCTGAAAGTGTTCAGAAGCTCCTGCAACTTTCTGTTACGTCGCTGGGACTCCTGCAACTTCTATAAAGGTTGTGAAACCTTCTGTAACTCCTTGTTCACAATGATTTTGAAACCCTAGTTTCGAAAATCACTTGAGAACGACTTCTATCAATTGAGGAGCACGATCTTTTCTTCGTAGTCCCCTTAGTCGGCGCCAAAAAATGTTGGTGCAAAAATATTCACTCCAACAATCTCCGAGATGCGGGAAGGTTGATCCAATCGCTTCCGTTGACGAAGAATCTCCAAAGAATTGATCAGAGTGGTGGGGGTACCTGCAAAAACACTCCGATGCTAAAGTCAGCGGATGTTCTATGCAAGTATATTATGGTGAAAAGAATCGTTTTTCTTCTTTTGGTTGAGATTTAACCTCTATATATAGGCAGAAAGAGATGTAACTTTAGGGTTTCAATAGTTATCCAAATAACCTCCCTCATCTGTATTCATCCCAAATAACAACCAGATTCATGATAAACCCTAATATTTATCATAATCCACATTTATCCTAAATAATTATTATCTTGAATAATAATTATTACTACTTAAGATAATTATCCTCCTTCCATCAGGATTTATCTTAAATAATATTTAATAATTATCTATAATAATTATTCCATAAAAATCTTAACCTCTCTATTAAGATCTTTTTACCCATGGACATTTGGGCTTCCATATTAAGCCAGGTGGATTTCTATCATAAATCAATTTGGGCTTCCATATTAAGCCAAGTGGGTTTCTACCATAAACCCTCTGGTCTCCATAATAAACCAATTCAGGCTTCTACAATAAGCCTTGTGGGTTTCCAAAACAAACCCAATGATTTTCCTAATAAACCAACCGGCTTCCACAATAAACCGGATTTAAGCTTCCATTATAAGCTTCATGCGATACGTATGAGTGCTATTTTGGATATGGTACAAACAGAGTCCAACATATCATTCAAATCTAAAATCAGTCTCAATTAGTTGTACATTGAGTTAAGACCTTCATCACAGTTATGTTATCAAACTCACCCGAGAGAATCACCATTTCTTTGGGAGTAAAACCTTTGTTACCAAAGCTGGTGATCAAGCCACTGAGAGAAGAACCAGGACCAGGTAAGTTGTTATTTGCAGCAGTCGCACTTGCGGTCCTGGAGTCTCGTCTTCCTAATGGTACGTTCCATGATCGACCACCCAACTGAAGAAAGAAAGAAAAAGAATTTAGTTAATCAAAAGGAAATGTGATTTTTTGAATAAAGTCAACAATCCTACTTACAGCGACAACAGAATCCCGAGCAGCAACGGTAAGGATGTCAGCACAAGAGACAGTTCTAGCGCAGAGTGTCTCAAGTTGAGATTTTATTGTGTCGATGACATTAAACCCTCTCAGTGAATTTGCATTTGGCCCTGCATTCTTCTCTCCTGTGAAGCCCGTTGTGTCGTCCAACAGAACGGATGCATCACAACCCTATAGTGGCACAACATAGATGCGTGTTAGATGCATTTCTAGGCAGCAAAATATTTACTGATCACTTGAACCTTTGATTCTAATTAGTATCTTATAAAATAAAAAATCCCCATTGTGCCACTAAAAACTCTATACTGAAAATTGACGTTTTGCAAAAAGATATGTATGGCTGCTAGGTTAAGGGCCTTGGGCTGTCATCCGGTTTACCTAGTCCATCAACGGCCTTGAATAATCAGTGATGAGTTCGTAAACTTTCTATACAGACGTGTGTGTATATATATATAGATGTGAGTTCGTAAACTTTCTATCTACATATTAGGAAAATTAATTAATGATGTAGTTTAATTACTTGCATTAACAAAACAGTCATGGAAATGAAGACGTAGTATTGAAGCTCCCATTCTGCGGTCGTTTAGAACTATAGAACGCACTGCAGTTCGGATGGTAGAGAGAGCATTGGGGCAACTAGTTCCATAAAAGTTGGTATTTAGCTGAGCAGACGTTGTGTTAATCTGCATCCCAAGCAACATACACAGTACTAAAACATAAGAAGCGAAAGAAAAAGTAGAAGAAGAAAAGTAAGACATGATTAGAAAGTCTTAAAGCTGATGATGAACTAGCTAGTGAATCTTTTTGGTTTTAGTTCTTGTTTTAGTTTATCTCTAATTGGTTCCTATTTATAGCACTTAACTAGCCAAGCAATGTTTATCAAATGGATAATTATTTAATGAAAATTATACGTAGCATTTTTTTGTTTTTGATAGGTAATTAGACTAGTCAAGTATAAATTTTTGTTTGATTAGTAAAAATCTTTCATCAGTGGGCCGGTTAGGAAACCTAAATACGCCTTCTCCGGTGATAGTAAGCGTAGAACTATTTACAGATGATGCATTGCATGGTTCATGGTTCAATAGTCAATAAAAACGGTAATCATCTTGCATGTCTCCCCTTTATTTTATATTTTCGAAAGGTTTATCTTCTTGTTTTGTTGTCTCGTCTTGTTTCCTAATTGATTAGTGAAAGGAATTCAAAAATGCGATGATCTTACATTCTTCACTGACTTTTGGATTCCAATCCTTTTCAACAAGAACTCTAATGGCAATTCAAGGCACTGCTGGTTAGTGTTACCAAAAGCAGAAAAGGCTGTATGTCAAATGCATACCTTAAAAGTGCTTTTTACCAACCTTATTCTTATCACTGGTTAAAAAGACCAAAATCAACAATTTCTGGGTGAAATGGACAGTTAGATTTTGATACTGTTTAAATGGACAAAAATGTAAAAATAGGCAGGATGTAACCAGTTTCATCGTGCCCATTTTCAAATATTTTTTCTTATTTTTAATTTACACAGGATGTATCCAGTTTCATCCTTGCTATTTTTAAAATTTAAGCTAGGATGAATCCAGTTTCATCCTTGCTATTTTTTTTGGCCATTTCACCCAAACTATTCTTTACTCGTCCATTTGAACCGTGATTTAAAAATATTTGGACAAATGACCCATTTTCCGTTTTCTTATTCGGTAGGTTAATGCTCATGTATACGAACAACTTCTTCACGAATCCAGAAGGAACAAATAAGCAAGCCAATTAACGAACTTGATTAATTTAATTTATTACGAGGCTTTTTTTTTATTTATTTTTTAAAAGAAAATATTACGATGTTATACTACCAATGTAGTATTATTTATCCAACACTAGTAAAGTCGCACGCACGATGCGAGTGCCGCTTGAACCAAATTCTTCCACAATCAAAAACTTCTCATATAACACTTCATGGTACCCGCTCATAGCCTCATACTAAAACCTCACAACTTTGATGAATTTTTGTTTGTTAGTTTTGTTTCGTTTCCATAAGAAAACGTTAGGAGAACACCCCTTACTACTGAGTTGCACTGTTGTTGGCCAAGGCTGACACCATACAAAAAGCCATTTAAAGGAACATGACAAATATTGAAATTTGATACCTTTTAATCAGACCTTTTTTAAAAACAGTCCGCGAGTTATAACCCCAAAGGTGTCAGTCACTATACATCCACAAAAAACCCATCAAAACAAAAGTAACACAAAAACCCCAACAAAATAAAAGTAATTCGCGGTTGATGAAACCCCAAAGAATTTGATGAAACCAATTTTGAAATTTGGGGTTTTTGTATCAATTTTGTTTAAGATGGAGTTTTAATGGATCACAAGATTTGAGTGGGGTTTATATACCACAAGTTTGGTCACCTTGGGTTTTTATGACTAGTTTTGTTTTAAAAATAAAATAAATTTTAATTTATTAATTTCTAAAGAAACTTTTTATTGCCATAACCTTTAGGTTTATTTCCTATATTAATGCATCCATTTTGGAACCTAAGTTGCAACCGGAATCATAAATTCACATGATAAAATTTGACTCACATAGCCTACAACGCTGAAAACCAACATTATTTCGGAAGCTTTCATCATCGGTTTGTATGTTGGGAAAATGAATGACTTGGAACCATTCACTCATCTGGTTTGTTTGGTTTGTTGTGGACTCTTTTGATGAACCACTTACGGAATATAACTCAAAGTGAAGGGTACAACCTAACTCATAAGATACTGCATCGCCGTCCTCTCTACGGCTCATGATAATGCCAAAGGCTCATGTCCTTCATCCTTGCTCCCCCAACCTTGTGGAAAAGTAAATAGAACTTCCCCATTTTTTTCCTTCAAGAATTCAACCAAACCAAAGTACGCAGACTTATCTCAACAATGTCTACATCAGTAGAAGCCAACATAGACGAACAATACTGTTGCATTATCAAAATAATCAGGAAAAGGAGATTAAGGTTGAAGATATATTATAAAGGACATGATTTAGTCAAGTTATGAGCCATAGTTGTTGTCCCATTGATTATTTAATTTAAGCATATATTGGGGAAACAAAACACCAGATCGGATAGAACATACCTCAAAATAACTATAGAAATGCTTGTTCATGCAATTCTCTAAAATGATCCTTTTAACGTGGAGAATGCTGAGAAAATCTCCTCTTTGTAAGGGAAAATCCACGGCAAGAGAATCATCTTCAACATGCAAAACCTTTCTTAACTTTATGTGCTTCTCAAAGAATGAGGCAAAATGATTAAGGAGATCAACGCATTGGTGAAAATCTCCCTGGTGCTTCATGGAAAACAAAGTGTAGTGAGTTAATTTGCTAAAACAATAAAATCATATTAAATAAAATTAGGAAATACAATACTCAAAATCCCACCTTATCATATTCCCAGGCAAACCCTTCTAGGAATTCCTCTAATTTCTCTTGTGGAACAGCAGAGACGCTGGCTGCAAACAGACACAAACAAACCTTAGCGATCCTTAAATGTAAATCAAAATGCGCGAGTAAAGAAATTAGGTGTTGGAAAAGCTAATTAAAATCCTACATTAGGTAATCTCTCTGCTCTTTGTAGCTCTAGTAAAACTTCAACCTAAGCTATGTGTGGTTGACTCAATGCTTAGATCTATGTTGCTCTATTTTCAGAACGAATCTGCATTAGCTTCCTTCTCTTACGTGACCTTCGGATGTATTGAACACTCACTTCCATATCAACTCAAACCAAGCCCTTAATGAACTGGAAAATTTATATTTCACTATGTAATTTCTAAAACAATCGCACTCAGTGAACACGCTGAAGTCAGTAAATTTACAATTGATTCGTTTGGTATATCAAAATTACTAAAGGCCTATCTAAAAACTCCAAAATCCACCCAATGGATGGACGTTGTTATTATCAAAAATCATAATAACCATCACTGAAGTGATCCATAAAAATTTCAGTCCCGATAATCCATGAATATACTTTATACTAATAAGCCAGTCCAACATATAGAAACACAAAAAGAATGAGGCAAAACGGAATAACCTTAAAAGTCGTTCCATGAATCCATTGTAAGGATCATATAAAACTGGGAAGCCAAAATTCAAATTTAGGTCAAAAAAATATGAGTTGAAAAATTCCCAAAATTAGAGAAGAATAAAATTGTAATTTGATTCGTCATTTACTAACCTGGACTGAAATCTGATGTTAGGCCTCAGATTTGTTGTGGCCGTTGTCCTTCTTTGATGGTGGAGGTGTTTCAGAATTCATGGCGGAAGTGGTGGAGATGTTTCGACGAAAAAGAGTGAGATAGAGAGAAGACAAAAGAGCTTTATGAACTAAGTTACGGTATAACCCTTTATTGTGTAGTTTTGCTAGAAAAATAAGTGAAGCTAGTTTAGTAAAAAAGGGGCCACGGTCGAAAGGTCCCCTTTTCTATTCTTTATTATAGTAAAATGATGTACATTATTCATTAAATATAACCCGCTCCTAAATACTTACAAGAGTAGATATTGTAGGACATTCCTTGAATGTTGACATCTATGCCGCTCTAGAGTGCAGTCTACCATCCATCATATTCATTTCCTATGCGAACATATTGTCCTGAGCTCGCCTAAAACATTTTTAGGCTTGTAGCCGCCCAACGCTGATTTAAAAATAGGAAAAATAAACAAAAAGAAAGGATGATGAACTCGTCCTTATATACAGCCTACACCATTTAAATGAATTTCTGGCTACACTATTTTATCTAGTATGAATTTAAAATGACACCTTCTTTCTACCACCAAATGAGATAAGTAAATGGTCTCCCGATCAAAAACAAACGGGATAACAGTGAGATGAAGGGACTAGTTTACAAATTTGAGGCTTGAGCTAGAAGTGAAAACGCTGCACCTCATTCGAATTGAAGTTGGAGGAAAAGAACGATTTTTGGGGACTACTCAAAAAAGGTGGGGGCTACTTTATGATACAAATATCCACCTCTATATTATAAGGGGTGTCTTAAAAAATTAGGGAAGACTAATATGTCCTTATTCTAATTAAGGTTATAACTAACCCAAAGTATAACCACTAATCCAACCCACTACCCACTAATCCAACCCACTAATTAAACTCTAATTCAAATCTAATTTAAAACCTAAAATCAGTTTCAAAACTGATTCTTTTTTTTTCTTTATCTTCTTCCTCCTCTTCCTCTTCTTCTTCTTCTTCGTCAACATCGCAACATCTACGTTAATCGTTGATTCGAAAAAATTTCATCGTCGATTAATCAATCTTTATAAGCAATGCGTGCCAAGAACACACCCAGACAACCAGGATTGAGTCCGGGACTCCACATATAGTGAATCTCCCAAAAGAATTGCTAAAGTTCAAAGAACTTGAAGAACCGTTTACAGGAAAAATCAATCATCCAACCGCAAAACAGAAGTCCGATTCAAGTGAAATGCAAATCCGCGGGTAATTTCCTTCATACCCATTCTTTTCAATTCGTTATTTGTTGAAGAAATCGATTAGAAATCATCAAAACCCATTCAAAATGGTAGTTACAGTTGATAGTTCGGTTAGGAGAATGTTTTTTGTAACCCTATAATTGATAACCGAACTTTCAAAATATGAACAGTTAGGTGTGCTCGCAACTATAAGACTAATATTTGTTTACCGAACTATATAGTTCGGTATGCTCGCAAAAAAATTTCTCGTAACCGAACTCAATATTTCCTTTGAAAGAATGAGTTCGATTTTGTCGATAATTTGTCTCAGTAACCGAACTTTTGGAATAGTTAGTTTGGTGTGCTCGCATAAAAAACTCTCGTAACCGTACTCAATTTTTCAAAGGTAAAGACTGAGTTCAGTTTTGGCGTTAGTTTTTTGTCTAACCGAACTTCTGAAATATTTAGTTCGGTTTCCTCGCATTTTTTTTCAGGTAACCGAACTATTGTCTGTTAAGTGTTTTGTTTACTTTATTCTTTAGTTCTATTTCCTATTTCATTTTATAACACAATATTCTCTTATGTTTAGGTAATACTTTGGTTTTTGTTCATTAGGAACAAAGGACAAAGATTGAGACAACAAGTAGATGAGGATTTGAAAACTCCCACCCCTCGTGGAGCAAAGCATTTAGATTTCCGAAAGTGTGGTACCACAAATGCTAAACATGGAGGGGGCTTGTTACCCGAAGTCAACCAAGATAATGTTCATGATGTAATTCAAGATGTCAATGAAGAGGTGATGGAGAATGATGATGAAGAAGAGACTGATGATGAAGAAGAGCAAGGAAATGAAGAGGTTGAACAACAAAGAGGAGATGTTGAGAATGTAGACGAAGAAGAACTAGGATCTGACAAAGAAGGAGAAGGACAAGAGGAGGAAGACGATGAAGAGGCGGGAGACGATGAAGAGGAGGAAGAGGAGAAAGAGGAGCAAGAGCCTGATGATGAAGAAGAGCAAGAAATTGTTCATTTTGTGGAGAAACGGAAGCCGAATCCGCCTAGAAAAATACTCACACATTCCCCTTGATAATTTGTGTTTGGATCCAGTGGACCCAACTTATGGTACTCCAAATTATGGAGGGGAAACATTGTTTAGGTACAAACACTCATGGGCTGCGAAGATCTATGCGACAAAAGGTATCCTTTAAGTTCATTATTTAACAAAACGTAATTTTTTTTTGGTTTAACTCAGAAAACGTAATATGTTTCGTCAAGTATTAATAGTGTTATGTTCTTTTCGTAGGATCATAAGATGCAGTTCGTGTTATTAAACGTCAAAAGGCGTCCAAATGGGATCTTTCTAAGGAGTGTGCCGAGTTTCAAGCGAAGGTTAAAGAATGTATGTTATACAAAGCTATTGAGTTAACACATGTTGATTTTGACGTTGTTGCCGTATCCGCATTTCTCGAGAGGCATTATCCTGAGACATATACAATGCATCTTCCATTCGGCGAGATGGAAATTACTCCCGATGATTGCCAATAATATCACCGGCCTACCATTGGAAGGTAAATATCTTCAAGAAGGCTACAACCCCTCGATGAGTTATGAAGCTCTTGAAGCATTGGCTCAAAAATGTATAGGATGGGATGCAAGAAAGTCTCAATGTGATTTTAGACGTTCAGTGAGGTCCGCTAAAAAGGCGATGAGTATAATGCATATGAGGCAAATGGAGCAAAAAAGAAGACGGTGAAGAAATTCAAGTTGGTTAAGTTGAAGGCATCATTTTCTGAGACCAAAAAGAAGGTGGCGAAAGGAAAGTTGGTGATGGACGCGGAGACCCTTAGGCATCATGTCACCGCTTATTGGTTATATATGCTAGGAACTGTCATTTTCCCCGACACTTATGGAAATAGGGTGGATGCACATTATCTACAGCATTTGGAGGATCTCTATGAGATGAACAATTACTCTTGGGCCACTGGTGTGCTTGCTTTTGTTTTAGAAGAGATGAGCAAAGGGTCGAGGATTAGGTGTAATCAAATTGGAGGTTACTTAACTCTTGTTCAGGTGAGTTTTTCTACATTGTTAATTAGCAAATTATTCTCTAAATTTGTCTACTTCCAATTAAATTTTCATGTACGTGGATATTTTTGTAGGTTTGGATTTACGACCACTTCCCTAAATTGGGATTGGGTTCAGAAAAGAAACCTTATCCCTATGACCAACCTACAGCAGGAAAGTGGTTGTTTTTGGACGCATAAAAGAAGTCCAAAGAAGAGCAGTTGATTTCGTTGAGGGGGAGATTGGATGAACTTACGGTGAACGATGTGGTATTTCACCCATACGGCCCTCCCGATGATGTCTCTGTAGATGAAGAAGAAGTGAATGCTTTCTCTCAAGTCGCGCCTTACTATGGACCAATTTGGCATCCTAACGGCTACGCAATATATAATCCAAGGAGAATGCTAAGACAACTTTGTTGCGTCCAAATGGATCCCGACGTGGAGCAAGAAAATTTCACTTTGCAGTTTGAAGGAACAAAGAACTCCGAGAAGTATTTTGAGCCAAAACATGAACCAACTCATGCGGTAGCACATTGGAATGCACTTACTACCTACCACGTAACACAAGCTGATTTTGTACCTTTTGAGGGAGATGTAACTGCATGTGATGAAGATTATATGGAGTTTTATGAAGAAATTAGTCATCGTTTTGTGATAAATAAAGAACAACAAGTTATATCTGATGCAGCGAACACAAAGGAAAAGGAGAGGGAGGCTAAGAAAGCTCATAAGGAGGTGCCTATTTGTGGAGAAGAAGCTAAAAGGTTATGGGATAATGTGGTAAGAAAAAAAAAATTCTCTTATACATTTTGGTTGTTTCAAACTATTGGAAAAATATTTACTAGTGCTTAATATTGGAATTAGGTGTTGAAGGGTTCGAAATTGTTGAAGAAATGGATGGCTAAAATCAAAACTGGAGAGCCGATGGATTCAAAAGAACAAACCTCCTACTACAAGCAGTGGGAGGGTCTCATAACTAAAAGAATGGTGGAGCCAAGTAGGTCTAAGCAATTAAAGAGGGTTCGACAACAAGGTGAAGGTTCAAGTCGTGTTGTGGACGAAACCGGTGGAGGAGACGAAACCCCAAGCGATGAGGAAGTTCGTCCCAAAACTCGTGGTAAACAAGGAGGTGGCAAGAGGGGTCGTAAAAGTGGTCGTTAGTGACTTCATATGATTTTAGTTTCAAAAAACATCTTAGTTATGGATTTCGTATGGTTTAATTTAGTGTGTTTGTGTTTTTTAAACAATTACTTGAGGATTTCATAGTTCGGTATGTATAACACTTTTATATTTGTTTTAGAAACTTGTTTGTGTTTTCAATTTTTATTGGGTTTGTGTTTTCAATGTTATAAGAATGAAATGTTGAAATACAGATACAAGTTCGGTAACCTGCGATAAAATACTGATCACCGAACTATGAGTTCGGTGACCTGGTAAAATAACACCAGCTTACCGAAGTCCCAGTTCGGTTACCTCGCTATATTTTTACTGGTTACCGAACTTATATGTAGGATGAAGCAGTTAGCTTTGATCCAATAGATATTAGTTCGGTTAGCAGATCATTATAGCTTAGGTCACCGAACTCTTATCTTGAGACTCAATTTTTTGTTATTGGACATGTTGGAAAAGGCATACTCTTGAATCATAAATCACATGGACCAGCTCTTAGGTTTGTTTTGGAGTGTTTTTGGAATCATATATGTGTTCAGTTTGGCTGTGAGACTTCATTATAAAGTTCGGTTATATTCACTTTTTATGCTAAAACCGAACAGAAAGTTCGGTTGGAAGATCAAATTCTTATAGGTCACCGAACACTACTCTGGAAACTCAAATTTTTGGTGTTTTCCTTGTATGAAAAGGGATTCTAGTGAAGCAGAAATCATATACACTAGCTCTTAGGTTTGTTTTGGAGTGTTTTTGGAATCGTACATATGATCACTTTGGCTGTGAGCCTCCACAAATAAGTTCGGTGACGACATGTGTTTATCTGTCAACCGAACTTATTGTTCGGTTAGATCGCAAGTTTTTCACTCCTCACCGAACTAGTTATTTTGAAACTTAAATGTCCTTTATTTGACACAAATCTAGTACATAATTTTAAAATTATGTACTATATATCAAGTAACGGCTAATTTTATAGCCGTTATACACCCAAGTGGTATATATATGTGTTTCATGGCTAACATTTTGTTTCAAAATATCCTAAAAAATGGCAGCTACTACTCCTAACTTTACTCTAGTAGAAGATCTTTCTATTTGCATGAACTTCATATTATACTATCCAAAGACGGGTGAAGAACGAAGAATGAATGGAAGAATGAGTCAAAGTTATTGGGGAAACATTCATGAGGAATTCACCATAGACACAACAAACCCCTATAACCGTGATCAATTAGCTTTGTTCATTCGATTTTAAAAGATTAGAGAACGAGTTGTGGAATTTATGGCTTTATTTCGTATTGTAAGGCGGTATCGACTTAGGGGTGAAGGATTCGGCGAAATCATTTTAACATCAAAAAACGAATGGAAGATGGAAGAGAAAGGATTTCAAATATGAATATCATTTCCACATCCTTAAATACTTTTCCGTAACGCGTTTCGGACATTAGATAGTACGTGATTTGATTTTGGAAAGTCATGTAAGAGTTCGGCATTGTCCTGTAATTTCACTTCCAAACCGAACTTTTGTCTGTTAAAGTTCGGCAATGTCTTGTAATTTCATTTCCTAACCGAACGTCAATGTCAAATTCTTAGTTAAAATGTTAAGCTTCTAAACTGCAGTTCGGTAACCTGTTAATATTTATCTTCGTAACCGAACCTATTGTTCGGTTACCTGGTGAATTTTGTGACATCACCGAACTTTGGTTCGGCAGACTCGATATTTGAATCCGCCAACCAAACTCTCTTCTGGCAACTACATAAATTACAAACATTTACTCAAAAATTAATAAAACTTTTCAAAAAACATATCCATTGATAAGCATACTTAGTTCCATTACATGTGTTATTTAATCATCCTCAAGTGAAATTTGACCTTCATGCACAAATTTTTCCGACTTCTTCAAAGCATTCCACATTTCCATGTTAGGCTCGTACATGATACACCAACCCAACATTCTATCCGCATTAAATGCAGGCCAATAAGAGGTTGCACATATTGGAGGCAATGGACAGTCGGGTTTTAACCGGAGGCATATAAAGTGGTTGTTGTTAACCAATGCCATCACACATCTCCTTAGTTTGAGTTTCTCGACACATAAGGTTGTTTTCGGTGTGAAGGTGAAACTTGCATGTGTTTGAGAAATAATGAACCACACAATTGAATGCATCGGCGATTAAGTGTCCACATATAGGCATGCTCATCCAATAATCCGATGTAATCGGATGGCCCCCATAAAGACGACGTTGATACCTAAAAAATTCCTCATTGATAATACCTTCACGATCCCACAACATTGTGTAGATGGTGGATTTTCGACAAAGGCTAAGTTCGTAAACTCATAATTATACGAAGATCTGATTCAGCAATCAGACGTGAGTATCGAGACACGAGTCTCTCATCGAATTCTTAACGGAGAGTACTTTCTCTCAGAGTACATGTAGATATGTAGTCTCACGACTGGACAACGCCATATCTCATGAATACTGAATACTTTCAGTGATTATTTCTATATAGCATCACGAGATGGACAGCTCCTAGACAGCTTGCTCTGCTAGTATAGAGCGATAACATCTTCAGGAACAAACAACGAGTTTACCCTGACTATATAAAGGATATGACTCACCGAAAAGATCATATCGGGATAATTAATGCTCCTAGACAGCTTGCTCTGCTAGTATAGAGCCAAAAAGTTAATTATTCCTAATTTAGACTGATTCTGCCGTGACATTCACTACTGAATTCCCAGAATAATCTATTATTGCTCTTATTCCATGGTTGAATCCACGACTGGTCCCATGGAATGACAATAACAATTGCTCCTATTCCACGGTCGAATCCACGACTGGTCCCATGGAATGGCAATAAATAATTGTTCTTATTTTATGATCGAATCCACGGCTTGATCTCATAGAATAGAAATAACTATATTATCTCATTACTCTGATTTCATGATCGAATCCACAACTGGTCTCATTAATGGTAATAGATAAAACTTAATTACTCCGATTCTGTGGTCGAATCTACGATCCCATGGAATGGTAATACTCACTTTATTATTCTGAATTCGTAGTTGAATCCTCAGCTGACCTATGAATTAATAATAAACATCTTATTACTCAGTTTTGTGGATTATTCTCCACTGGATTCCACAATTAGTAATAAATAATCAACAACCGGGCGTCTGAGCTACCTCTAAGTAATCCCCGATTCAAATGGTGAAGGTGTATTCAACGATGATACACTAACAGTCACCTCACGAACGAGTATTTAAAAAATACAACGAAACGATGAACCTATGCAAAATAGAGAAGAAAATAATAAACAATTAAAAATATTGACCAGGGTGCTGGGAGCACGGACACACGACCGACCGACCGCGTCGTGGTCAATCCCACGCCAGTTTTATATTTTTAATGTATTTTTATTATTTTCCATGATTTGATGAAAATTCTCTCATTTTATCAAATCTCCTTCGTCTTGAGGAAACTCCTCGGTTTCATGGTACTTCCATAAATTCATAAAAAATAATATAAAATTAAGGAAAGGAGTGTGGGGCGTGACCATTGGCCAACCGTCCCCACACCCACGGTTCCTTTTTTTTTATTATTATTATTATTATTTCTCTAATTTCATGAAAAAACTCCTTGATTTCGTGGTATTTTTGCACAAATCATCAAATAATAATAAAATAAAATAAATTATGAAAACTTGTGGGACCGGGCCTTGGACGGTCGGCCATGCCCTAGCCGGTCCCGCACGCCCCTTTATTTTATTATTTTATTATTAGTTTTCCTTGAATTCATCAAATTCCTTGATTTCATGGTATTTCTCTCAAATTAGGAAAAATTCCCTCAAATCATCAAAATACCTAAAAATATTGAAAAATTAGGAAAACTCGTGGGACCGGGCCCTAGCCGGCCGGCCATGCCTTCCACTGTCCAACAAGCCCTTGTTTTTTATTATTGCAATATGTTTTGCTTCTTCGAACTCATGAAAACTCCTTCAATTCATGGAAACTCCCTAAATTCATCAAATTTCTCAAAATTCATGAATTTTCATAAAATCATTATAAAATTAAGGAAACTCGTGGGACCGGGCCCTAGCCGGCCGGCCATGCCTTCCACGGTCCCACACGCTCTTGTTTTATTATTTTAATATTTTTTGCTTCCTTGAACTCATGAAAACTCCTTCAACTCATGGAAACTCCCAAAATTCATCAAATTTCTCAAAATTCATGAATTTTTCATAAAATCATCAAAATATTATAAAATTAAGGAAAAGGCACCACGGGACCGTGGTCACGACCGGCCGACCATGCCTTGACCACGGCGGTCCCACGCCTCCTCATTCCTTATTTTATAATTATTTTTCATCATCTCATGGTGTTTTCCTCAGTTTCGTCGAAACCCTAATTTTGGCATATTTTCTCGAATGGATGCTCAATTGCGCGCCAGAAAATATCAAAATTCTCAGGACTGAGATGCAGACGCCTTGGGGACACGAGCACGCTATCTTGACCAACCAAGATTGGTTCTTTGGCTCACGGAAGCCGGACCCATCAATTTTCACAATTTTGACCTAATTTGCACAATTGCTCGTATTAGGTCCAAAACTCTCCCAAACACTTTGGATTTTCATGTAGTGATCATCAGGCGGTCAGGGGACAACCCAGGGCCGGTTTCATGACTCCATGGTCGGTCCTCGCCTCGTCATAATTAATTAGGTTTTCTCACCTAAGGCTCAGACGGGCATTTTCGAATAAATGATTAAACCAGCATTTAATCATTCTTTCACCAACAAATCGTCAACTCTTTAGGAGTTCTTCGTATTTGCTCACTGGTGTGGTTTTAAAAGAACCTACAACTTAGACCTGCAAGTATACAGGGTCATTTGTTGTGAGTGAGGTAAGAAGGGGTTTGTCCTCAGGGACAAGGTGGGTGCTAAAGTTGCTTCTAATGGTCTTTACTAACTGGTTCTATGCAAGAGTAACACAATTTTTGTTTGGTTGGGTGTCGATACGACGAACATGATTGATAGTAACAGAGACAGTAAAGTAATATGCAAAGAAAGTAAATATAGCAAATGATGAGAATGGTACTATGGCCTTTGAGTCCACCACTAACTTACACTAGTTATTCTGCTCATAACACTAACCTTGTCCTTATATCTGATAACAAAAGGGATGTCAATCCTCTGTATATCTAAGGTCACCTTGATATGAATGATTCAATCACAACTAAGGTATTTCTCCTAAGCATTAACTGTCTTTTCAGGGAACAGCTAATCAAAAGATCAATATATGGGATTAAGTATGAGTTGCAGTTCTTTAGCACAGTATTATTCTAACTACAATGGATACATGGCATACACTGTGAAAGTAAAGTACTGAAGTCCTAAGATTGAATTTTATTCTAAAAAAATTAAGCACAACAAGGTTACTGCCATTAACAGGAATAACTAGTAGCAAACTAGGGCTTCATCTAAACCCTAGCAGGTGAATTTAGAACATGATTAAGATGATGAAATCAAACATGAACTACTGCTTGGTGCACCGGCTAATCCGGGCATACCCACACACACACAATACCATCTTCTATTTATAGTTTTACATAAAATCTCTAATTTCTAAACCCTAATTTTGAAAGAACCCAAATTTTGAAAATCGAGAATTCACTCATTGATTCTCTGAATTTGTCTCCTCTGCTCTCTTGCTCGTCCTTCCTTTCCTCTTCTGCTACGAACCCATGCCTTCCTGGTCCTCTCTGTGCTCCTAGGTAACCCTAGCTTCTCACTGCCTAATTCATAGCATCTAGGAATGATGCTAGGAATGAGAGAGAGGGAAACTAGGGAGATGGGTTTCTGTCGGGGGAAGGTAGTGGTGGTGACGCTCGAGGTCTGGGGTGAGATGAAGATGGTGGCAGTGATGGAATGGTGGTGGTGATGGAGTTGCATGCGGTTCTGCATTTTTGGAAAGAAGGGGAATTTGGGGGAAAGAAAATTTGGGGAGAAGATGATTTGGTTAAGGTCGATGGGTATGGGTGATAGGGTGTGAGGCAGAGGTATCGAGGTTTGATGTCAGCGGCTGAAAGGCGATGGATCATCAACCTAGATGGAATCGGACGGCGCCAGGACACAGGATTAAGCGACCTTTGGATTGTGAGATACAACGAAGCTAACGGCTCAAGATGGAGTTAGCTGCTATGGTGTGAAGCGGTTGTAGCAAATTTGATGTATTGGCGATGAAGCGACCGTTGGATTCAGCTGAGGATCCAATCTGACGGCTACAGGAGAAGTGGGATATGGATTTGGGTTTTGGGTTTAGGATATGGGTTTAGGTTTAGGAAATGGATTTGGGCTTAGGTAATCTTGAGCCCACTTCTTCTTTAAGAACAATTTCTTCCTTGTTAAGCCCATTTTCATCCTTGAGTCTTCCATATCGCATTCTTCACTTCTTTTCCGCTAGATTTTCCTTCGGCTTTTTCCGGTGTCTTTGCTCTTTTCGCTCCGTGAGTTAACCAGGCTTTATTTAGTACCTAAAAATGCAAAATTAATTGAGAAAAGTATTTATTCTTGAAGAAAACGAAAACACAGAATATGGGATAAAATGGAGCGTTAGTGCACAAATGATGAGTTAAATGCCAATAAAAATGTGCAAATATATACAATATTTGGCACTCATCAAATACCCCAAACCTGAATTTTACTTGTCCTCAAGTAAAACAAAACTAAGGAAATCCTACCTATACCACTGTCGCTGGTCTCTCGATTGCATTTAGCGAATGCAATAAGCCTTTTAAACCACTAAGTGTCCCTAGTGGACGAGTTGAAGTCTCGTGAAGGTTTTCTTAGAACGTACCTACAAAGTTCTAGGACAAAATATAAGCTCAGATTCCATGAAATGTGACATGTGCAAGACAGTAGAAGCTCATTGCAAAATGGAGATGTCAATCTAGCTATCAAAGGCACAATCCTAGCACTGATAACAAATAAAGACATGTGATAAGAGTGTAAAGTGTATCTACACATGTGTAAAGAAAGATCGGATGTTATGACTACTAATCACCAAGAGATAGTTTCTCAGGCTAAGAACCGAGGTCGAAATCTAGCTAGCTGTACGGACTTTACGAGAATTGTGAATGAGTTGGAGGTATTTCACAATTACTCGCGTTGTACATCAATGGCATACACCCTTCCTGCTTATAACACAAAAACACAAAAGATGACTCTTTACATGACTCTTATTTACATTGACTACTCTCTTTTATTTTTGGACAAGAGAGAATGGAATTGATAAATACTTGATTTTTTTTTATTTTTTCTGATATTTTTCTGAATATATACATCGTTTTTTTTTTTTTTTTTTTTACACATGGTAACACTTTTGATACATAACAAAAAGAAACAAAAAAATTACATGACACTTTGCAAGAGGTAGCCCTTTTTAATGCACCCAGTTAAATTTGATGGTTGTCTTTCTTAATGTAACCTCCACCTTCTATCCCAACCAACCAAAGAACAAGCTAGTCAAGTCTCGTTCAGTATTCTAAAGTGATTGGCAATCGTGACTTCCGATAGAACACCTCAAGGATGAGGCTATACATGTATTGGTAGATCGTGCGCGTCCAAGTTTCTTATCACTATGTGAATTGTGCTAGAATCAGGGTGCCTAAATATCTAGACTAAGAATCCTTATGTTTACATACATGCACAAGAGTCAACATTTCAAGGTAAATGAGCTCCATTTTTATGTTTTTTTTTCGAATTTTTTAATTTTCATTTTTTCATTTTTTTTTTTTTTTCAAAAAGAAAGAGTTCTATTTTTCGATTATAGCATGTTATCAAAGTATCTACTTTTCACCCCCAAACCTAAACTAAACATTGTCCTCAATGTTTCAAAAGATAAACATGATTATAACACATACCAGAGAACGATGCTAAGTGTAGAAAAAGGAAAGAGATTACCGGATATTGGCGAAAGCAAGTTTTGAACTCCATTATTCAAGGAAAAACCCAACAGTAACTCAACTGAATTCACATTGGGTTAGCACAATATATACAAGAAACATATGATTCCACTAAACATTACCTACCAGATTATATACAAACAATTCACTATATACATACAGTCTAAAGAGTTGAGGATCAACCCAAAAGACAAAGTATTGAAACATAAACAGTTTCAAAACACTAAAATTGGACTGAAATGAGAGCGAGAGTGAAAAACCGGATGAATCACCCCCAAACCTGTAATTTTCAGCAGGTTTACTTTTAAGCACAAAATCTTTCCATTTTAGGGGTGCAGGATTCACAAGGTCTAACTCAAAATGGACTTTTTTTGGGATGGTCAGAGAAATTAATTCCAACTGTGGTTCTTTAAAGATGTTATATTTAGTAGAAAAATAGTCCAAGAGGACTTGGGAAGCACACAGTTCCAATCCTAGATTAGGGACTCTCAGATTAGTTGGTTTAAAAATTTTGTGACAAACCAAATCTAGGTTGGGTGGAAAAATCTCAATCTGTGATTTTGGCAAGAAAGCAGGCACTTCTAATTTATTTTCATGATCAATAGTACTAGTACATACTTTCCCTAAATCAGAAACAGGTAAATCATGCTCATATTCATCGAACAAAACATCAAGACCTAGCTCGGTATCATGATTGTCCGTAGTATTCAAATCAAGATCGGAAGAAACAACATATTGGGACTTAGGCAGGGAATCAGACACATCAAATTCGTTTTCATGTATAATAACATTAATGTCTACAAAAGATTCAACCTTTCCTATGTCATGCTCATCTTCACAGCACAATTGTACAAGCCTCATATCAGTGTCCAAATTATCTGAATTGCAATGAATATGAATATTAGGAGAAACATCATTCATGGAAGTTTCTTCACTATGGTCTGGAATTTCGGAGTCACAAGACTCCGAAATTGACTCTTCAAGAAGAACTAGCTCTTCTAACATCATATCATCATCCGAGTAATATGCATACTCGTCCCTATTAACAGCTCTGGTGTTCTCGGTCAACTCATTTTCCTCTAGATGAGGCTCATATTCAACATCGTTTGTACGAGTTGGACTGAAAATACCATTTTCAAAATTTGATTCATCATCATCATCATGATAGGGATTTTGCAATCTAGGATAATTTTCAATCCTAAGGTCGGAGCTATCACAAGAATAAGACTCTAACTCATGGGGGTGACTCATACCATGTGGCGTTGTCCCTGTTTCCCTAACAGATTCCCATTGATGGGTTTTCTCTGCAATCTCAGCTAAAAATTTCCATGCATCATCCACAGATTTATCAAGAAATTTACCATTACACATAGACTCAACCATGGTTCGAGATTTAAAGTCTAGTCCCTCATAGAGGATGACGACAAGTCTCCACTTCTCAAATCCATGGTGCGGACATTCGCTCAACAAATCATTAAAACGTTCAAAATAGTGAAAAACAGTTTCCTCATCCAATTGGACAAAAATTGATACTTTGACGAATAGCGATGGTCCTATGATGTGGAAAGAATTTTCTGAAAAATAGATCTGTGAGTTGGTCCCAAGTGTTGATTGATTGTGGTCTCAAACCGTAAAACCATGTTTTGGCCCTTTCCTTTAGAGAAAATGTAAACAAACGCAATTTCAGAGAGTCTTCGGACATATGATCAGGTTGCATAGTCCGACAAATTTGTTCAAACTCTCTTACATGAGTATAGGGGTTCTCAGAATCGAACCCTCGAAATATAGGAAGTATTTGTATCATGCTTGCATTTATTTTAAAAGGGTTATTGGTTTGAGGTAAGACAATACATGATAATGGAATTTTTATTGTGGGATACATGTATTCATGGAGAGCACGAGGTTGGCCCATATTGAAAAGACACAAATCCCACTATTTGGTTTTAATGGGTTTTCAAAAATTTGGTTTTTTATGGGAAAATTTTGGTTTTGATGGGAATGAAAAACATTTGGTTTTTGATGGGAAACATTTGGTTTTTATGGGTTTTTAAAACTCCTTTCGGTTTTAATGGGATGAGGCCCAGCTAACTGGTTCAAATTTTCTAAGGGACAAGCCCAGCGAACGGCCTAGAGATTTGAGTACATGGCCCAACTAACGAGTTCAGTGAACCAATCCCAAAAATGCACGAGGCCCAGCTGGGTATTTGATTTTTGGGCTCTCAGTTAGCCAAAATACGAGGCCCACTTGGGCTTAAAAACGTTTTACAAATTCTGAGTTGGGTTCACGCCCAGAGTTCAGAAACAAAGTGCACTTGGGTTCAAGAGTTTCAGAATCAATTTACAAAGGCCCAGAATTTCAGTTTTTAAAGCAAGCCCACACAGTTATTGGGTTTAGGATTACTCTTTTTAGCACAGCCCAGCTGCTCTGTTGTTCTAGTTGCACATCCCAGTTGGGCTTTGGTTCATAGCAGCACCAGCAGCAGCAGCAACACAGCAACACAGCAACAGCAGCAGCACAGCCAAGAGCAGCAGCAACAACACCAGCTCCACAGCACCACAGCAGCAGCAAAATTTGGAAGTTCAGTGAAATGCGATGAGATGCACAGCAAGAAGGCAGAGATTATGTGAATGCAGGAGGCAGTAAGATTAATCGAAAGATGCAAATTATGATGCAGAACAGTATGCAAAGATAAATGCAAGAACAATATGCAGTGAAGATGCAAAATGCAAATGCTACTAGAGCAGAGAAGATGCAAATGTAGTGATGATGCAAATGAATAGCAAGAGAAAAAGCTAAAAGATAAATGCAAGTACAGCTAAGAAAGTGCAAGAATAGCTAAGATACAAGCCAAGAAACTTCAACACACAATGCCAATTCCCCGGCAGCGGCGCCAAAAACTTGGTGTGGTTTTAAAAGAACCTACAACTTAGACCTGCAAGTATACAGGGTCAGTTGTAGTGAGTGAGGTAAGAAGGGGTTTGTCCTCAGGGACAAGGTGGGTGCTAAAGTTGCTTCTAATGGTCTTTACTAACTGGTTCTATGCAAGAGTAACACAATTGTTGTTTGGTTGGGTGTCGATACGACGAACATGATTGATAGTAACAGAGACAGTAAAGTAATATGCAAAGAAAGTAAATAGAGAAAATGATGAGAATGGTACTAGGGCCTTTGAGTCCACCACTAACTTACACTAGTTATTCTGCTCATAACACTAACCTTGTCCTTATATCTGATAATAAAAGGGATGTCAATCCTCTGTATATCTAAGGTCACCTTGATATGAATGATTCAATCATAACTAAGGTATTTCTCCTAAGCATTAACTGTCTTTTCAGGGAACAGCTAATCAAAAGATCAATATATGGGATTAAGTATGAGTTGCAATTCTTCAGCACAGTATTATTCTAACTATAATGGATACATGTCATACACTGTGAAAGTAAAGTACTGAAGTCCTAAGATTGAATTTTATTCTAAAACAATTAAGCACAACAAGGTTACTGCCATTAACAGGAATAACTAGTAGCAAACTAGGGCTTCATCTAAACCCTAGCAGGTGAATTTAGAACATGATTAAGATGATGAAATCAAACATGAACTACTGCTTGGTGCACCGGCTAATCCGGGCATACCCACACACACACACAATACCATCTTCTATTTATAATTTTACATAAAATCCCTAATTTCTAAACCCTAATTTTGAAAGAACCCAAATTTTGAAAATCGAGAATTCACTCACTGATTCTCTGAATTTGTCTCCTATGTTATCTTTCTCGTCCTTCCTTTCCTCTTCTTCTACGAACCCATGCCTTCTTGGTCTTCTCTGGGCTCCTAGTTAACCCTAGCTTCTCACTGCCTAATTCATAGCATCTATGAATGATGCTAGGAATGAGAGAGAGGGAAACTAGGGAGATGGGTTTCTGTCGGGGGAAGGTAGTGGTGGTGACGCTCGAGGTCTGGGGTGAGATGGAGATGGTGGCAGTGATGGAATGGTGGTGGTGATGGAGTTGCAGGCGGTTCTGCATTTTTGGGAAGAAGGGGAATTTGGGGGAAAGAAAATTTGGGGAGAATATGATTTGGTTAAGGTCGATGGGTATGGGTGATAGGGTGTGAGGCAGAGGTATCGAGGTTTGATGTCAGCGTCTGAAAGGCGATGGATCATCAACCCAGATGGAATCGGACGGCGCCCAGGACACAGGATTAAGCGATCGTTGGATTGTGAGATACAAAGAAGCTAACGTATCAAGATGGAGTTAGGTGCTGTGGTGTGAAGCGGTTGTAGCAAATTTGATGTATTGGCGATGAAGCGACCGTTGGATTCAGCTGAGGATCCAATCTGACGGCTATAGGAGAAGTGGGATATGGATTTGGGTTTTGGGTTTAGGATATGGGTTTGGGTTTAGGAAATGGATTTGGGCTTAGGTAATCTTGAGCCCACTTCTTCTTTAAGAACAATTTCTTCCTTGTTAAGCCCATTTTCATCCTTGAGTCTTCCATACCGCATTCTTCACTTCTTTTCCGCTAGAGTTTCCTTCGGCTTTTTCCCGTGTCTTTGCTCTTTTCGCTCCGTGAGTTAACCAGGATTTATTTAGTACCTAAAAATGCAAAATTAATTGAGAAAATTATTTATTCTTGAAAACAACGAAAACACAGAATATGGGATAAAATGGAGCGTTAGTGCACAAATGATGAGTTAAATGCCAATAAAAAGGTGCAAATATATACAATATTTGGCACTCATCACTCACGTGAGCACATGGACACTACATGGTTGATCCACGGTCCCATGTAGTCGCTCCCTCCTTCGTCCCATGGTTAAACTTCTGACGAACCATGAATTGATCATCAATCGATCGAATTAGGGTTTCTGAATCCAAGGATCATCGTTCCAGATTAAAACCTTAATAATTTTACGACGGCCTCATGGTCATTAATTTTATTAATTATGCTCGGTTCAACGATCAGTATTCTAATTAATATTTTTGGCACGCTGCCAATAATCCATCAGATGAGCAACACATGCTCAGACGATCAAATATTCAACAATTCATCACATGAGCAACACTTGCTCAGATGATAAATATTTTCTCAAACCAAGGAATATTGGTTCAAAATCAATATTCAATGATCCATCAAATGAGCAACACTTTCTCACTTCATCGTAAGAATTATACCTCTGTCTCATGGCATGTTCAATTCATGAGTTTCAGAACATTATGTTCAACTCAGCAACTACATGGACTCATCGTCCCATCAAACCACGAAGTCATCAATTGACTAACAAACCACGAGACGTCAATCGTGTCACTTGGGGGATATCACTTAGGGTTTTGGTCTGGCGGTCTACGGCACGTGTGTTCAAACACACGATGGAATGTGAGCAAGTCGTGCAATCAGTTGAAGGAATTCACGAGGTAGTGGGTGGAAAATCGACCAAGTCTCCACACGTTGAGCAACTGGTTTCAAACACGATCTCCACTTCCCCACTCCTTGATTCCATCAACTGTCACACTTCATGGAATCATGGTGTCTACAATTCCAGCAATATAAATAAGTCTCTGAATCATGATGATCATCCATCATCAGTATCATCAATCTCACGTCATCGACAACACGAGATCATCAACTCATCAATTGAGCAACTACTCTCAATTGAGCAATTTCAATCACTCAGAGCTTATCATATTCAGAATTCACACACCCACAATCTTTGATTACCATTGATTCCACACATTTCTCAGCTTCCCTCCTACAGATCAACCCATCCTCTCTTGTGACCGAATTTACTCTGGAACGGTCATTGTCTTGATTTAGGCCGGAGTACTACAGATTGATCTCTCGAATCTAAAGCACCCCCTTTGCAGCGGTGCATCTGTGTGAGGTTTAACATTTCGCTCGGTTCGAGGAGTCTCCTCCGTACGGTCGTCTCCTCAATTCCTTAAAAACCAGCAAATCGTTTTTCCCCATCTACAGATTGGCGACCACAGTGGGAGATCATCTCTCGGTTGCAATCTACAATCTCACAAGATGGTTGGTCTTAGGACTAATTCAACTAATTCAGATCAGAATATTTCAAACGGCATTCCTCATGTTACACCTGGCGGCATGGAAGGCAGAGGGATCCCGACTTTGGCAGAGTTGGCTCAAATCCTAGAGGTCCATACCAGGAACATGGACCTGATGAAGGAGACGATAAACCACATCCTCGACTTTCTCATCAGATTAACATCCGAGTTAGGCGGTATCTCCGCTCCAGAAGCCTCAACACCGGGGACTGAGCGTCATCTGACCCTCAAATCAACAGCTTCACCACATACGAGAAGCCGGTGGAACAAGAGGTCACACATTTGATTGAAAATCTATGTGAACTCCTGCACTTCTCCAGGGATCAGCGCACAGACACATTTTCAGCACTCAACCAGATATCATCCAGCGTGCAAATAACGCCACCAACACCATCAGTTGAAGAAGTCTCCCTAGTGCCTGGATTCGATCGACAACATCTCTTTTGGAGAAGAAGATCGCATGACGGATGAAGGACACAACCGAGCATTGTATGTCACTGGTTTCATCAAAGGCACCGAATTTAGAAGAGCTCTTGTTGACACCGGTGCTTCCACCAACATTGTCACTATGAAGACTCTCAGGATGGCCAGATTCCCACAAGGTAAAATCGTTCGCTATCCCATCCTAATGACAGGATTTGAAGGAAGTCAAAGCCATACATATGGATATGCATACATAGATTTGAGGGTGGGGCCGATTCGATCGAAAGCAAAGTTTCATGTGATCGAGCAAGAACCTGACTACCATAATACTGGGACGCCCATGGCTCCATGATAACAAGGTGGTTCCTTCAACATACCATCAATGCATGAAGGCCCTGCTCGACAACAAGATCGTTCGCATTCCGGCTTCATCATCTCCTTATGCTCCCGTCTATGATACTGAGTTCCTTGAATCTCAAAAAGATCCCGGAACCTCCAAGCAGGATTCGCAGTACTCCACTTCCAAGCTGGAAGACTATCGAGAAGGCTGATAACGATCCGTCATCCTCAGCTGCTAAAATGATCAAGTCACCTACTACACCGACTAAACGCCATAATGATCAAGTCTCAACTCCAGGGACAAACTTCACGACCGATCGAGACGTAGAAGGGAGAGTCATTTATCGCCGACGGAAAGATTAGCAATTAATCGGGGAACGATGAAAAGTCTCCCCATGAAGAATCGTGTCAGAGTGAGCTATCACTTGAAGAAGAAGTCCAAGATGCCCCACAACTACAGGACGGCACTGACTCTACCACTGACGATCTTGAAACAATCAACATTGGGACTGAAGACGATCCAAGGCCAATCCTGATCAGTTCAGCGCTATCACCAGAGGAGCGGACCGAGCTGGTAAAATTATTGAAAGAATATCAAGATGTCTTCGCCTGGACGTACGAAGAAATGCCGGGTCTGGATGACAAACTCGTCACCCATCACCTGCACATCGTCCCTGGTTCCAAAGCTGTCAAACAACCGCCCAGACAATTTAGACACGAAGTCGAGGAGCAAATCAAGGTCGAAATCCAGAAACTGTTGGCAGCAGGGTTCATCAAGCCTATTCTTCATCCAACGTGGCTAGCAAATGTGGTACCTGTTAAGAAGAAAAATGGTCAAATCAGATGTTGTGTCGACTTCAGGAACTTGAATAAATGTTGTCCAAAGGATGATTTTCCTCTACCCAACATTGACATGCTCGTCGATGCAACCAGTGGTCACGGTATGTTCTCATTCATGGACGGCTATAGTGGGTACAACCAGATCAAGATGTATGAACATGACGCCAACAAGACTGCGTTCCGTACTCCCATTGGGAATTTTCACTACACTGTGATGCCCTTTGGATTAAAGAATGCTGGTGCCACCTATCAACGAGCCATGACTGCCATATTCCACGACATGATGCACAAGCAAGTAGAAGACTATGTTGATGATGTGGTGGTAAAATCGAAGACTCGAGCATCTCATCTCGAAGTTCTAAGGCAGGTGTTTGAAAGGTGCAGAGAATACAAATTAAAAATGAATCCTTTAAAGTGCGCATTCGGAGTTTCTTCCGGAAAATTCTTAGGATTCCTGGTCACGGCTGAAGGGATCAAAGTCGACCCAGACAAGGCAAAAGCTATTACCACCATGCCTCCTCCACGTACCGTGAAGGAACTACAGAGCTTTATGGGCAAGGTAAATTATATTCGACGCTTCATTCCTGGATTAGCTCAACTCATTGCTTCGTTCACACCTCTGCTGAAGAAAGGAGCAAGCTTCACCTGGACAGCTGTTCAACAAGAAGCTTTCCATAAAATACAACAGATATTATTGTCACCGGCCGTCATGAGGTCTCCAGTGCAGGGACGACCTGATTCTTTACACAGCCTCCAGTGACGTCGCCATCGGCGCACTCCTCGCTCAGGAAGACGACGAAGGCGTCGAACGACCGATTTACTACTTCAGCCGCACAATGAGAGATGCTCAACTCCGATATCCAAAGGCCGAAAGGGCATGCCTGGCATTGGTACATGCAATCCAGAAGTTCAGACATTACTTACTATCTAACAGGGTCGTACTCATCTCCAAAGCTGATCCCATAAAGTTCTTGCTATCAAAGCCAGCCTTGATAGGAGACCAGCGAAGTGGCTACTCCAGATGTCAGAATTTGACATAGCTTGCACGCCACCTAAAGCCATCAAAGGTCAAGCGGTCGCAGACTTGCTCGCCGCTTTTCCAGGGGAAGAACACAACACTACATGAAGAAGTGCCCGAATTCCCAGACATCTTGGATCTGGCTTTGATGGATCTGCCACCCCTAGTAGTGACACCGGAGGAGCGGGCATAGTGCTGGTGTCTCCATCTGGTGAAGTTTTCTCACATTCGTTCAAGTTGGATTTCCACTGCACCAACAACTCAGCGGAATATGAAGCCTTCCTATTAGGATTATCCTTGGCCAAGCAAGCAGGAGCAACACACCTCGAGATAAGGGGAGATTCAAAATTATTGGTCAACCAGATGAATGGAACGTATTCTCTCAAAGAAATCACACTTGCTCCATTCAGAACCGAAGCTCAGCGACTGTTGACCTATTTTGCTGACGCAACGATCGTCCATACTGGACGGACTAACAATAGGCATGTGATTGCCTAGCAACTCTCGCCTCCAAGCTGCAATTCGAAGGAGCACAGAAAACGATCACTGTACAGAGCGTACATATCTTCAACTTGGCTCACTCAGATCGAAGACATTCCAGCGAACGATTGGCGAGCACCCATCATTCATGAATTGAGCAGCTCTATTTCAGAAGGCCAAGTCAGCCTCAAGGAATTGAAGAACTACTTCTTGCTTCATGGAGGGCTATACTATCGAAACCCTGATGGATCTCTATCACGATGTCTTGGGAGCGACGAAGCGGAAGAACAGCTCAAGCGCATACATGAGGAAGTCTGTGGGCAAACGTTAGTGGTAACACTTTACAGAAAGCTTCAAAGAATGGGGTACTACTGGCCATCCATGGAGACTCAGTCAAGAGCTTTACAAGGATCTTGTCCTGATTGCCAAACACCTCCTCATCACTTGGAGGTTTTGACGGTCCACCACACTGGGGACTGGAGGGAGCCTTACATCAAATACCTCCGGGACAACGAACTACCACTGGAAAAGAAGCAAGCAGTCAAACTCATTCAGAAAGCTAAGAGATTCGTCTATCTCGATGGGATCTTATACCGCAAAAGCTTTGGTGGAAATTTACTGAGGTGCTTAGCCGAACATGAAATCCCTACAATCCTGAAGGAAGTACATGATGGAGAACATCAAGGAAAGAGGAAACTATTTCTTCAAATTCATGAGAAATATTATTGGCCAACCATGGAAGATGATGCAGCCGCACACGTTCAGAGGTGTCACCAATGCCAAACCCATGGTAATCTCATCCACACTCCTTGTCTCCCGTTGAATTCTGTGAATAGTCCGTGGCCTTTCTACAGCTGGGGACTAGATATCATTGGGAAGATCAATCCAGCATCTTCAAAACAACATGAATACATCATCACTGCGACAGAGTACTTCACCAAGTGGGTCGAAGCTATTCCTCTTCGAAGCACCACTGGAGTTACGATTGCCGCCTTCATCAAAGAGCACATAATATGCAGATTCAGAGTTCCTAAGCATATCATCACAGATAACGGAACTCCTTTTGCCAATCAAGATGTTGAGAAGCTGCTCAATAAATATGGGATCAAACAAATCTTCTCCACGCCTTACTATCCACAAGGAAATGGTCAAGCAGAAAGTACCAACAAGACTTTGGTCAGGATTATCAGTCGGACGATTCATGACAATCCTCGATCATGGCATGAGCAATTACCCATGGCTCTATGGGCTTACAGAACTGCACCAAGGAGCTCGATCGGTACTTCGCCATATTCCCTTGTCTATGGAGCCGACGCCATACTTCCAGCAGAAATCAAAGTTCCCTCAGCCAGGATTGCAGCATCCAGTGGTGTACAATGGGATGAGGCCGAAATCTCCAGATCAAGAATCGCTGAGCTAGATATGCTGGAATCAAGGAGAACCAAGGTGGAAAAATATGTGGAAGCTTACAAACAGAGGATCTCCAGAGCCTACAACAAAATGGTAAGACCTCGAACATTTCAAGTAGGAGATTTGGTATTAAAGACGGCAAAGCACATTCAACAAGACATGTCCTCCTAAGTTCTCTCCTAAATGGGAAGGGCCATATGTTGTTATCAAAGCAGTGTCTAGCGGATACTACAAAATTTTAGCAATCAATGGAGGAAAGGAAGGAAACATCATCAATGGCAAATGGCTCAAAGCTTATTATGCCTGATCCATGAAACAAACTACCTCTTCATCATTTCAAGCATTTTCAAAAATGTAATTTCATTCCTCCAAAGAGCATGCGAATGCTCCTTTGTTCATTAAACATTTCATAAATGAGCAAAATTCGTTCATACCATGATCAACTGTTTCACCTAACTAGAAACTCAGATTTACTCAAAAAACAACAACCACAAATGCTCACTCAGAGCAAACCATCCAGCAACGGATAATCCCTGTAAGAAGCCTCGTCAAGCTTCTTCTGAAAAATCTTGGTCTTTGCCTTCAAGTCTTCGACCGCTTTCTCAACCCTTGCTGACTCCAGAGCCAGTATCCTCTCCTCATCCAGTAAAGCTGCATTCATGGAAATTGCATCAGCAGCCTCTGCGCCTTATGAACCTTGATTATCTCAAGACGACGACGGAGCCAGCTTACATTGAATCGCAATATCTCACAATTCGAGATCATTTCATCCCATTGGTGCAGTTCATGGTTTTTGACGTCTCGCAAGTGCATCTGATTCATTTCCTCGATGATCGGCAATAGCCCCGCTACCGTGGTTAAAAGGGTTGGAAGAAAACCTTTCCACACTTCTGTGCAATGTGACCATACTTCTTCCAGATCTTGGTGTACAGAGCATGACATTTGGGAACACGAATCCGCCGACCATTTCATTGTCTGGGAAGGTATTAATCAATGGGGCTTCGAATAAAAGTCCAGCGGTTGGGTATTCACGAGCATGGACACCGTCTCCGTCTCCACGGATCCTACAGAATCTTCGTATGCCTTGTTACTGCTTTCCTCAATCTCAACCACGGTCACGGACTTTCCACTCTTTCTTCGTCTAGCATCGACGACGACACGGACATCCGCCTACGATGAAACGAATGAGTGTTAATCCTGGGACTCAGTATAATCTCAAGAGTCATAGGTTTACTTACAGACGATCCAGCTTCAACACGAGCAGATCCATACCGGGCAGGAGCTCTAACAGTCCGCTTAGGCCTTTCATTATGAGGAGTAGCATTCTTCTTACAGTCCTACGACAAATCATTCTCTTGTGATCAACAGTCTCGATTGAACAGAGACAAGAAAGGAGAAGAAGAAGAAGAAGTGCACAACTTACTGAGATAGACGTTGTTATTTCACGCTTTGACTGAAGATCATCTTGGGAAGAAATGCTATTGCTCGACATGGCGGCAAGAGGGTAGGATCAAAACTTCTCTGCACGATGAAACTGACTCAGGAATGGAAGAAATATTTGCGTGGATCATAGATTTGGAGTCTTGAAGATATATATATCAGGCGATAGACGTACAGTCAATTCAATTACGATTTTCAATGAAACCCTAGGCTTCAAGGATCGATACCAAAGATGCGGAGGAAAATAACACACTGGGGACTGAACATCACGGGTCAGAGGATAGGCCACGCGGCCTTGTACACGTCATGAATTCTCAGCCGTGTTATGTTAATTCTCATGAAAATCGACAAGTCATAATGAATTTGGATATATGGACATTGGTCCATGTCATGGATTAGAAGAAATTGACGTTAACAAAATGTTCATCATTCAGAAGAAAAGTCTAATTGAAGTAAAGTCTCTAAACAGTCAAAAGAAAGATATCCACTATGAAGACTAAAAAGGGAATGCTCTACCATCTACAAGAAGATGGAAGTAAAACTACTCGTCGGAATCATTCGAATTGTCAGCTTCATCGTCACTGCCCTTCTCGGAATCATCTTCTTCAGAGTCGCTGTCAGGATCATTGCTGAAGTCCGGTGGACGGAAGATAACATCATCATCTGAATCCTAATTATCTTCTGCTGCAGCTTCAGCTTCAATTTTCTTCATCGTCCTCCGATGCTCTCTTTCATATCGACCAGGCTTAATATAACGCTCGGATGGTTCCCATGTGATCTTTCCTTCGGAAGCATCAGCATCAGAATCAGAAGGCACCCCATCCAAGAATTGACGCTTCTCCTCAACCCTCTGTCTCTTACGCCGGGTGCGATCTTTTTCACGTTGACGGGCATCCTCCTTTTTGTCTTCAGCTCTTTTCTTTTCGAGTTCAGCAAAAGAGACTCTTCGCTTACCCTAAGGAACATTAGGCTTCGCCCCTTCCTGGGTAACCCTAGCCTTTGATTTCGCTACAGGAGCGTCGGAATCCTCATCAGAAGAGCCAGAGGAAGAAGAGGAATACCAGTAATCATAATTGTTGTTATTGTTGGTCGACATTTTCTGGAACCGGAAGATCAAAGATTACTACTATGTAAACAAACCAACATCAGCAAAAAATGGTAACTCTTAACTCTTACCTTTTATACTTCCACTAACAATAGTGATAGTAATGCTAGAGTTAACACCTCAAAATCGTTCGTCTCTTCAAAAACTGCAAAAAACGAACGAAACTTTATTAATTTCGAAACTGATTTTTCATAAAATCACGAACACAACTTTCATAATGTTAACATTCACACAACTGACCTATGAAGTTTACAACAATAAAATATTTCATCATAAATATATCGTCTATCTTCGAAGGTTCCTCAAAACCCACGTTTCTGGTTTTTCGAAAAAACAGCAATTAATGCAACTTGCATACATAAATTCTCAAGGATTTTATCTAACAAAAACAAACTCATGCAAATAAAATATATCATCATATTTTGCACAATATATGTCATGGTTGCATATATATATAACTATTTTTTCCTTCGTATCGTCATTATTTGTCTTTAAAACGAAGGTTTATTTCAAAAAATAGTGTGAAAGCTCACATCTCATACATATGGTAAAGTTTTGTATTCACATGAAAGCTCATAAGCAAAATTTTATCACTGGACACAAGTTCATCATACATATTTTCCTTCATGTCATCGTTATTTGTCTTTAAAACGAAGGATTATTCCGATTTCATGAAAATTCACTTCTTTTATGATAAAACCTTGGTACACATGAAAGCTCATAAACTAATTTTTATCACTGGACCTAGGTTCATATACTAAAAAAAGAAATCTCTCCTAAATCAGGGATTATAGTTAGTTTACAAAACTAACGATCGAACGAACATACGTTTACAAAAACTAGGGTTTTTCATAAAACTCACGCCAATTGTATACACATGTATATAATTTCATCATAATCAAAAAATGAACAACTCATGAAGGTCATAACATCTGGGGAAAAAAAATTCGGCGCTCACCTGGTCGGCGACGGCTGGAATCTGTCCGGTCGGTGATCGGACGGCGGCTGACGGTGGGGCGCCGGCGAAATTTTTTTTTCTTCCTCCTGCTGCTAACGTGAAGGTGGTGGAGAGGTGATGAAGCACTGGTCGGTTGTGGGAAAATTAAAAAAAAAAAAAGAAGAAAAGGATTAATTCCTTTTATATCAATTTTATTTCCAAAACCTAATTTTCTAAGGATTTCCTTATTGGGCCCGACCCGCGAATCCTAACCGACCACGGACTCGTTGTCCAAACCAGTGGTTCAACACCAATTTATGCTTATCAACGACGCTCCAATCATGACATTGAAGCCTTCATCAAGTCGTGGTTTGCTCATACTCTCTAAATCCGGTAATGTCTCAACTTGCGACTAAGTTCAATTACTGGTATTATTATTTATGGCCGGAAAGTCACCATTTAATGCTGACTGAGGAACACAGCTTTCCTCAGTAAGCAGGGGACTTAATGTAGATGGTGGATTTTCGACAAAGGATAAGTTCGTAAACTCATAATTATACGAAGATCTGATTCAGCAATCAGACGTGAGTATCGAGACACGAGTCTCTCATCGAATTCTCAAAGGAGAGTACTTTCTCTCAGAGTACATGTAGATATGTAGTCTCACGACTGGACAACGCCATATCTCATGAATACTGAATACTTTCATGAGATGGACAGCTCTTAGACAGCTTGCTCCGCTAGTATAGAGCGATAACATCTTCAGGAACAAACAACGAGTTTACCGTGACTATATAAAGGATATGACTTACCGACAATCTCATATCGGGATAATTAATGCTCCTAGACATCTTGCTCTGCTAGTATAGAGCCACAAAGTTAATTACTCCTAATTAAGATTGATTCTGCCGTGACATTCACTACTGAATTCCCAGAATAATCTATTATTGCTCCTATTCCATGGTCGAATCCACGACTGGTCCCATGGAATGGCAATAACAATTGCTCCTATTCCACGGTCGAATCCACGACTGGTCCCATGGAATGGCAATAAATAATTGTTCTGATTCTATGATCGAATCCACGACTTGATCTCATAGAATAGCAATAACTATATTATCTCATTACTCCGATTTCATGATCGAATCCACAACTGGTCTCATAAATGGTAATAGATAAAACTTAATTAATCCGATTCTATGGTCGAATCTACGATCCCATGGAATGATAATGCTCATTTTATTATTCTGAATTCGTAGTCGAATCCTCAGCTGACCCTATGAATTAATAATAAACATCTTATTACTCAGTTTTGTGGATTATTCTCCACTGGATTCCACAATTAGTAATAAATAATCAACAACCGGGCGTCTGAGCTACCTCTAAGTAAGCCCCGATTCAAATGGTTAAGGTGTATTCAACGATGATACACTAACAGTCACCGCACGAACGAGTATTTCAAAAATACAACGAAACGATGAACCTATGCAAAATAGAGAAGAAAATAATAAATAATTAAAAATATTGACCAGGGTGTTTGGAGCACGGACACACGACCGACCGACCGCGTCGTTGTCAATCCCACACCAGTTTATATTTTTAATGCATTTTTATTATTTTCCATGATTTGATGAAAATTCTCTCATTTTATCAAATCTCCTTCGTCTTGAGGAAACTCCTCGGTTTCATGGTACTTCCATAAATCCATAAAAAATAATATAAAATTAAGGAAAGGAGTGTGGGGCGTGACCATTGGCCAACCGGCCATGCCTTGGTCCCAACCGTCCCCACACCCACGGTTCTTTATTATTTTATTATTATTATTATTATTTCTCTAATTTCATGAAAAAACTCCTTGATTTCATGGTATTTTTGCACAAATCATCAAATAATAATAAAATAAAATAAATTATGAAAACTTGTGGGACCGGGACTTGGCCGGCCGGCCATGACCTAGCCGGTCCCACACTCCCCTTTGTATTATTATTTTATTATTAGTTTTCCTTGAATTCATCAAATTCCTTGATTTCATGGTATTTCTCTCAAATTAGGAAAATTCCCTCAAATCATCAAAGTACCTAAAAATATTAAAAAAATTAGGAAAACTCGTGAGACTGGGCCCTAGCCTGCCGGCCATGCCTTCCACGGTCCCACGCGCCCTTGTTTTTTATTATTTTAATATTTTTTGCTTCCTTGAACTCATGAAAACTCCTTCAATTTATGGAAACTCCCTAAATTCATCAAATTTCTCAAAATTCATGAATCTTCATAAAACCATTATAAAATTAAGGAAACTCGTGGGACCGGGCCCTAGCCGGCCGGCCATGCCTTCCACGGTCCCACACGCCCTTGTTTTATTATTTTAATATTTTTTGCTTCCTTGAACTCATGAAAACTCCTTCAATTCATGGAAACTCCCGAAATTCATCAAATTTCTCAAAATTCATGAATTTTTCATAAAATCATCAAAATATTATAAAATTAAGGAAAAGGCACCACGGAACCGTGGTCACGACCGGACAACCATGCCTTGACCACGGCGGTCCCACGCCTCCTCATTCATTATTTTATAATTATTTTTCATCATCACATGGTGTTTTCCTCAGTTTCGTCGAAACCCTAATTTTGGCATATTTTCTCGAATGGATGCTCAATTGCACGCCAGAAAATATCAAAATTCTCAGGACTGAGACGCGGACGCCTTGGGGACACGAGCATGCTATCTTGACCGACCAAGATTGGCTCTTTGGCTCACGGAAGCCGGTCCCATCAATTTTCACAGTTTTGACCTAATTTGCACAATTACTCGTATTAGGTCCAAAACTCTCCCAAACACTTTGGATTTTCATGGAGTGATCATCAGGCGGTCACGGGACAACCCAGGGCCGGTTTCATGACTCCATGGTCGGTCCCTCGCCTCGTCGTAATTAATTAGGTTTTCTCACCTAAGGCTCAGACGAGCATTTTCGAATAAATGATAAAACCAGCATTTAATCATTCTTTCACCAACAAATCGTCAACTCTTTAGGAGTTCTTCGTATTTGCTCACGTGAGAATATGGACACTACATGGTTGATCCACGGTCCCATGTAGTCGCTCCCTCCTTCGTCCCATGGTTAAAATTTTGACGAACCATGAATTGATCATCAATCGATCGAATTAGGGTTTCTGAATCTAAGGATCATCGTTCCAGATTCTAACCTTAATAATTTTACGACGGCCGCATGGTCATTAATTTTATTAATTATGCTCGGTTCAACGACCAGTATTCTAATTAATATTTTTGGTACACTGCCAATAATCCATCAGATGAGCAACACATGCTCAGACGATCAAATATTCAACAATTCATCACATGAGCAACACTTGCTCAGATGATAAATATTTGCTCAAACCAAGGAATATTGGTTCAAAATCAATATTCAACAATCCATCGAATGAGCAACACTTGCTCACTTCATCGTAAGAATTATACCTCTGTCTCATGGCATGTTCAATTCATGAGTTTCAGAACATCATGTTCGACACTCAGCAACTACATGGACTCATCGACCCATAAAACCACGAAGTCATCAATTGACTAACAAACCACGAGACGTCAATTGTGTCACTTGGGGGATATCACTTAGGGTTTTGGTCTGGCGGTCTACGGCACGTGTGTTCAAACACACGATGGAATGTGAGCAAGTCGTGCAATCAGTTGAAGGAATTCACGAGGTAATGGGTGGAAAATCGACCAAGTCTCCACACGTTGAGCAACTGGTTTCAAACACGATCTCCACTCCCCCACTCCTTGATTCCATCAACTGTCACACTTCATGGAATCATGGTGTCTACAATTCCAGTAATATAAATAAGTCTCTGAATCATGATTGAATCATCGGCATCATCAGTATTATCAATCTCACGTCAAACTGACAACACGAGATCATCAACTCATCAATTGAGCAACTACTCTCAATTGAGCATTTCAATCACTCGTAGCTTATCGTAATCGGAATTCACACACCCACAATCTTTGATTACCATTGATTCGCACACATTTCTCAGCTTCCCTCATACAGATCAACCCATCCTCTCTTGTGACCGAATTTACTCTGGATCGGTCATTGTCTTGATTTAGGCCGGAGTACTACAGATTGATCTCTCGAATCTAAAGCACCCCCTTTGCAGCGGTGCATCTGTGTGAGGTTTAACATTTCGCTCGGTTCGAGGAGTCTCCTCCGTACGGTCGTCTCCTCAATTCCTTAAAAACCAGCAAATCGTTTTTCCCCATCTACACATTGTCTTGTAAAAGGCCGGATTCTCCTTCAGTTTGGACAACAACCTTTGTCTTATATGAGTGATTGCACACCCATTTTATCGCTTGACACCTTCGATGAAAGGCCCAAGTTGTTGATTCACAACATGAAAACCACAATTACCATCCGGAGGAACGTCGTCGGTGGAAATAACATAGTCTCTAATGTATAGAGGTAGCTCATTCAAATAGTCTTTATTTGGAGCCTCAACCTTCACGTCTAGGGAAGATGGTTGGATGGGGGACATTGGAGACTTAAGCTTCACGTCGACGGAAGACGTTTGGCTTGGTTGTGATGGACACATCGGACCTTTTTTCTTCAAATCTCGCTCACTTGTTTCGCCTTTCTCCTCAATACTCCTACCCCTTTTCTTGGTTTTCTCCAAGTACATTGCCGCGGTATATTCATGGCCACAAGGATCTCTAGTATTTTCGTTTTGCTCACTTCTCTTCTTACGTAACACCTTTGCATATTCTCGTAGTTACTTTTTAGTTTCTTTTTTGCTTGGTCTACCTTTCGGTTTGCCTTTTGCCGGTTCATAGACATTCTCTTGCGTTTCTGGATATATGATTTTCCTCATGTCATCCCAAAAGATTTGTTTTTGGAGCTTGTTCATGCCACGATACATCTCTAGTACGGTTCTACCCATTTCATTATCACCAAACTCTTCTTCGGATTCTTCTTCCTTTGGAGGAGGGATGAAACTTAGATGCTTCAAAAATGGATCAATGTCGCTTAAAGGGATTACGCCATGCTCATAGTTGATTATCATATGGCGACAAGGTAGTCCCATAGACTTCTTCATGTTACATACACACTTCTCATCCGCCTTGGTTTCCCACTTATCAATCAACTCGACTTCTAGAATCAACAACTTCATACATTGTCGAGATACGTTGTAATGTTTCCCCTTGAACAATGGGTTGTCGACATATTTTCCTTTCATTTTAAATATACGGCTTTTTTGGAACTTCTCTTTGATTCTATCAATGTCGCGCTTGAAGTAATTTTCCATAGCATTCCACACGGTTACGAAGTTATCAACACATCCAAAGAGATTCTTCTTCAACCGGTGGTGAGCTGACTCTACTAAACTTGTCGCTTGATTCTCCAAGTGTTTATATTGGTTGGTATAGGCATAAACGAACCTCTCTTTGTATGGTTCCAACCATTGGCGAAGAACATACGATACAACACTGGGGTAATCGGGAGTATCCCAATGGGCAATAAAACCCTCAAGATTTAGATAATACTCTTCCTCGGTAAGAGACCAACACAATGCTTCCCATTCACCGTTGAATGCAACCCATTTAGGGTAATTTTTATCGTATTGTTTTTCAAGTTTCTCTTTTGCATCCGCTCTTTCTTTTTCCGGTAGCATCTTAATTTCTTCATATCCTATTTTCTTGGGTGGACAAATTATTGGCTTGCACCTATTCATCAAATTACACCATATATGAAACGTACAAAGCATATTATGTGCTAGTGGGAACACTTCCTCTATTGCATTCATCAACGCGACATCATTATCCGTCACTATAACCCCGGGGATATCATCACCCCGGAAGATTGCCTTAACTTGTTGTAGTGCCCAAATGTAACTAGGTTCTTGATCATCTCTTATAAGTGCAATCCATTATTAGAACTTGATGAAAGCTTTGATCCAATTGGACACTCGTCGGATGCGCAATAAAGAGTTGTGTTATCTCTCCTTCCGAATCCACATCCTTTTGAACCGCGTAGTTTTTCTCTTGGGACAAAAGAAACAATTGTTGCATTACTTTTCTATCTCTCCATTCCTTCATTTTAATTGTCTCAATTGGATTGTTAATGGTGGAAAAAGATGAGTGGTTATCCTTGTTATCCTCCTTTGAAATTTGAAGCATTTGAAGCGGTGAAATATTCATTTTCCTCACTTTAGCTACCTTGTCCATCTCTTTAGGAGTTAGCTTTGCCTCCATGAAATGTCCTTCAAGATGCTCCGGACGAGGATGATTATGACAACCATTCATAACCATATATAGTACCCATCCACCTTTTTCTTCGTTTAAATTAAATGATAGCTTGAATGGGCAATTAATCTTCTTTGAGAAATTTTTGTTCTTCCTATTTGTCTTTCCCTTATAAACATAACCCTTCCTCTTGTGGCTTTTATCGGTATCACCGCTTCTCTGACAAACCATTTCAAAGCGAGTTTTGCTTTCTCTCCCATTCAATACTAATACGCACATGTCTTTTTGTGCATGTTGTCTTGCCCAAACCTTTGCATCTCCCGGAGTTGTGAATACCAAGTCATTCATGTAGTGATGGGATGTGTCATCGTACAAAATACTAACCGGGGAAGGTTGGTTTTCCATTGGTTCAATTGGATCACATGGAACCTACATGTAATAGCACAACGTCAATACCATAAACATTTAACACTTAAAGTACGGTAATCTAGTTTTTTTGCGACCCTACCGAACTCAAAGTTCGGTTAACTAGTTTCCAGAAATAAATTTTGGCCTTACCGAACTATGTATTTAGATTTTGTATGTGAAAGTTCGGTTATGAATAAATATACATATATTTTGCGACATTAGCGAGCAGAAAGTTCGGTAACAAAGGTATTGATATTCACTTAACCGAACTATGCTCTGTAAACTCTATAAAAAGAGTTCGGTATAATGTTCTGGGGATTACATAACCGAACTCTAAAAAACCACCATTAACATGCAGTTCGGTTACCTGCGTGTGCTCAAGTTAGTAACCGAACTACACATTAAGAACAGTTCGGTTTCCTCGCAAAAAAAAAAAAATTTGGTAACCGAACTAGGTTTACGTAAACGAATTTTTTCCAGAGATTTTGAGTTTGGCCAAATTTTTGCACAATTCAAGCTACATTAACTAAATATGAGGCATACCTGAGTACCCATAGCTTCATCTTCAGGTTGTGGCTGATGAAATCCATCACTTGTTTGGTTAGCTTGAGATTGGGGAAAAAAGTTTCATCATCTAACAAATAACTCATATTTGGATCATTAGAAGTATTGACAAATACACAATGAGGTGAAGGGGGTTCTGATTCTGATTTTAAAGTATCATCACATGAATCACTCAAATCATAATTACTAAACTCAAAAAAAGATTTTTTGGGTTCACCCATCTTCTTCTTCCTATTTCCTTCTTCTTCTTCTTATCTCTCAATAATAATGTTATAACAAAACAATCCTACTAATATAACTCACTAATCACTAATTAATCAGTTATTAATCATAACACTAACACTAATTAATCATCACACTAACTAAGTTAATCATTAAGAATAAAGTAGATATTTTAAAAGAAATCAGATAAGGGGTGATTAGAAATTACTACCAATAACCCCAAAAACTTGAGAGTAGTCCCCATTTTTTGAGTAGTCCCCAAAAAATCCTTCCAGGAAAACCAACGTGAAAAGTAGTGGCCCTAGCTAGTGTGGGCTTTTAGCGGTCATCTCATTTTGTGGAAAAATATAGAGAGAGAGGGCCATGTTGAGTCACCAGTCCACGAATCAAAATGGAACAAAACTGAAGATATAAAAGTTCCAAGGGCAAAACAAAAACATACTCGCGACCATCCATGATCCATCCAACCCCACACAAGCGGCCAGGTACCTATTTCACCCGACTACCTCATCCATAATTCTATTACTCCAAGGCCACCATTCCCTTTAATAATCAAACATGAAGACACACAGCTTGCCTTTCAAGATATCATACTTATTCACATTTTAGAGGGAAAAAAACAATATGAATTTTGGCGTGCATCCAGAAAGATGAATAATTTGAGTTTCATTTATTTATATACTGTAGAAATTAAAATTTATTTCTAATATATAAATTACGAAAGAAATTTCCTCTGTGTTCTTCCCTTCAGATGCCAATTAAGAATGATAACATAAATCGAGTTATTCATTCTTCCTGTTCCCACTTCCCACCAACTAGGGCAGCTGATGGGGTTGTTTATCACTCCAACTACTACACAAGCTGCCAAGTCGGTGCTTACTTCGATATAGCTATATAAAAGATGTGACATCTACTTAATGCCAAAATTATTCATTCTCCGATTCTAATTTCAGAAGAATACCATGAAATTTAAATGGGTGCAACAGAACTATTATATCCGAGAAGAGGTAAATAAGAAATAAAAAATGCCTGCAAGTAGCAAATCAACCACCCCGAGAACTAATTGTCTGGCATGGTTGCTTTCGTATATCCCCTCTAATAATTTGCGACAAATCAATGTCATTGACCAAAACTCAGCATTCCGATTCTTTGAACATCTGATGCTGATTTATTGATTGATCAGCATATCAGACAGCTGTTAAAATGATATTACCGAGTCTGAATCTGTCATGAAGCAGCTAAATAAATTAGTTGAACTGGAGGACAAATTAGTTGGTAGGTAAGAGAATTGATATGGACATTATTTAAGGGGGAAATAATTCATATGGATAAAATATATTGTGAAAATGTCATATAACTTGTGTCTCACACACTACCTTTAATATTTTAACTCATCCACGATCTTATATGGTAACATTATCGTATCCAAATAATATCAAAGTTTTCCATTCAAAGTCAATTGTACGACTAATCTAAATATGATTATATCTTTCATTGAATCAGACATTAAATATTTGCTTATCTTAACGAATTTTAGCCTTTGAGATGTCAAAACTCGAAGGAACATTCGCAGAAACTTGATTCAACCAATTAGAAAGTTGTTATTGCAAAGGGTCAATTTACAGATTACTCTCGAACTATCGGTATACAACAAATTTCATCTCAATAAGCCTATGATTGAGCTGTAACTCCACTACATTTCTTAGTCCCAGCTGGTTTCACTTTTCAATAGACAGTTACACTCAAATTCAATTTTAGTTTGAACTCACTAAAAAGAATATCAGCCGCTTGAAACCTATCAGTGTTCAGATACACCCATGTAACTAACCTACTACTGACATTCATAAACCAATATCCTATTTTCTGTATATTATATTTTGTTAACTAATCCATTTGAAGACATTTCCTTAGCAAAAAATGTCAAAATTCATACTCGATGTTCGCCACTTTGGACATGGTCCCTTCATTCACCGTTGATTTATGAATGCCTTTCGTGTGAGACTCACTTTTATCTAAACGAGTTTCTTATTCAATGAAGATTAGGGTATCCGCATCAACCATGATAGATTCGCGCATGCATGTATGCGCTGAGACATGGATACCCTAATCTCCATTGAATGTGAAATCCGATTCGGTAAAAGTGGTCCCATATGAAATTCCTAAATCTAGGGTGAGAAAAAGCACATTTGAAGTGGCTGAGTGTTCAGCGAGCAAGTCGCGTGAACTTAAACATTTTTGTATCCACATCTCAGTACGTTCATGCATGGGCCAAAGAGAATGGTAGCACAGGTGAATCCTTAAATTCAACGTAATCACTGTCTGACAACACATTGCCAAAAGAGTGCTCTGTCAATAGCAAGAAGTGAAGCTCTAAGTGATTTGCTAGAAATCCCAAGAGGGAAAGTTAAAATCTATTTCCAAGTCCAAACTAAAGACTGTAAAACATATGTGTCCCCACCTTCCAGATGGGTAGCTTTCTATTACCTAAGAAAATCACTCGCAAGATCAATGTAGTCCAAAAGGACTTCAGGTGGGGTAAACTACCTAATTTTAAAGGTTTTTTTTTTACAAGCCTGGAGTGGTATGTAAAAACCATTGTGAGGAGGAGTTTAGGTTTTAGAGATGCTTCTAAAGAAAATTTAGCTATGCTAGCTAAGGTAGCTTGGAAACTTGTAGATAAACTTAATTCTCTTTGGGCCTCCTCGTGAAAGTCTAAATACTTTCACAAGAAAATCTGCTCTAAGAGTGAAGACAGCAAAAACTAGTTCTTGGATCTGGAAATGCTTAAGTAAAGGACTGAAATTGGTGGATCAAAATAGCATTTGGGAAGTAGTAGACTGGGTATCTATAAACATTTGGCTTGATAATTGGATCCCTAATCTAGGCTCTAATCTGGCTCAGTTTCGCAACACCTCAAACTCTGATCTAGCCCTTGTGCTGATCCTATAGATTCAGTCAATAAAAGATGGAATCTTAATCTCCTCTCTTCTATGTTCCCTGCTTGGATTGCCTCTCTCATCAGTAATATTAATTATTTCACAAAGATAATTCATTAAAGAAAGATAAGTTAGGATGTACCAACTACTTCTGGGGAGTTCACTGCTAAATTCATCAATCCCTGCTCCTATTCATGATAACCTAGGTAGTTCCTCTTGGAAGGGACTCTGGAAATTAGAAGTATCACCAGGATTCAAAAAAATTCTTTGGAAAATCATAGTTTATTTGGGTACGTGATAGACATATCTCCTCACTGCTCTTTTGGATGTGCAGAAAATGAAACAGTGGAACACCTCGTCCCTCACTGTCATTTTGCAAAAACTATTTGGATGTTGCCACCTACACCCATGAATTTTTCTATTAGTAACTCTGCTAACTTGGTAGAATATTGCAGGTTTGGGATGGAAAGTTCAAACAAAATTTCTAATATTGAAACAACTGTAACAAAAATGTGGTTTATCTGGAAGGAAGATGCATTAGAGCATTTCAAAACAATCAAATTATTTTGCAGACTGCCATAGTAATTCAAAGACACATCAATTAATGGTCTCAGTCTAAACCAAACGACACACCCCTGACCATTAGGAAGAAGAAATCGAACGAGTTTTGGAAAGTGGAAACCACCAGCCCCCAACCAATTAAAGATAAATACTGATGCAGGCTGGCTTTCTAAGGATGTACCTCCTAGTTTTGCTCTACTTCTCAGAAATGATGCAGGTACTTTCGAACAAGCAAAAGCAGGACCTTCCTAATCTACAGCCCCAAAAGAATCAGAGCAATAACGGTACTGCAAGCATCAGTTTGAGCAAAAGAGACTACCAAATTTCAGCATTGAAGGAGACAGTAGGAAACTTATGGATCACTTAAATGGTCAGTCAGTGGCCATATCTTGGCAGATAACAATTTTTTGGAGGAAGCAAAGAAGTTAGTAGGGGAACGTGTTAATTTCCTAGGATTTCATTTTGTGCCAAGACTGGGAAACCAAGTGGCAGATGCTTTAGCTAAGCAAGCTAGAACCTATTTAGGTAATTTAAATTGGACAATGGTCCCTCCTTTTTGCATTCGTCAAAAACTTCAAGTGGATAAATCTAATATTGGAAAAGGAACTAACTTCCACACCCTTATGGTGACCTACCATACACCAGCATCAACCAGACATTCCATTAACAGAACAATGCATCCAAATAATATCTACGTCAGATCCACAGTACACAAGGAGAAAACAAATTTAACAAACAAACCTAAGTGACTCCTAATAGTTTTCTAGAAATCCCATCTATCAAATCAAATCATCATAGCAGAATCACTGATTCATTTAGTGGCAACTAGTACACAGCCTCAGCCATACCATTATACTATTGTGTGTAGCCCAATTAGATAATAACCAGCAACATTATAGTCTGATTATTATACTCATCATTTGAACATGAGGATATCTAATCAAAAGTCACAAAGTGAAACACCACATATAATTCAAACAACAACAAAAAATCAATACTTGAGTAAATATTCAGAATGCAAAAAGTTAAAAATATAAATTACATACCTACAAAGCTCTCTGGAGATACTTTGAAAGATAGTTCTGGAATAAGGTTGGTTGCTGCAACAAATTGCAAATATCTCAATCCAAAAATCTTTAAAAATGCCCCCTAAATTAAACCAAACATGTGTTCAAGTGCTGTTCGCATTCATGCTGAAAAGACCAAAAGCGAAGCTTACCATGATCAAACTTGATACTTCTAGATTTCGGTGCTAACACTGAAAGTCAACTGCATTGAAATAATTACTCCAGTAGAAGGGCCTCCAAAACAACAAAAGTTGCACCCTGATATTACAGTAAAAATAATTGTGTCTCAGCTTCGCACATTTCCTTCTTATAGTCCGAATGAACAGTAAAAAGACCACACATAGAAAATGTCACATTAGGAAGGAATACCAGATCCTAATGACCCCAACATTTTCCCTACAAAATAAACTGACCCAGCACGGACATAAATATTTCACAGGGTTTTGCTTTTCTTTCTATTTATCATCCAACTGCTGTTAAATTAATAACATATCATCAACATCTTAACTAGTTTGAACAAGTGATTTTGGAGAAAGAGAGTGCTCTTACCTCCAGAAGTCGGAGGAAATAATCGGAATTTGGATGTAACTAAAGGAAGAGCCATAAATATACTTCAAAAAGTAAATGACTCGGTTCAGATTGCATTGCATCAGTTATATGACCACCTCAGAGGAATCTTGAAATGAGCTGAGAATTTTTAATTAACTCGTAGATGCAGAGCCGCAAAGCTTGTATTTTAACTTCTTTTCCTGGGCATCTCCTGCGTTGTCAAAATAGTCATCTCTTTGGGGATACATCTTTTGTACTTCACTAGAATATTCAGCGTGTACTGCTTCCTACTTCCAGCTCCTGCTCATCCTCTAATAACAGCACATCTTTAATTCAGCAAATGCTTAAGTAGCGAGGTTATAAAAAGACTGCCAAATGTAATCTAGACAAATTAATATTCTATTTACAGAAAATCGGTAACAGGAAATAACTACTACAAATGCAGCCATGTAAAGATCAACATGACTGAACCAAGAACTACAGTTGCGAATTATGAAAGAAGACAAAAGTGAAAGTCGTCCAACGGAATATATAAATGAAGTGTTGGCAAACAATAACAAAGAATTCATCAGTTGAGAACTCGAGATACCAGTATAGAAGAATACAACATGCCAACTAACACAATTCTGCAATATTTTCGCAGATCCGTGGAATTAAGCAAAACCAAACATCTCGAGTGTCGAAGATGGTTTGTAGAACGCCATGTTGAATGTGCTTATTGATGTAACTTCCTTAGATGTTTGACTAGTACAGACTCTGTAAAAATTCTCCAATGTACAGCTTTATGGATTTATACTTCCAAATAACAAACTATTCACATAAGTCAAGCTTGAGATTGCATGCAGTGATGTTATGATAATTCATTTCTGATAACTTCACGACATGAACTTAACTCTCTATTATTCTCGAAGTCAAGTGTGTTCCTGCAAACCCAGTTGAACAAAACCTGATGGGGGTGGAAATGTGCTCCTTGCTCGTTGGGTTTTATCCAATTAAAAAAACAAAGCCAAGATCACAACCAATAAGAGTATCAAACGAAATAAGCAAACCTAAGTTATTCCCATACGCTATGCTAACAGAATGCAATGAACATCCACTATAATCAATGAAGGTTTCCGCTTTGACAAGAATCACAAACCATGCAATTAACCAAAGGCCATGCTCCAATTGTTGTTAAGCCGCATATAACGTTTTAATAATCAGAACCTCAAAAACAATTGTCATACCAAAATGTTTCGGAATGATAATTGTGCAGAACTCAATGCATGACAACATGAGACAAAAGCAAGTAACACTCCAGAATAAAAAGGAACGTTGTTTTAAAGATGGATGGCATATAATGAACTAGAAGGATTGAAAAGAAAAACCAACTAGTTAACTCCATAAACAATAGTATGATGCTACTTTAATAAATCATACCTTAACAAGGTCTTGCAGTTCTAAAAACTCCACCTTCTTCCTCCCTGAAATAACATTTAAGGATGCAATAGATGTCACACCAGTTGCATCCTCAACTACATAATGCTAACATGACATTGTGATCATGACAACCACCCCCAAGCTTAGCTTTTCCAATACAATGAAGCCTCTGCAACAGAAATAAATTAAGTTAAATCACAGTATCTCACACTAACAAAATCGAATTAATAGGATCACTTTTCCTTGTGTATCATGGAATGTATGCTCAGCCAACCTTGGATCTTGGTAACACAAAGATCATTGGTCTCCATCTGGTTTTGGTACTAAACTTTGCGGAGAAATTGAATTATATTTCAATTCTCCATCGTAACTAAATCGATAGGTCACAAGGTAGACTCCAGAAACATGAGAAGAATACCATAAGTTGCAGTTGCATAGTCAGCATATGTAACCAAATGACCAGGGCTTTAAGATATTAACGGGAAAAATTAGAACTGGTGAAATGATTACCTTCAGAGAACAAATCCTAGCTGAAGCAGCAAACTTTAACCTAATAAGTAGGCACTTTGATTTGGCAGCAGCAAACCTAGACTTTGGCTGCAGAAGATCTAGTATGATATGAATCAAATGTGGAAGAGAAAGAGCTCGAGGAATTGTATGGCGGAGAATCTTGTAATTTGTGAAGATTTCTCCAACGGACCCTAGGCCTACATCTACATGAGACTTGGGAGAGCAATCACTCTCCAGTCTCCATGGCTGGAAATGGGAACCCGTCGGAACGGAACCCGACTCGATAGATCCGGGTCATAGAGTTAGACCCATTAACAACTTAAGACCTAAAATCTTAACATGTTCAAACCCTAGTTAGTAAGTTCGCTAATCATTCGAATTTTTCCGTATCACGAATTTTACCGTCTTATTCGCGTACGTTTGCAATTCCGAACCCAAGACGCGTATTATGTGGCATTTCCGGATTATTCGCGAACCGTTCACGAATTTTACGTATCCCGAATGATACGTCCGCTTAACTCGCCAGAAACTCTTTAGGTTTTACATTTTCAAAGGCCCCACTTTTTGGGCTTTACTGCCTCCAGAGCATACACGATCCTATATTACACGTTGTTGTAATTTTTATGAAACAAAAATTACTGAAGAAATTTGAAGGTGAAGGTGAGAGAGATCTCAAACTCACTAACCAAGCATCTAAACCCTTATACCACATCCTCTTGGATGACTAATGTTGTATATATTATTAATACCATCATATTAAGTTCATTTTTCTTTAAATAACTCGCACATATGCATAAAAATTGCTCTATGACCTTATAAATACAAATTATTTGTTATATATAGATACCGAATTTTCAGAGCCGAACTCACATTTATAAATCGAATTATACAAGTACTACGCCGTTCCGAATTACTGACGAATCACGCCCCGTTGACCGAATATTGAACCGAGTCTGGATTTTACAAAACCGTATAATACTCGTACATTTATCGTTCCGTACGTTTGCCGAATTCCGAATTGCTAACTAGGGTTCAAACTGGTAATATGTTTGTACCCGGTTATTCATTATCTTATTCATCTTTTTAGCAAAGTTCTGGCTTTGAATATTTTTTCATTTTTCATTTTTTCCTCACATTTAATCTTTATTTAGTACATTAATAAAGAAATAATACGTTTTTATAAAAATAATTAGGTTTAAGCCAAAAAGAAAAAAGATATTAAGTTTCTAAGATTTTTGTTATAGTTTTCTTAATACCTAACGAGTACCCGGAACCAGGGGTATCCGAATTTTTAACGGGTCCGGTTTTGGGTCTATAAATTTAAGAACTGCACCCATAACCGTTAGGAACCGGACTCAATTTTTATAAGTAGGGTCCAGATTCGGGTTTAGTGGTTCCCGGGAGGACCCGAACCCATTGACAGCCCTAGCGCATATGGCATGAGTTGAGTCATGTATTGTTTGATTTTTAAAAAGCATATCACTGGATTGAGTGGTAACCGATATTGTTCAAGGAGGAGACGCTTCTTCCACATCCTTCCGATTATAGTGGTTTCGTGGAGTCTTCAAGTCTACTTGTACTTTTTTTTTGTAAAATACTTGAAACATAGAAGTCACTTAAAATACTGTAGTTTCTCTCTTCACTGTTTGAGTGTTTTAGTTACATGTCATATTTATGAGAATGTCTCTTCGCTGAATTTATTTCAAGTTTTTTTTTTATGAGAAGTTGTAACTGTTGGTATTCCAGCACCCAACCTTTCAGGATGGTTGACTCCAACGGTTGAATTAGACACTCAAATTTTCAGGCCTGGTCAATTCCTACGTTTTTGAGACCATTTGGAAACTGTTAACCCAAAACATAGTTCGGGACACTATCATAAGTGTTTGCCAATTAGTATTCCGGAGTTTTGTTTCTTTGTTTTTTTATGGTCAGTGTTCCGGAGTTGAAGAGACAAAAGAAAAAATTCCAACGTTAGTTATGAACTAAATTCAAACTTACCAATTCATTCATCCACCTGGGAATCAAACAGAATTCTAAAGATGGACAGTTGATGCATGGCTTATTGATAAATATGTAAAAAGAAGTCTTTTCATTTTCTCATCAATCAACAAGAGTTTATTGGTTTTCCTTTCTCTCATTTATAAATAGGATAGACAGATAGTATGGACAAATTAAGTCTTATGCTTCATATTATGAAAAACGTTCACTATTACGTCTACAACATAGATTATGATCCATCATCTCTACATGTACTGGTTCTGTTTATACCAATACTCCATTTATAATAGAAGAACATAGCGATATTAGTGAGCCTCTATTTCTCGGATATTGTAATGGTTTGGTTTGTGCAACTCTTTCTCGTCATGATATACATATCCTTTTCCTTAGGAACCATTTTACCTAAACTCGAAAAGGAATCCTCCCATAAATAAAACACTTACAAAAAATATTTTTGGAATTAATTTTCGTAAAGAAAACCTACAAAAATAAAATTGACGGACACATAACTTGGTGCATCGTATACGCACATATGACATGGGCTGGGTCATATATTGTCTGATTCTTATAAAGCATGTCATTCGAATCGAGTGGTACCCGATATTGTTCAACGAGTAGACCCTTCTTTCACATCATTCCGATTATAGTGGTTTTGTGGAATCTTTTGTATGTAGCAGTGGTCGTTTTTATGTCTTCAAGTAAAACTTCATAAAAATAAGATAGCACCTTGTGTTCATTGTACTTCTTCTCAATTTTTGATACCCTGTCATTTTCCATCTTGCTCATACTTGCACTGCAACTTTTCTCTTCAAATGTACTTGTAAAAAAAATTATGGAATATTTGAAACGTGGAAGTCATTTATATACTGCAACTTCTCTCTTCACTGATCGGATGTTTCAGTTACAAATCATATTTATGGGACGTGTCTCTTCACTGAATTTATTTCAAGTTTTTTTGTCTATGAGAAGTAGCAATTGTTGGCATTCTGGCAGGCAACTTTTAAGGCCGGTCAATTCCAGCGGTTGAATTTGTCACTCGACTTTTCAGGCCTGGTCAATTCCTACGATTTTAATAAGTCTACAAGCAGCTGTTACTGAGCTTCTTGGCAACTGTTAACATAGAACATAGTTCGTGACACTATCAACAATTAATAATCGAAGATGAATAAACATTTTTTTTAAAAGAGGAAGATGAATAAACATAATCGTATTATAAAAAGTGTTTGCCAATTAGTATCCGGAGTTTTTTTTTCTTTTTTTGGATGGTCAGTATTCCGGAGTTGAAGAGACAAAATAAAAAAATCCAATGTTAATTATGAACTAAATTCAAACATGCCAATTGATTTATCCTCTTAGGAATCAAACAAAAATCTGAAGATGGACATAATTTTTAATTTTAAAGATGGGTGAATGACTTATTGGTAAAAATGTAAATAGAAGTCTTTTTATTTTCTCATTAAACGACAAGACTTTATAAGTTTTCCTTTCCCTCACTTATAAATAGGATAGACTGATATTATGTGGCATTATATCAAACCTTCAAACTTCCTTCTTCTGCATTTTTGTTGCTGGTGGTACTCTCTCACAAATGTTCATACTAACTTGATTGTCTGCATGTTTAAAACTACAAGTGTTTGCGTTTTTAGGTAGAGATTTCAGACTTCCAGATATACAAATACTGAAACTAATCTAAGTCCATGTGTGTAAGAAAGACTTGGGAAAATTTATTGATCGATCGTAAGTCTGTTCAGAAGCATTTATATCATGCAATTGAAATGAACAGATTAAGTCATATGATTCAAATTGTTAGAGCATAGCTCGGTCAACCTCGCATGCGTTGCTATCTCAAGCATGTTTGTCAATGTTAGTGATCAAAACTATAAGTCTTGATTTCTAGTCTACATAGCTAAGTCTCGGACTAGGATAGAAAAGTGTAGTTGAGCTCAAGGACTTCATGGCGATTCATCATACAACGACGAAGATCTATACAAGGAACCATGGAACTTCATCAACAAAAAGGTATGTGGAGACTTGAACTTATCTATCACTCAAAAGTATATCTCTTCTATCTTCTAATTCTTATGAGACAAAAGTCGTATGCTATATAGACTAGATCATACACATTTGACATTTCGATCTGAGCATTCATTGCTTATCTTTTATCTCGAAATCGTGTGTTGGTAAAGCGTTTCTCTTTGATCAAGTTTATCTTCACCTAGTGACGAAAGTCATGAAAAGTTTCAATCACTTTGAGAATTGCTCTGACGTGAATCGGTGTGTGAATAATGGCTGCATAGCGTCCTCTGAGAATGTCTCAATGATTGAAATGAGAGTTTAGATTACATAACCATGTATTCCTTGTACCGAAGTTTTCGAACTTTGTTGATCAAGAGAAATCGGGAGGATTGTGGAATTGGCTTGCCAAGTCCGCGAACTGTCGGAAGTTCTCGACCGAGAATTTCTGCTGGGATTTTCCAAAACTCGTTTGTGTGCTCAGTCCGCGAACTGGCGGAAGTTCTCATCCCGAGAATTTCTGCTGAGTTTGGAAAAATCAACCGATTAACTTAAGTCCGCGAACTTGTTTGTGAACTTAAAAGGTTATGATCTAAAGATGTGCTCTGAACATGAAACATAAAATTACTAAGGAATTCTTTATGCAAACCGTGGTTATAATGTTCATGAGCCGATTCAATCGAATCGAATCATCTTTGTTTCAATTGTGTCTTGTGTAGTTACATAAGATCTCATAGCAATTGAACAACTCTTTAACTAGTTCATTTGAGTCAATTGAACTAGTTATGGTGAAGAAGAACAAGGTTAATATGAAATGCTCATATGGTTAACCTTTTGGGTTACTATGTTGAACCAACATACACGTACACGTTTGGGCATGGTTTTCACGAACCCAGTAAACGTCTACCAAAATGTGTGTGACAAGCTAGGTTTTTCGATCTAACGGTTGAGAAATATTAGCTTGAATCTAAATCAGGTTTTCATCTAACGGTGAATAAGGATTGCTTTGTAATTAAGGCAAAACCCTGATTTGAAGGCTATATAAAAGAGACATCTAGAATTGTGCAAAACTAATCCCCACACGTCTGTGTGCTACTAGTGCGCCCGCTAGAGTCGATCTCCATTAACCTTTGATTTTCTTCTCTAAAATCATGTTAACGACTTAAAGACTTCATTGGGATTGTGAATCCAGACCGATACTACTTTATCGTAGTTGTGTGATCTGATCTTGCATCTTCTATCGTACGAGTACAATCGATTGATTGACTTGAGATCATGAGAGTTCTCCGATAGGCAAGATAAATAAGTCACAAACATCTTCGTCTCACTGTTTGTGATTCCTCGACAATCCGCTTCTGTAGTCAGGAAGAATTGTAGAGAGGTGATTGATTAATCTAGGATGTTCTTAGGGAATATAAGACTGGATTATCAATTGGTTCTTGTTACCTTGATTTTATATCTAAAGACGGAACAAAACCTAGGGTTTATCTGTGGGAGACATATCTATCCTCTTACAGACTTTTCTGTGTGAGACAGATCTGTTTATTATGAAGTCTGTGATTTTGGGTTACAACAACTCTTGGTTGTGGGTGAGATCAGCTAAAGGAATCAAGTGCGCAGTATCCTGCTGGGATCAGAGGCGTAGGAGTACAATTTTACCTTGGATCGGTGGGAGACTGATTGGGGTTCAACTATAGTCCAGTCTGAAGTTAGTTTGCAGTAGGCTAGTGTCTGTAGCGGCTTAATACAGTGTGTATTCAATCTGGACTAGGTCTCGGGGTTTTTCTGCATTTGCGGTTTCTTCGTTAACAAAATTTCTGGTGTCTGTGTTATTTCTTTTCCGCATTATATTTTATATAATTGAAATAATACAGGTTATGTGTTCGTGATCATCAATTGGAAATCCAACCCTTGGTTGTTGATTGATATTGATTGATCCTTGGACATTGGTCTTTGGTACCGTCCAAGTTATCTCTCTTTGATAAAGACTCGCAGATTTCTATTTGCTTGAGTAAATATCAAATCGAGAGATTGAGATAATAACTCCTTGAGATACTTTCTATCTAGATTGAGTCTGACTGTCTAGTTGATTCTCTAGCAAAGTGTTTCGGAGTTGGTCCATACAGATTGCTAATCGAAATATTGGGTGGTGTTGTTAGACCCCCGCTTTTTCACATATTACGAAAATGTTCGGTATTACGTCTACAACATAAATTATGATTCGTCATCATCTAAATGTATTGGTTCCATTTATATCAATATTCCATTTGCAGTAGAAGAACATAGCGATATTAGTGAGCCTCTGTTTCATGGATATTGTAATGGTTTGGTTTGCGCAACTCCTTCCCGTCATGGTTTGCGTAAGTTTCCTTTTGAACCCATTTACCTAAACTCGAAAAGGAATCCTCACATAAATAAAACACTTATGAAATTAATTTTGGAATTAATTTTCCTAAAGAAAACTTGAAAAAAAAAAAAAAAATTTTGAGGAGACACATCACTTGGTGCATGATACACACGCATATGGCGTGGGATGGGTCATGTATTGTTTGAATTTTATAAAGCATGTCATCTGAATAGAGTGGTATCTGATATTGTTCGAGGAGGAGACGCTTCTTATACATCCTTCCGATTAGAGTGGTTTTGTGGAGTTTTTTGTATGCACCAGTAGGGATTTTTATGTCTTCAAGTATAACTTCATAAAAATTACATAGCACCTTGTGCTTATTGTACTTCTTCTTGATATTTGATACCCTGTCATTTGTCATCTTGCTCATAATTTTACTGCAACTTTTCTCTTCAAATGTACTTGTAAAAAAATATGGAATATTTAAAACATATAATTCATTTATATACTGCAACTTCTCTCTTCATTGTTTGAATGTGTCAGTTACAAGTCATATTTATGGGACGTGTCTCTTCACTTAATTTGTTTCAAGTTCTTTTGTTTATGAGAATTTGAAACTTTGGGCATTCTGGTAGGCAACTTTTAAGGTCGGTCAATTCCAACGGTTGAATTTGTCACTCGACTTTTCAGGCCTGGTCAATTCCTACGATTTTATTAAGTGTTAGAGTATTGCTCAGTCAAACTCGCAAGCGTTGCTATCTTAAGCTTGTTTGTCAAGTTTAGTTGCCAAAACCATAAGTCTTGATTTCTAGTCCACTTATAGTTATGTCTCGGATTTGGATAGAATGTGTAGTTGAGCTTTAGACTTCACGGCGTTCATCGATTGAAGACGAAGAACTACTGAGGGGAGCTTGAGGAACTTCATCAACAAAAGGTATGTGGAGACTTGAACTCATCTATTACTCAGAAGTCTATTTTTATTCTATCTCCTATTGAGACAAAAGTCGTATAGCTATATAGACTTTATATTATACACATTTGATATTTCGAGCTGAGTTTAACTCGCTTACATATTTCTCGAAATATGTGTTGGTAAGCTTTTGCTTTAACCAAGTTCATCTTTATTCTTGACTAAAGTCAAAAGATGATCATGTGAAAATCTCCTGGTAACATCTTACATGATTTGTGTGAGACAGTCATTTGATGTAGACTCAGAATGTTTGGTATTGATCTATTGATCACTTGAAAATTGCTTTGAAGCTAATAGTTTGTGTGAGACAGTTATTCTCATCTTCTAAGAATGTAGTTTAGGACAATTAACCATTGTTTGGATAAAGCACAGTATCGTACTTGTATGCTAACTGTTGCAAGTTATTCCAAGTCCGGGAACTGGTAGTCCCCGGCAGCGGCGCCAAAAACTTGGTAGGTTTCTAAAAGGTCCTACAAATTATAACCGCAAGTGCACGGTGTCGAAAGTGGCAAATGTGCAAGTACGGGTCGATCCACAGAGATCGGGTGTGTTTCGGAAATGTGTCTTAGCTAATTGGGTTCCTAAATTTGCTTTGGGCTTAGAAGCCCTTTGGAAGTGTTGGGCTTAAAGTGCTAATGGGCTTGTTAAAATGAACTGAGCATGGGCTCAGTTTGTCTTTGAAGTGCAAATGGGCTTTGGCCTTAAACTTAGGCTTTTGATTAAGCCCACAGTTAAGTTGGATTGGGCCTTAATGAGTTTGGGCTTTGGTCTTAAACAACTGGGCTTTGATTTTGGTCTGCTGATGAGCCCAAGTTATGCTCTGGGCTTGGTTACTGAGTTAGGCTTTGGGCTTACTATGGAATTCAAAGGATTGAGAGTGAACTGAGCTTTTGGGCTCAGTTGAAGCAGCAGTCTTTGGCTTGGCCATGGAAGGCAGCAGCAGTGGAAGGGAGGCAATGCACAGCAGCAGAAGTGCAAGAGCTCAGAGAAAGATGATTGGCAGCAGCAGCTGCAGAGAGGCAAGTAGCAGTGCAGCAGGCACCAGTAGCAGCACACCAGGAGAAGTGGCAGCAGCACAGAAAATGCACAGCAATGCAGTGCAACAGAGCTGCAGCAGGGGAAACAGCAGTGAAGCACAAGCAGTGCACAAGAGCAATACAGCACAAGTGCTGCAGGGGCAAGCAATGGAAAATGCACAGTAGTGCAGCAGCAACAGAGTTGCAGTAACAGCTGCAGCTGCTGAAGCAGTAAAGACAATGCAAACAGGAGAAGCAACAGAGTTGCAGGGCAGGGAAGAAACAGCAAGGCAAAAACAAAACAAAATCAATACAGAACCAGAACAATGGAACAAAGCAAAACAGCAACAAAACAAAATGAAAGCAAAATGAAATGACACAAAGGCAACACAAAATTGAACCAAGGCCTGAGGCCAAGGGCAAAGATGAGGTGAAACTGACATGAATAGAAGCAATACTAGGCAGAATACAGGCATTCCTATAGAATGGGTTGAAAGCTAGCTTGCTATAAGCACTAGCTTCTCCCAATACTCAATCAAAGTGCAACCTAAGCATACAACAAGAATGGCAAGAAAATCAGCTTGCTATGAGCACTGATTTCTTGCCATTGCACAATTAGCACAAAGCTTTTAAGATATCTAGCCTAGTATTCCATCATGTAACTGACAGTGACAGGAGCAACAACAATGAACATGTAACAAACATCAACAGGAATGGATAGCATTAACAGGATACAAGTATTAACAATGAACATTTAACTAACAACAAGTTTAACAGCAGAACATGAACATTAACTATAAATAACTAACAGTGAACATGACTGAATTTTGACTGAAACATGGAACTGAACATTAGCAGCAAATTGAACTGAACATTAACTGAAAAGTGAACTGAACTAAAGTTAACAGTTAACAGAACTGAAAGTTCTGGATGTGGGCTAGTCCCAACATGTCTTCTAACACAACCCATAGTCCCAATTTATAGTCAATTACATCATTAGGGCTTTCCCCCAATTTTCACCCAAAACAGTAGAACTAGGGTTTGGTGAAATTGATTTACCTACTGTTGATGAGATACTCGCTCCATCTCGTCGACCCACTCTTCTCCTGCTTCTTCTCGTTCCTCTCGAGCTCCAATTGATGCTTTAATCATCATTTATATCACCAATTTCTCACCTAGGGTTTCAGGCAGAGAGATGAGAAATTGAGGTTGTAAATGATGATTAAAGAGATGGTACGTGATGGGTTTAGGTAGAATAGAGTTGGGGAGAAATTAGTGGAGTGATTTGGGGTGAGGTGGTGGTGATGGAGATGGACATGGTGGTGGTACGGGGCATGGCGGTTCTGCAGAGGGGGTGATGGAGGAGATGGTTCGATGGAGAAGGGAAGGGTGCGTTTGTTTGAGGTGTAGGTGCTCGGTCGCTAGGGTGTGAGGCGAGTGTATCTAGTTTGATGATCTGCGACGCTGAGCCGTGGGATAGGGAGATGAAAGATCAATCGGACGGTGAGATGAAGTGAAGTTTGTAGCGACCGCTGGATTATATAATACAACAAAATCAACGACGCCAGATGGAGTTAGGTGTTGTAGTGTTAGGCGGAGATATCAAACTTCGATGCACAGCAAGAGAGCGACCGTTGGATTCAACTACCATCTAATCTGAAGGCTTGAAATTTAAGCGCTGTGGTGCTTGGCAGAGACTTCAGATTTTGATGCTCTATGAAGGAGCGACCATCGGATGCTTCTGGGAACTGATCTGACGGCTGAGAACGGAGGCGCTTTTGTGTGTAGAAAATGAGGTTGTGCGCACCATTCTTCGCGGCTTCCTTGCGTAATTTCTCCCGGCTTTTCACTACTTTTCTGCTCTTTTCGCTCCGCGACTCATCCGAACTTTATTTATTACCTAAAAATACAAAATTAATTAATAAAAATATTTATTCTTGAAAACACTGAAAATACAGAATATGGGATAATATGTAGAATTAATGCACAAAAGATGAGTTAAAATGCCAACAAAAAGGGATAGATATATACAATATTTGGCACTCATCAGGAACCATAGTATGCATACCCGTATGCGTACTGGTATGATAGTTGAAGTCCGAGAACTTAGTATGCATACCCGTATGTGTACCGGCTTAACAGTTTAAGTCCGGGAATTCAACTGAGGTTGGTCCCGTTCGCATACTGGCGAACCCAGACCAAGTCCGGAACTCTAAGCATGCGTACCCATTTGCATACTTGAGTGGGTTAAGTTCTAAAATCGGTTTGTTCATGAAAAAATACATTTATATATATTAAGAAATGCAATCTTTTGCAAACCGTGGCAATAATGTTAATGAATTTGATTCAAGTGAATCAAATCGATTTTGTTTCAATTGTGTCTTGTATACTTCTATGAGAATATAAACAATAAAACAACTCCATAACTAGTTTCATTTGAGTCATTTGAACTAGTTGTGATTAAGATGAACAAGGTTAATATGAAAGTGTTTATATGGCTACCTTCGGTTAACTATTGTTGAGCCAACCAAGTGTACACGTTTAGGTACGATTACCCATATATAAATGAAGGCACATTTCATTTGTGTATAACAAGCTAAGTTCATCTAACAGTTGAAAGATATTAGCTTGACTCTAATCAGGTTTTCATCTAACGGTGAATATTGAATGCTTTGTTACCAAGGTAACATTGATTGCAAACCCTGATTTGAAGATTATATAAGGGGGAAATCTAGAAACTGGGAAACCTAATCCCCACACCTCCTGTGTGATACTAGTTGCGGCTAGATTCGATTCTCCTTTAACCTAGTTTTTTCCTAAAACCATTATAGGTTAACGACTTGAAGACTTCATTGGGATTCTGAAGCCAGACCCAACTCTTTTCTCTGTAGTTGCCTGTTCTGATCTTACTTTGTTCTATCGTGTTGAGTACTATCTTCTCTAAGATTTGCTCGAGATTTAATCTCCGATAGGTAAGATAAAAAGTAGTCACAAACATCTTCGTCTCATCGTTTATGATTCCACAATATCTTGTTTCGCTTCCATACAATTAAGATTATTGTGAGGTGATTGATATTACTAGGCTGTTTTTCGGGAATATAAGTCCAGCGTATCAATTGATTCATGTTCACCTTGATTTATCAAAAGACGGAACAAAAGCTCGTATGTATTTTTGTGGGAGAAATATTTATCTATTCAATAGAATTTTCTGTGTTAGACAGATTTGTTTATCAAGTATTCGACTTTGGGTCGTAGAAACTCTTAGTTGTGGGTGAGATCAGCTAAGGAAATCAAGTACACAGAATCTTGCATGGTTCAAGATGCGTAAGGAACGCGACTGTACCTTAATCAGTGTGAGATTGGTTATGGATCAACTACATTCCAGCCCGAAGTTAATTGGTAGTAGGTTAGAGTTTGTAGCGGCTTAATACGGTGTGGTGTTCAAATCTGGACTAGGTCCCGGGGTTTTTCTGTATTTGTGGTTTCCTCGTTAACAAAATTTCCGGTGTCTGTGTTATTTCTTTTCCGCATTATATCTTTTATATAATTGAAATATCACAGGTTGTGTGTAGTTCAATCAATTAGATAATCCAACCTTTGGTTGTTGATATAAATTGATTGACACTTGAACATTGGTCTTTGGTACCGTTCAAGTTATTTCTCTTGTTGATCTGGCTCACAGATTCCTATTTGTTCGATTGCAGATTGATTTGAGAAATAGAGATATAACTCTTGGATGTGTTATCTTGGTTGAGTCTGACTGTCCAGTTCATTCTCTTGGAAATATATTGGAGTTAGTCCATACGGATTGCCGAATCGAAATATTGGGTGTGGTTGTTAGACCCCCACTTTTTCAAGTTCCTGTTCACCTTGATTTATCAAAAGACGGAACAAAAACTCGTAAGTATTTCTGTGGGAGACAGTTTTATCTATTCAATAGAATTTTCTGTGTGAGACAGATTTTTTATCAAGTCTTCGACTTCGGGTCGTTGCAACTCTTAGTTGTGGGTGAGATCAGCTAAGGGAATCAAGTGCACAGAATCCGACGTGGTTCAAGAGGCGTAAGGAACGCGACTGTACCTTAATCAGAGTGAGATTGGTTAGGGCTCAACTACATTCCAGTCTGAAGTTAACTTGTAGTATGCTAGAGTACGTAGCGGATTAATATAGTGTGGTGTTCAAATCTGGACTAGGTCCCGGGGTTTTATGCATTTGCGATTTCCTTGTTAACAAAATTTCTGGTGTCTGTGTTATTTCTTTTTCGCATTATATTTTTATATAATTGAAAATCACAGGTTGTGCGTAGTTCGATCAATTGGTGAATCCAACCTTTGGTTGTTGATTGAAATTGATTGACACTTTGATACTGATAGGTGTTGTAAACACCTTAATTATTATCTGTTGTTTATGCTTTCTTTGCGAGTTTTCATGTAAACTATGTATCTTATGTTTGCTTTTGAGTTTTTTAGGTGTTTTGGAGTCATTTGAGCAAAAGAAGGAGAAATAGGCGCAAAAAGGCAAAGACATGAGATGAAGTCCAGTAAAGTGTTAAAGGCAGACGAACATTCGCTCAGGGCAGCTACATCAGTTTATAACCATTCAGAATCACACAAATTGTCTCGGACCCTAGTCCATTCTGTTGCTGCTAAGAGTTCGAGTCAGCAAGCTATTCTGGTGGGTTTTCTCGAGGGTCCGAGATTGAAGCAGTGATTGAGTTACGCCGGGAAATGGAGGAACTGATGAGGGTTATGGTTGCAGAGAAGGAATTAATTGATGTGAATCTGAAGATTGTGGAGGAAATTGATGAAGAAACTGATAGGTAAAATGGGTTTGTTGTTGTTGTTGATTTGTTGAGAGAAGATGGTGGTCGACGCCATGATCGTGACAAGGAAATGAAGAATTAGGAATTAGAGAATCTGTTTGTGAGAACTGATAAAGGATGAAGATGGCGATTGTTGTTGATATTAGAAGATGAATTTGATGAATTAGGGTTCTACAACAATTGATAAAGCGGAGAAGACAGAAATGAAAACGAAATCCTCGACCAAAATTTTCTCATCCTTGATTTGCGTGCTTTATTATTTTGTTTGCTTTTATATTATTTTAGTTTATAAAAATCAGAAAATCCCCCCATTGTTTTATATAGGAAACTGAAACATATTGACAACCCAAGACCTCTCTGTGGGAACGATCTTTTCTTTCCCTTGCTATATTATATATTTTGAGTAGTGAGAAAGTTATTATTTTTGACGCATACGACAACGATCAAATTACGGCGCCGCTGCCGGGGAGGCAGCGGGTTGTTATTTGTTTTTGGTTTCTTATTTTTATTTTTATTTTTATTCTTATTTTTCTTATTTTCTGGTTCTTAACATAGTTTTGAGAACTCTTGTTTCAGGTACTTATTATGGAAGGAGCATATTGGAGCAATCAATACGGCTTTCAACCTCAACAACATGACAACTATCACCCTTATGGGAGTACAATCAAAACCAATCCTTTGGTTATGGTCAATACTCCACGTACCCTTTTAGTTATTCTCATACATGCCAACCTTCTTACTGTGGGTATGTAAGTGAGCAACCACAAAGAGGGGATGATACTTGTGCTCCTATCAATATTTCTTCTAGTTTGGCAGATGAAATGCAACAATTTATGGTCAGCATGGAGTCAGTTTGTAGACAACCAAGCATGGAGCCAGTTTCATCGACCGAATATGCTCATAGTGTGTTTGGACCAATTTTTGATCGTAGTTATGATCATTCACCCATTCAAAGGGAAGATAATTGGCCTAGCAATACTGAGGTAAGTGATTCTACTTTTGCCTTGTCGAACGAGATTTACAACCAAATGAAACACTATATTCATAATTTGGATGGATTACTCCAAGAGCTTCAAAGAGGTGTTTCCGACGTAAGAAAGGGCATTGATGAATACAAAGAGGAAATGGACAATTGTGTTGAAAAGGACTAACCTTTGGAGATATTTGATGACATTAGTGTAGTTGACTCAACTCTTGATCTTTATAATGATCAAACACCTATTCAAAAGGTACATGAGTATGATGAAACTAGTGATTTACAAAACTTCCTTGCAACAAGGTTTGAGTCTAATGATGACGAGTGTTTTGAGAATGCGACCGTTTTGACCAATATTGTGGAAGACCCAATTGAGCTTGCAAAGAATTGTAATGAAGATGTTGATGTCAAGACTTTGGATAAGGCAGAAACGGACGAAGAATGGTTGCAAGGTTTGATAGAGGACTATGATATACAAGAGGTGAATAATTCACTTGAGTTTTTCAAGGATGAAGAGGATTTCGTGCTACAAGAGATTGTGATAGGTTTGTCTAACCCTTTGCATATTGTTTCTTCTCCTTACCTGTTATTGGTTTGAATGTATGTGCTTCGAGAATATTGTTAAATGACTTTGTTTCTCGATATCCTCCATTAGAGATGCTTGATTCTCATACTATGCAGGCTTTGGAACAAGAAACCGTGGAAGTACTCGACTTCTATATTATTTATACACTTCCAAGTGTGGACAAAAATAAGTGTGGGGGAAGCTTTTATCCGTTAATAGCTTCATTTCTGTTTTATATTACTAATATTTGTGTGAAGCTAGTGTTTCCAGAACAGGTTCTATGGAAGGATCCTCAACTTTTCATATTATTGGTGTATGGGGAATTCGTCTTGCAAGTCGGGCCAACGACTTTAAACCAAACGCTGCATGAGAGGCAACCCATTGGATGAGTATTTCTTATCTTATTTTTAGTTTTTATTGTCTTGTATTTACTTTTTTTGATTTCTTGTCGCATATCGTTATAAGATTTCCCACCTTGACTTTCTTTGGATGATTTAATTTACATTGAGGACAATGTAAAGTTTAAGTGTGGGGGACTGGTTAAGCATTTGCACTGTAAAATTTTCAAATTTTTCGACTTCTGTGTAAATAGTGAATAAAAAACTCCAACTTGTAGTTAGTTTAGAGTCACATAGTATACATGTCGCTAAGATTACATCGAGATTCTCATAAGAGTGACTGAACTTAGAGATGACAGAGAACATGATCGGGTTTCTTACTTGTATGACAGTTAAAGTTGGAGTTAATCATGCCAGTGGCAAATGAGGTGCAGAATGAATTCGTTATTAGAGTTGTGGTCCCCTGTAGTGGAGACTACCCATGTTACATCATGAGAGGCACCGACCTTCACTTCTTTGTACGTGTCTAAATTTGTGCTTTTAGAGTGTGTGTCACCGTACGTAAACTCCGGGTAGAATGGTGAGCTACCCAACCTCCCACCAATAGAAGCACTACTTTGATCTCTTGAGTGCTATTTTATCAATCATGATGGTGACATCGAATTGCTAACTTACATACCACTTGTAATCTTGTCCGCAGTTAGCACCATCCACTTTATCTCTCTCTACACCAACTGGTCCATAGAAACAGCATCATCATCAACAAGAGGAGCATCACAAATTCGAAGGAAAGTTGAAGAGTTCAAGGTTCACAAGCAACGGTACAAAAATGAGCAGATTTCAAATTCAAGTAAAGCAACAAGACAAGGAGCAGAATTTTTACAAGTTGAAGACTATTGTACAAGAGCGAAGATTATCAAGATAAGAATTCAAGAAGTTTATGATATCTAGACATACAAGTTGTGAAGAGAAAAAAAAAAGATGGTGGTCGACGATCATAATATTGAGATTTATCTATTGAAAAATATCAAAAATAATAGCAAAGTAGCAAAGAAAGCATAATTACTTTCTCACTTGAAAAGTAAAAAATTATGCGTCAAAAATAAATATCAGCGAAGAATTTACTTTCTCACTACTCAGAATATAAAATATAGCAAGGGTAAGAAAGGATCGTTCCCACGGAGAGGACTAGGTTGTCAATATGTTTCGGTTTCTTATGTAAAACAAGGGGGGATTTTTCTGATTTATGTAAACTAAAATAAAATAAAAGCAAACAAAGAAATAAACACGCAAATCAAGGATATAAAGATATTGGTTAAGGATTCGTTTTCATTCACAAACATGCTCTTGTCTTAATAACTAGAATTGATATTTAATCTCTTATTATTAAAAGCCCTAAGATACCTAGTCGAAAGAATATCCCGCAATTTCCTGATTTCATCACACATACATGTAAAACGATGCAAATATGAATTCTACCAAAAGAATAACCTAACGCCTTGCGCTAATCAAGTTCAATTCCCATGGAGCATTAAGATTCATGAAATTAGGCTAATCATTGCAATTGAAATACATTGCGCAAACAATTCGAACAAAGGTCACGATTCACATATGATTACAAGGATGTATCACTACAAGTTATAACCATATTTATGCTACTTGTGTTCAAGGATTATCGCTCGATGATGAACCCTAAACTAGCTATAGATATGAATATGAGTTCTACCAATTTGCAACTTGACAAAACAAATACTCAAATCATGTTGTAATACGTCAATCATACAATTATATTTTCAGAGAATCATGAACGATAAATATGAGACAAAACTAATATATTGAATCAAAGAATCATGTTATGTGAAATCCAACTCAAACCTTAAACCAATAATATAAACTAGCTCATGCTCATGGAGTTCATAACAAGAAGAAAGAGAAAAGATTTCATGTCTAAACCCTAGAACAAAAATATAAGAAAAAGATCTCATAAAAAGAGAGTTGTCTAGGCTTATATCTTTCCTCCCCCAAAATACCCAGACTTCCGAATCTCGACCTAAGTAAAACATGGTCATGGGATACGCACTCCAGCCCATACTCACTTCCTATTCTGCATCCACAAAGCCCATAAGCCCATTAGCTCATTAGATATTTGGCTTGCCAGTTCCAGAGAGCCGACAACCTGATTTTCACTCTATTATCAGTGTTGGAAACCGCCAGTTCTATCTTCACCTCGTTCCCTGCAGACATACATTCACATTCAATTCATTCAATTGTCAGGCCATCAATTCAATCCATTCACCACTGTCTCATCAACCGTAATTAGCCACAAGGAACATGAGCAACAGCAAGCTTGACCTATCCCAGCCAATTCTCGGCTCGAACCACTGCCTATTGCCTCAACAACAACCTCCAGAAATTGCATCTGCAATCATTCTTCAGAGAATCTCAATACAAAGATAATCCTCATAACCCATTAACCATTAGCTCCAGACTCATCTCTGCTTTAATCAGTTAGCATCCATTCCCTTCCGGCGACACTCATACCCATTCAGTTCAAGCGCCACCAGCTCTACTTAATTGCAAAACTGCTTCCATTCTCTATCTGCATCTCCTCCATGAGTTCAATACCGCCACTGCTTCACCACTCCATTTCAGCTTATATTTCACCTAATCTTCATTACAGCCAATGCACCTGGGACTGCTCATACATCCAGCTTCACTGTCTTGCTCAGCTTCTGCAACACTCAACAACATCACCCCAAAGCCATTTCAGTTGCGACGCAACAGCAACTGCACCATCTGTAGCTTCCCTGTAACAATTTCACCACCACTCTACCAATCCAGCCAAACAAATGCCACTGCCTTTTGATCTCTAATCCTCATACAGCTCCATTTCAAACCACCAATCCTTCGTATGCAGCCATATCCTGCATCTCTGTCACCAGGTTGAACTACAGATGCAAACATCTCAATTGCACTTACTCAAATGCCAGCAGCAACAACTTCTTTCTTGCTCATCACTAACCAGTTCACTCTCTCAGCTCCTTCTTGCAATCTGCCATCACCTGCAATTTCACATACAAGCACAGCATACTCAAGCCACCATATCCATCTTCCTCTTGCTTTGCAGTTTCAGAACTCCACCAGCTCATCTTGAGCTTAAAACCTGTCATAAACATACATCTATACTCTGCTCGATTCCACCATTCCGTTCTCATCCTCAAACTCCAGCCAAGACAGCAACAACATCACTATTTCCTGCATATTTCCGTTCAGCTCACTGCCACAACGCAGCTGAGTCTCCACCATTGAACAACATTAACATCAGAAGCTAGGCCATCTCCAACTGCAGCTCAACCCTTCACTGCTTCCCTGTAATTCCAGCAACGAGCCAATGATCTTCTCCATCCATGAAATGAACAACAACCCTTGTAATCTTCATCTGCAAGAACACCAACACAAACCCAACTTTGTATATTCATTGTTTGCTTCATCACAACAACAATCGAAATCATTTCCTCTCCTTAGATTGACCACCAACAGCAGCAAACCCTAACTCAGTATCATCTCAATTGTTCTTCACTTCCGATGAAGTTACTCAGCAGAAACCACATCAATAGCTCTCAATCGACCATCCAACCCTAACTGAACCTCTGCCATATCCAGAAACTTTATGAATCGATCATAAATCCATCATCTTCATCAGCTGCAATTATCAGCTCAAAAACCCCTTCATCTCAACTCATTCGAACCCTAAATTTCACCATCTGAATCTTCACGAATTCTTCCATTGAACCAAATCGATCTCCACTCTCATCTCTGAATTTTTCTAACTCTCAGACACAACAGCCGTCATTCATTCTCTTTCTTCATCTCTTTCAGATACAAGAATTTGAGAATTGATTTCTCTCGGTTTTAAGGTGTAGAAATGATTGGGTCGGATATCTGCAACCAGTAACTTCGATAAGGCTACCCACTTATATGGCTTGTCAGTTTCACAAAACTGACTGCCAATCCTCTTCCTTACTCAATTCTTCATGGACTCCAGCTGGTTGTCCCTTAACTTTGGCTTGGCTCTCAGTGTCTCTTGCTTGCAAAATGATGAATCTGCACTTTATGCTCAAAACGGATAATTTCTCATTCTTTCGCTCCAAATGATTCCATTGCACCTAATAAATTCAAAAGCAATCATAAGATACATAATTTACAAGAAAAGTAGCAAAGAAAGCATAAAAAATAGATAAATATCAAGGCGTTTATCACACCTATCAAATTCCCCAAACTTAGACTTTGCTAGTCCTCGAGCAAATCAAACAAAACTTATTAAAAAAAAACATACATACAACTCTGTGTCGTCGAGGCTAGGGTCACACTTAGCATGTATAACAAGCCTTTAAACTCCTAGGTGTCCCTAGTGGACGAGTTATAGTCTCGTGAAGGTTTACAAGAGGTGTACCTACAAAACCTATACTTCCAAACTCCAACTACCTGTGAAAAGTCTAAAAAAGACACTAATCATTTTGTAATTGGCATACTATCAATGATTACAGGAGGAAGTACCCACTTTCAAATCCAATTCATAAATTAGTAATATATCTTTATCAGAAAGTTGAACACAACCACAATACTCGGAATCGAATCAACAACAATCACATGAAAAGATTAAGAAGATGGATATAGAAAGTAGATGGTGGCGGATTGTTGACTAAGGTGAACGGTGTTTCCCATATCTGTCTGAAGGTCACTGCCAAAACAAACCTAAAAATCCTATTGGATTGAGCTACTGGTCTGAATTCTAATATCAACACAACTAGCATATACAAGGGAACCAGCGGTCGACAAACTTAATTCTAGATCAATTCACTGGCATATACAAGGGAACCAGTGATCGATTTTATTCAACACAATAATAAAAAAAAATTCTTCTTTTTTTTTCTTTTTTCAGTATTTTTTTTCTCTCTCTCTCTTTTTTTTGGATCGACAACATGATTGGATCTTTTGGATCCAAGCGCATGATTCTTGTCAGCAGATTACATGGTAATTCCCATGGATCCTGCATTCCACGCTTGTTTAGGCGACGGAGACAGGGAGAACACACACATATTGCTATCCAAGTGTCAATTTTTTTTTATATGTACACCATTTGGTCAAATTGGTCTGGTCTCTTTTTTGTAGTAACTCAATCACTCTATTTCATCCTATCAGTGATAACAATTCGATGCTTGTGCCCCACCAAATCACTTAGAGAAACAATAGATAAATATGGAAAAATAAAAATAGAACGTGATATGGTGACGACTCCGAGATATGGTGATAACTATCATGCTATTTGTTTTTATATTTTATTTATTTTTATATGAATAGACTCTACTAATGGGTTCCTCAACTCCTACAACCACGATGTTTCCATTAGTGTAAGACACAAGTTTCTAGACTTAGGAGTTTATCATCTTTTTTTTAGTTTTTATACTTTTTTTTCCTTATAAACACAAAGGAAAACTAACAAGGCTAAAAACTCTATATGAGAATACTATCGCTCGATGAAAAACCCTAAAATAGCTATGGACAAGGATGCAAGTTCAATTAATTGGCCACTTAACTAAACAAACATCTAAATCCTATCACAATACATCAATCATGTGATTATGAAAAATAGTAGAGATTTGAACGATAATCAAGAGAGAAAACTAATGCATTAATCAAGCACAAGTTGTAGATATAGGACTACAACTAATTGAACTACTCAAAATAAATTATTTTCTCACTACTCAAAATACATAATATAGCAAGGGCAAGAAAGGATCGTTCCCACAAAGAGGTTTGGGTTGTCAATATGTTATGGTTTCTTATAAGTAACAAGGGGGGATTTTCTGATTTTTATAAAAGTATACTAAAATAAAAGGAAAGCAAAACAATGAAAAGTAAACAAGCTCAAGGATGTGAAATATTGGGTAAAGGTTTTATCTTCAATTGTAAACAAGTTTTTGAATATATGAATAGAATTCGTATTTAATCTCGGTATCATCAAAAGCCCTAGAATACCTTATTGCAAGAATACTCTGTAAATTTCCTAAGTCATCAACACACACATTAGAGCTGCGTATGTGAATTCTACCTAAAGAATAACCTAACGCCTTGCGCTAATTAAGTTTAATTCCTAGAATAACCTATTGCAAGAATACTCTGTAAATTTCCTAAGTCATCAACACACACATTAGAGCTGCGTACGTGAATTCTACCTAAAGAATAACCTAACGCCTTGCGCTAATTAAGTTTAATTCCTAGGAGCATTAAGTTTCAGAAATAGGCTAATCAATGCAATTGTCATACATTGCGCATGACAATTCCGACAAAGGTCAAACTCTACCTATGATTATAAGAGTGTATCACTACAAACCGTAATCATATCATGCTACTCGTATTCAAGGTTATCGCTCGATGATGAACCCCAAAATAGCTATAGATATGGATGTGAGTTCAATCAATTCTAGACTTAACTAAACAAGCATTTAATCATATTACAATACGTCAATCATGCAATTATTATAAACCGTAGAAAGTGAACGATAATATTGAGAGAAAACTAATTCATCATATCAAAAAGCATGCTTGCAAAATCCGACTATATCTTTAACAATAACAATAGATTAAGTACTTGTGTTAATGGAGTTCATCACAAAAAGCATAGAAGAAAACATCATGTTATAAACCCTAGAATCCAAAGTATAAGAAAAAGATCTCATAAAAAGAGAGGTGTCTAGGCTTATATCTTTCCTCCCCCAAAATCCCCAGACTTCTGAATCTCGACCTAAGTAAAACATGGTCATGGGATGCGCACTCCAGCCCATACTCACTTCCTATTCTGCATCCACAAAGCCCACAAGCCCATTAGCTCATTAGATATTTGGCTTGCCAGTTCCAGAGAGCCGACAACCTGATTTTCACTCTATTATCGGTGTTGGAAACCGCCAGTTCTGTCTTCACCTCGTTCCCTGCAGACATACATTCACATTCAATTCATTCAATTGTCAGGCCATCAATTAAATCCATTCACCACTGTCTCATCAACCGTAATTAGCCATAAGGAACTTGAGCAACAGCAAGCTTGACCTATCCCAGCCCATTCTCGGCTCGAACCACTGCCTATTGCCTCAACAACAACCTCCATAAATTGCATCTGCAATCATTCTTCAGAGCATCTCAGTACAAAGACAATCCTCATAACCCATTAACCATTAGCTCCAGACTCATCTCTGCTTTAATCAGTTAGCATCCATTCCCTTCTGGCAACACTCATACACATTCAGTTCAAGCGCCACCAGCTCTACTTAATTGCAAAGCTGCTTCCATTCTCTATCTGCATCTCCTCCATGAGTTCAATACCGCCACTGCTTCACCACTCCATTTCAGCTTATATTTCACCTAAACTTCATTACAGCCAATGCACCTGGACTGCTCATACATCCAGCTTCACTGTCTTGCTCAGCTTCTGCAACACTCAACAACATCACCCCAAAGCCATTTCAGTTGCGACGCAACAGCAACTGCACCATCTGTAGCTTCCCTGTAACAATTTCACCACCACTCTACCAATCCAGCCAAACAAATGCCACTGCCTTTTGATCTCTAATCCTCCTACAGCTCCATTTCAAACCACCAATCCTTCGTATGCAGCCATATCCTACATCTCTGTCACCAGGTTGAACTACAGATGCAAACATCTCAATTGCACTTACTCAAATGCCAGCAGCAACTACTTCTTTCTTGCTCATCACTAACCAGTTCACTCTCTCAGCTCCTTCTTGCAATCTGCCATCACCTGCAATTTCACATACAAGCACAGCATACTCAAGCCACCATATCCATCTTCCTCTTGCTTTGCAGTTTCAGAACTCCACCAGCTCATCTTGAGCTTAAAACCTGTCCTAAACATACATCTATACTCTGCTCGATTCCACCATTCCGTTCTCATCCCCAAACTCCAGCCAAGACAGCAACAACATCACCATTTCCTGCATATTTGCGTTCAGCTCACCGCCACAACGCAGCTGAGTCTCCACCATTGAACAACATTAACATCAGAAGCTAGGCCATCTACAACTGCAGCTCAACACTTCACTGCTTCCCTGTAATTCCAGCAACGAGCCAATGATCTTCTCCATCCATGAAATGAACAGCAACCCTTGTAATCTTTATCTGCAAGAACACCAACACAAACCCAACTTTGTATATTCATTGTTTGCTTCATCACAACAACAATCGAAATCATTTTCTCTCCTTAGATTGAACACCAACAGCAGCAAACCCTAACTCAGTATCATCTCAACTGTTCTTCACTTCCGATGAAGTTACTCAGCAGAAACCACATCAATAGCTCTCAATCGACCATCCAACCCTAACTGAACCTCTGCCATATCCAGAAACTTTATGAATCGATCACAAATCCATCATCTTCATCAGCTGCAATTATCAGCTCAAAAACCCCTTCATCTCAACTCATTCGAACCCTAAATTTCTCCATCTGAATCTTCACGAATTCTTCCATTGAACCTAATCGATCTCCACTCTCATCTCTGAATTTTTCTAACTCTCAGACACAGCAGCCGCCATTCATTCTATTTCTTCATCTCTTTCAGATACAAGAATTTGAGACTTGATTTCTCTCGGTTTTAAGGTGTAGAAATGATTGGGTCGGATATCTACAACCAGTAACTTCGATAAGGCTACCCACTTATATGGCTTGTCAGTTTCACAAAACTGACTGCCAATCCTCTTCCGTGCTCAATTCTTCATGGACTCCAGCTGGTTGTCCCTTAACTTTGGCTTGGCTCTCAGTGTCTCTTGCTTGCAAAATGATGAATCTGCACTTTATGCTCAAAACGTATGATTTCTCATTCTTTCGCTCAAAATGACTCCATTGCACCTAATAAATTCAAAAGCAATCATAAGATACATAATTTACAAGAAAAGTAGCAAAGAAAGTATACTTACTTTTCTATTTGATCGCCGGAGGCGTTTATCTATTAATATTTATAAACAATAGAAAAGTAGCAAAGAAAGCATAATTTTTTGTTGTTGCCGTTGATTTGTTAAGAGAAGATGGCGGTCGACGCCATGATCCTGACAAGGAAATGAAGAATTAGGAATTAGAGAATCTGTTTGTGAGAACTGATAAAGGATGAAGATGGCGATTGCTGCTGATATTAGAAGATGAATTTTATGAATTAGGGTTCTACAACAATTGATGAAGCGGAGAAGACAGAAATGAAAACGAAATCCTTGACCAACATTTTCTCATCCTTGATTTGCGTGCTTTATTGTTTTGTTTGCTTTTATATTATTTTAGTTTATAAAAATCAGAAAATCCCCCCATTGTTTTATATAGGAAACCGAAACATATTGACAACCCAAAACCTCTCTGTGGGAACGATCCTTTCTTGCCCTTGCTATATTATATATTTTGAGTAGTGAGAAAGTAATTATTTTTGACGCATACGACAACGATCAAATACTATCCAAGTTATTTCTCATATTAATCCGGATCACAAATTTCTATATGTTCGATTACAGATTGATTTGAGAATTTCAGATATAACTCTTCGATGTATTTTCCTTTATTAAGTCTGACCGTCTAGTTGATTCTCTTGGAAATATATTGGAGTTTGTCCATACAGATTGCCTAAACGAAATATTGGGTGTGGTTGTTAGACCCCCAGTTTTTCATTAAGTCTACAACCATCTGCAACTGAAATGCTTGGCAACTGTTAACACAAAACATAGTTCGGGACACTATCAATAATTAATAAGTGAAAATGAATGAACATAATCATATTATCAAAAGTGTTTGACAATTAGTATCCGGAGCTTTTTTTTTATTATTTTGATGGTCAGTGTTCCGGGTTGAAGAGACAAAACAAAACAAATCCTATGTTAATTATGAACTAAATTTAAAACTGCCAATTCATTCATCCACTTAGGAATCGAATAGAAATCTAAATATGGACAGAGTTCTAAAGATGGATGAATGGTTTATTGGTAAATATGTGAACAGAAGTCTTATTAAACGACAAGATGTAATAGGTTTTACTTTCCCACACTTATAAATATGATAGACTGATATTATGTGGCATGATATCAAACCCTCAAACTTCCTTCTTATGCATTTTTGCTGCCGCTAGTACTCTCTCGCAAATGTTTATAATAACTTGACTGACTGTCTTCATGTTGAAAACTACATGGGTTTGCATTTTTAGGTAGAAATTTCAGTCTTCTAGATATACAAATACTGAAACTAATCTAATTGCATGTAGTATATTTTTAATTGCAGTGATGCTGAAAAAAACGTTCGGTATTACGTCTACAACATAGATTATGATTAATCATCATCTACATGTATTGTTTCTGTTATACCAATATTCCATTTTTAGTAGAAGAATATAGCGATATTAGTGAGCTTCCGTTTCTCGGATATTGTAATGATTTGGTTTGCGCAACTCCTTCCTATCATGATGTACATATCCTTTTCCTTTGGAACCCATTTATCTAAACTCGAAAAGGAATCCTTCCATAAATAAAACACTTAAAGAAATTAAATTTTCCTAAAAAAACTTGAAAAAAGAAATTCAAGGAAATACATCACTTAGTGCATGATATACGCGCATATGACATGGGTTGGGTCATTATCGTCGGATTTTTATAAAGCCCGTCATCTGGATAGAGTGGTATCCGATATTGTTCAAGGAGGAGACGCTTCTTCCACATCCTTCCAATTAGAGTGGTTTTCGAGCCTTTTGTATGAAACAATAGTGGTTTTTATGTCGTCAAGAAAATCATAATAAAAATTAGATAGCACTTTGTGCTAATTATACTTCCTCTAAATTTTTGATACCATGTCATATTCCATCTTGCTCATACTTGTACTACAACTTTTCTCTTCAAATACTTGTACTTTTTTATGGAATATTTGAAACATAAAAGTCATTTATATATTGCAACTTCTTAGTTCACTATTTGAATGTTTCAGTAACAAGTCATATTTGTGGGACGTGTTTCTTCACTGAATTTATCTTAAGTTTTTTTATTTATAAGAAGTTGCAATTGTTGGTATTCCGACATGAAACTTTTCAGGCCGGTCAATTCCTACGATTTTGATAAGTATATGGCCATCTGCAACTGAACTGCTTGAAACTGTTAACCCAAAACATAGTTCAGAACATTATCAACAATTAATAGGCAAAGATGAACGAACATAGTCATATTATCAAAAGTGTTTGCAATTAGTATTCCAGAGTTTTTTTTTATGGTCAGTGTTCCGGAGTTGAAGAGAAGAAAAATCCAACGTTAATTATGAACTAAATTCAAACCTACTAATTCATTCATCCACTTGGGAATAAAAAAGAACTGTAAAGATGGGTGCATGGCTTATTGTTGGTAAATATGTAAACATAAGTCTTTTCATTTTATCATCAACTGACAAGACTTTATAGGTTTTCCTTTTCCTCATTTATAAATAGGATAGACAAATATTATATGGCATTATATCAAACCCTCAAACTTCCCTCTTATGCATCCTTGTTTCCGCTGGTACTCTCTCACAAATGTTCATACTAACTTGACTGTCTTAATTTTGAAAAATGCATGGGTTTGCATTTTTAGGTAGAGATTTCAGTCTTCTAGATATACAAATATTGAACGTAATCTAATTTCATGTGGTATATTTTTAATTGCAGTGATGATGAACCTCCCATATGATGTCATGCTGGATATCGGTGTTCGGTTGCCAGTGGAGTCAGTTGGGCGATTCAGGTGTGTAAACAAGACTTGAAAAAAGTTATTGATTGATTGTAAGTTTGGGCAGGAACATTTATGTCATGCCACTGAAAGGAACAAATTAAGTAATATGCTTCATATTATGAAAAACGTTTGTTAGAGCATTGCTCGGTCGAACTCGCATGCGTTCCTATATCAAGCATGTTTGTCAATGTTAGTGATCAAAACTATAAGTCTTTATTTCTAGTCTACTATAGCTAAGGTCTCGGACTAGGATAGCAAGTGTAGTTGAGCTCAAGAACTCCGTGGCAATCATCATACAAGACGAAGGACTACTCAAGGAACCGGTGGATCTTCATCGACTAAAAGGTATGTGGAGACTTGAACTTATCTATCACTCAAAAGTCTATTTATCTCCTATCTTGAGACAAAAGTCGTTTTGCTATATAGACTTAGATTATACACATTTGTTATTTCGAGCCGAGTTTATCTCGCCTATCTATTTCTCGAAATATGTGCTGGTAAGCTTTCGCTTTAACAAAGTTCATATTTACCTAGTGATGAAAGTCATGACAAGTTTCAATCACTTTGAAAATTGCTTACTTTGACGAAAAATAGTTTGTGAATAACAACTATAGAATATCAACGTCCTCTAAGAATGTTTCAATGATTGATGAAATGAGAGTTTAGATTATATAACCATTGGAGGATATAAGCATTGTTGTGGAAACACATATATGTATAAGTCCTTATTCCTTGAACCGAAGTTTGCGAACTTTGTAGATCAAGAGAATCGGCTGGTGGTGTGAGCCAAGTCCGCGAACTGGCGGAAGTTCTCGTCCCGAGAATTTCTGCTGGAGTTTGTGAACTCCGTCTGGGAACTTAAGTCCGCGAACTTGAGTAGATTATATAGAAAAACGATGTTTGTGAACTTATTCTTATATAAACTAAGGAATGCAAATTACAAATCGTGGCTATATAGTTCATGAACCGATTCGAGTGAATCAAATCGTTTTTGCTTCGATTGTGTCTTCTGTAGTTTCATAAGATTTCCTTGCAATTGAACAACTCTCTAACTAGTTCATTTGAGTCACTTGAACTAATTATGGTGAAGAATAATATGGTTGATATGAAAGTGATCATATGGCTAACCATTTGGTTGACTATTGTTGAACCCAACAAATGTACAAGTCTGGGTACGGTTACACAAGCCTAGAAACGTACATTTCATTTGTGTGTAACAATCTAGTTTTAGATCTAACGGTTGAAAGATATTAGCTTGAATCTAAATCAGGTTTTCATCTAACGGTGAATATTGAATGCTTTGTTACCAAGCTAACATTGATTGCAAACCCTGATTTGAAAGACTATATAAGGGAGAACTCTAGCAACTGGGAAACCTAATCCCCACACCTTCTGTGTGATACTAGTTTTGCTAAGCTAGAGTCGATTCTCCTTTAACATTTGGTTTCTTATTCTAAACCAGGTTAACGAATTAAAGACTTCATTGAGATTGTGAAGCCAGACCGATACTACTTTCTCGTAGTTGTGTGTTCTGATCTTGCTGTTTCTATCGTACGAGTACAATTGTAATAATTGGCTTGATATTGATATCTCCGATATGCAAGATATAAAAGTAATCAAAAACACTTCGTCTCATCGTTTGTGATTCCACAATATCTTTTTTCGCTGCGTCGATTAGGATTATTGTGAGGTGATTGATAATACTAGGTTGTTCTTCGGGAATATAAGTCTGGTTTATCAATTGGTTCCTGTTCACCTTGATTTATCAAAAGACGGAACACAACTCGTAGGTATATTCGTGGGAGACGGATTTATCTATTACGACTTTTCTGTGTGATACAAATTTGTTTATTAAAGTCTTCGACTTTGGGTCGTAGCTACTCTTAGTTGTGGGTGAGATCAGCTAAATGAATCAAGTACGTAGCATCCTGCTGGGATCAGACACGTAGGAGCATAACTGTACCTTGGATCAGTGTGAGATTGATTGGGGTTCAACTACAGTCCAGACCGAAGTTAATTTGGAGTAGGCTAGTGTCTGTAGCGGCTTAATACAGTGTGTGTTCAATCTGGACTAGGTCCCTGGGTTTTTCTGCATTTGCGGTTTCCTCGTTAACAAAGTTCTGGTGTCTGTGTTATTTCTTTTTCACATTATATTTTGTTATATAATTGAAATATCACAGGTTGTGCGTTGTTCAATCAATTAGAATATCCGACCTTTTGGTTGTTGATTTAAATTGATTGGCACTTGGATATTGGTCTTTCGTACCATCCAAGTTATCTCTCTAGTATTTGATAAAGACTCGCAGATTTCTATTTGCTTGAGTATATATCAAATTGAGAGATTGAGATATAAACTCTTTGATATACTTTTTATCTAGATTGAGTCTGACTGTGTAGTTGATTCTCTAGAAAGTATATTGGAGTTTGTCCATACAGATTTCTAAGCGAAATATTGGGTGTGGTTGTACCCTGCTTTTTCAATTGGTATCAGAGAAAGCAAACACGTTCAAGACCTCACAAGTCTGTGTTTGTAGCGATCTGACTCTATGGACAGAGGTGTTATCTCAATTAACGTACCACCAGTCTTCAATGACTCTAATTATTTATGGTGGAAAATTTTTATGCGATCTCTTCAAGCACGTGATTTTCAATCATGGGTATATGTTGTTAATGGCTATAATGCACCCATCGTGGCAGTTGGAGATGTAAACGTTCCCAAGCCTATTGGTGAATACACCCCTGCCGATATAAATGCTGCAAAGCAAAATCCTGACGATTTGAATGCCATTATACATGCCATTACCCCAAATATTCAGCGCCATGTGTCAAATTGCACGAGGTCTAAAGATGCGTGGGATATCTTAGAAATCGTATTCTAAGGTAACTCCAATGAAAAGGAAGCTAGGCTTCAAAACCTTAATTCTGATTGGGAAAACCTTCGTATGGCAGATGAAGAAACATTTGATGAGTTTAATCACAAAGTGTCTGAAATTGTTAATGCATCTTTTGCATTGGGTAAGACTTTTCCTGAAAAGGACATTGTGATGAAAATTCTCAGATCGCTGTCATCTAGATACGACTCTAAGAATCATGCCAACGAGGGAAATAACCTTGATTATCTCTCCAGAAATACGCTGGTTGGGAAGCTTAAGATCTTTGATCACGAACATTCATCCAAAACTAAGGATGGTGCGTTCAAAGCACAAAAGGACACTAAATTACTTGATAAGAGTAAAAAAGTGTATATCTCCGAAGATGATCACTCTGAGACAGATTCATCAGATGAAGATCTTGACAAGTCAGTCTCGATGATCACAAGACAGTTTAGGGATCTTCTGTAGAAGAGAAGTAAATGGTTCTCTAGAGATAAGCCTTAAGCATCAGTTAAACCTCATAATCGTATTCCTCCTAAAAACAGGGAAACAGATGAAACTGATGATGAGGATATGCCTCAATGCTTTAAGTGTAAGGGATTTGGTCATTTTGCAAACGAGTGCCCAAATCGTAGAAAATACACCGGGAACAAAGGTCTTGATGCAACTCTTGATGAAATGTCTGACAACTATGATTCCAATGAAGACGAGAAATCAAGTGTTGCACTTCTTGGTGAAAATATTGATTTTGATAACTGTAGCAATACATACATCAATCTCAATATTCTTTCAGAAGAGAACCCAATTAATCTGGAAGAAAAAATTGACCCATTTCTTGGAAACTCTGTTTGTAACGTTTCAGGTTCCACCATGTGTCTAGCTGCGTGCACATCTCAGAAGCCTGACTTTTATCCTAGTTTGACGTGCTCGTATTATTCTCTAAAGGGTCATGAACTTTAAAGGTGTTACAAGTACAAACACCAATTGAGGCACGCCAACAAACTTCAACGAAGAGCAAATCAATTAGCAAATAAGCTTAAACTTGCTCAGAAGACCGCTGAGGTATGTAGGATTTTATCTTCGTCTAAGAAGTTAGTTTCCAAGGATAAACAAAGACCATTAGAGAAAAAGTATGGTTGAATTGTGTTGATAGACAGAGGTCTGTGGATTCCTCTCATGTCCCTGATCAAAAGAGACAATGATTTTGTACCTCTCAGGCTTTAGGAAAAGTTTTTGTAGATGGGGAAAAACGATTTGCTGGTTTTTCAGGGAATTGAAGAGACGAGCGTGTTGTCGAGACTCCTCAACCGAGCAAATTATTCAACCTCACACAGATGTACTGCAAAGGGAGTGCTTATATTCGAGAGATCAATCTGTAAGACTCCGGCCTAAACCAAGTCAATGGCCGTTCCAGAGTCAATTCGGTCGCAAAGAGGGTAATGGGTTGATCTGTAGGAGGGAATCTGAGAATTGTGTGGGATCAATGATGATCAAGGATTGTGGATGTGTTGAAGGTTTCTCCAATAATGATGAATTGATGAGTTCGAATAGGTTCTGGTAGATTGATGAATTCTTGAGATTAATTGCTTGAGAAATTCTATGTAGACGAATGTTCATTATTCCTCAATCATGGATTCAGAGACTTATTTATACCGTCAGAATAGTAAACATCTTGATCCCCTGTAAGTGTGACGGTTTCTTGAGTGAAAGAGTGGGAATCGTGGTGAAAACCAGTTCTAGGTCGTGCGGAGACTTGGTTAACCGTCCACTCACTACTTTGCTAACTCCTTCAACCGTTTGCACGACTTACTCACACTTCTCATCGTGGATGTATCCACGTGCCGTAGGCCGGCAGACCAAAACCCTAAGTGATATCCCCCTATGAGACCGTGATTGATGTCTCACGATTTGTCGAGACTGCAGGGCAGACGTGTTTCGATTAGTTGACTTAAGTTTTTGTTGAATTGAGCATGAGTGATGAATGCTCCGTAGTTCATGAATTGAACGTTGTAGTTCGTGAATGAACAATGTCGGTGGTTTGGACAAGTATTACTCGTTTGACGGGATATTCAAGCAATTGAGTAAGTATTACTCATTTGATGAATTTACTGAATATTGATAATTGTGTTTATTATTCGAGCAAGTGTTGCTCAATTCGATAAATTACTGATAACTGGGTCGAGCAATTGAGCAAGTATCGCTCAATTCGACAAATTACTGAATATTGAAAGTTGGATCAATATTCGAGCAATTAGGCAAGCATTGCTCAATTCGACGACTTACTGAATATTGAAAGTTGCATCAATATTCGAGCAATTGAGCGAGTATCGCTCAATTCAACGATTTATTTATTGGTAACGTGTAGACTACCAGATATTGTGTGATTGATCCAGATTGTTGAACCCAGTGTAAATTTATTGGTGTTTGAATCTTGCTCAGAATGGTGATTCTTTGAAAACCCTAATTTTTGATCAATTGTTCATCACTTGACGAATTGCTGAAAATTGGTCGTGAGTGATGGAGGGACGACCACATGGGATGATGGACGTCCATGTGGCACCCATGTGCTCGAGTGAGCGTGCACCGGGGTCCTTAGCTGGCCAGTTGGTGAAAGAATGATGATTAAATGCCGGTTTTATCATTTATTGAAATAACGCTCGATTGAGCATTAGGTGATAAAACCTAATTATGAAAGAGTGAGGGACCGACCAAGAGGGCATGAGACCGGCCCTTGGTGGTCGTGGGACCAGCTGGTGGTCGTTTGAGAAAACTCCAAGTTGGTTGAAAAGAGTTTGGACCCAATATGAGCAATTGAGCAAATTAGGTCAAAATTATGAAAACGTGTGGGACCGGCTCTTTGCAAGCCCTAGGGACGGCCTTGGTCGGTCAAGGAGGCATGCCCGTGTCACCATAATGTCCGTGTCTCAGTCCTGAGAGTTTCGGTATTTTCTGATGTGCGCTTGAGCAACATTGTGGATTTTCTGAAGAGTTTTATGTTGACTGAAATTCTTGATTTTTGCTCGAATGAGCATGTGTGCTCATTTGATCAATATTTTGTAAAAATTAAAATAATAGTATTTTAATATTTCTCGTGAGTAGCCTAGTCGGTCGTGTGACCATGTCGACTTTTGGCCTTTTCATGGTTTGAGCAATATTTGAGAAAATATGAAGAAATCATGATTTTTGCTCAAACTGAGGAGTTTCATGAGATGAGGGAAATAATATTTATGAAAGAATAGTGATTACAAGGTGTGGGACCGGCCACGATTAGGGCATGGCTGGCCGGCCGGCCAAGTTGCACGGTCCCACGATACCTTTCCCTATTTTATAATATTATTTTTCATGAAACCGTGAAACTATGGAGAAACCATGAGTTTTGTTGAAACGGAGGAGTTTCATGAGACGAGGGAAATAATAATTATGAAAGAATAGGGATTACAAGGTGTGGGACCGGCCACGGCTAAGGCATGGCCTGGCGGCCAAGTTGCCCGGTCCCACGACACCTTTCCCTATTTTATAATATTATTTCTCATGAAACCATGAAAATATGGGAAAACCGTGAGTTTTGCTCAAACAAGGAAAGTTGCCAGAATGAAGGAGTTTTCATGAGTCCGTGAAAATAACAAAATAAGTAAAAATAATGGGAGAGGCATGGGACCGGCCACGGCTAGAGCACAGCCGGTGGGCCCGACCCATGAGTGCCTCTTATTTTTTTATTATTATTATTATTGTTTTTCTCCTGTTTTGTGTAGGATTCCTCATTTATCCATATTTTCGAATGCTCGTTTGTACATTCAGGTGCTCGGTCGTGCATCATTGTCGAGTACACTTGCACCATTTTATGGGGCTTACTCAGTAATGGTCCTCATGCCCGGTTGTTGAGTATTTATTACAAATTTATGAAATTCGGTGGAGAATGATTCATGAAACTGCGTAATAAAGATGAGTAGTTATTTATTATCAATCCATAGAATCAGCCGTGGGTTTGACCATGAATTCAGAATAATAAAATGAGTATTATCATTCCATGGGAGCGTGGATTCGACCATAGAATCGAAGTAATGATTGTTTATTACCATTCCGTGAGATCGGTGGTGGATTCGATCATGAAATCGGAGTAATCTATTACCATTTCACGAGATCAGCCGTGGATTCGATCATGAAATCAGAGTAATAATTTATCTATCACCATTTCATGAGATCAGCTGTGGATTCGATCATGAAATCGGAATGATGAGATAAAATAGATTATCTTCTAGGAATTCAGTGGTGAATGTCACGGTACAATTAATCTGTTGCAGAAGGGATACTAGCCAGTTAAAGCGTCATACCCATTCTGTAAGGTGCATAGTCAGGAAACAACGAGTGTTGCCGAAGTCCTGAAGGCGTTTTTTCCCTCTCAACAATTATGTACGGAGGACCGCCTGGATCTATACACGGTCTCTCTACATAGTCAGGGAACAGTGAGTGTCACCGACGTCCTAAAAGCGTTAATGCTCTCAATCTGAGGAGAACCGCCCAATCGTTCTTCTATGTAGAGGTGGGTCTCTCTATGTAGTCAGGGAACAGTGAGTGTCACCGACGTCCTGAAGGTGTTAAGTTCTCAATCTGAGGAGAACCGCCCAATTATGTTATTCTACATAGAGGTCACGATGAAATGCGACGCATCGAACGCTCAGCTAGTGGAGGCCTTTCGAAAAACATGTTCATCATGGCTCGTAAAATATGAATCGCCACATGCCTGAAAGCCATGTCAGAAACATGCAGTATCATGATTTTACGGTTTTGACCTTTTGTTGAAAATCCACCATCAACATTAAGTCCCCTGCTTAGTGAGGGACAGTCATGTTCCGCAGTAAGCATTATATGGTGATTTTCATGTTGACGAGACAAGTAGTTGAACTCAGTTGTACAAAGGTATTATCAGAATCCCCGATTTGTTCCAATGGTGTCATGTACGAACAAATGCACAGATAAGGACCCTGATAGTTTGATAGAGTGTCATCTCATGGGTACGATGAGACGAGGCACTGCTGATTTGGTTGGTCATTCGGTTTTCATCGGTTTAGCATTTGCGGGCCCGACCCAAAATGGAAATCCTTGTTTTAGGAACAGACGTTCATTCGTTTGTTAGTTTAAGAAACAAACAAAATAGGCCTGAGTCTAATGATAAAAATTTTGTCTACGAGCTTTCATGAAAACCATTTTTTTTTTAAATATGTGAGATTTCACAAAATGGAATAGACTTTCGTCTCAAAGGTGGATGCTCGTACGAGAGAAAAAGTTTTTTTTAATAGACATGCGTATGTTAGTAATAAAATTTTGTCTATGCGCTTTCACTAAAAATTTTACTTTTTGAAAATATACTCTAGTTTCAAAGACGGATGCTCGCACGAGGGAGCAAAATATATATTTTCAAATTTACGTGAATTTCACGTTAAAATATTTTTTGTTAAATCAATGTTTTGATTTTGAACAAATGTTGAAAGTAGACAATCATACATGGCGAAATAATGTTTGTATGTGAGTTTTCACAATTGTAGAATGGACGTCTGTCCAATTTTTGAAAAACCAGTGAATGTCCACACAATGAAAATTTATGTGAAATCAAATTTTGATTTTCAACAATTGCTAGAAGTAAACAATTTTTGATGAAATATTGTTTGTATGGATTTGCTGACCTGATAGTGTATGCACAAAAACAAACAATGAGTGTTCACTCGATGAGAGTTGCTCACACGGTGAAAATTATGTGAATTGTTCACATGATGGAAGTTTCGTGAATTTTTCAAGTTTCGTGAATTGTTCACAGATTTATGAAAATCACGTTGTGGTTTTGAATAACGAATTTTGTTCGTCTTTGCAGGTTTGAAGGAACGAACAAGTTTTCGAAATTCTGACATTATAATCACTACAGCTAGTGAAATTGTAAATAGGTAAGAGTTGGATGGTTACCATTTTTGTTGCATGTTTGTTATTGGTATATCCATGACTCCATGTCTTTCTCCTCAGATAATGGTGACTTCCAGTTGCAACCACCCTTCTAGTTCTTCCGGGGAACGCTCCAAAAATATCAAGTCAAAGATGAAGACTTCTGCAGATGTTCATGCCGAGGTGAATCAACCTTTCAGAGACGCTAGAAAGTTGATACATTGTATGTCTCTTGATCATCTGGGATTCGTCTGTGCTAAGAAAGCAGAGACGTGATGAAATGTCACATAAGAAAAGTGCTAAAGATGAAAAGCTCATATCTCATCAGCAGAAACACCATCGACTCCAGCAAATGAGTATCAGTTGAAGATAAAGTACGGACTTGCATTGATGGTGTAGCTCCTGACTTGGATGAATGAAGAATTTCGTCATAATTCGTCATCAGAAAATTCAGAACTCAGCCCTTTAGCAAAAATGCCATAAAATCTTCATCCGTTGTCGTATTTTAGCGACCTACCCATGTATCCTCTTGCCCAGGAAATTTTTGGAAGCTTTCGCAAAGAAGCTTTTTGAGTTTTGAGCACGTTTAGGAGGTGAAATCAGCGAAATAGTAAACTTTCAATAGACCTTCAGAACTTTTTCAGCTGTCATGTAGTCCAAAGTTTTGGCCACATCTTTTTGATCGTTTATCCAATTGCTGTGAATTTTGGATATGATGTAGAGGACATCCATACGAAGAGAATGGTATATTACCCATCCCTAGATTCTTCACCAATTTCTCCCAGCTTGTTTATTTGTACGGGACAGTGTAAAATCATCTGAGACGAGCTTGTAGAAAAACACTCATGTTGTGTCTTTAGACCATTCTCTGGTGTCTTGGATGGTTGGTGAAGGAATTTAATGTCATTGATTCATTTGAGATCAGGACCCCTTGATTGGTACATGAGCATGGTGCTTGCAGTGCCATCTTGTTTCTATCAGTCGTCGAAACATCACTTCTGAAACTCTGGTCACGGGACCATAACTGAGGTTGCTCTCAAGAGAGGATGATGTAATGACCATGGTTTCATGTCCCGGTGGTAGCATCCCTTTTACGATGAATGATTAGCACTGGAGAGCCCGGCGCCACGAGTCTTGTACTTGATGAAATTGATCGTCATGATCAGTGGACCGTCAGTCCCTAGTATTTTGTTAAATCTCTCCCTTTCGTTTTCCCTTCTTCCGGCAAGACCTAGATAGAGGACCCAGTTAGAAAAATTGATGCAAAGTCCTAGGTGGTCGAAGTTGGAGGTACCTTGATGAAGGAATTAGCGGAAAGACCTGGTGGACACCGATCGACTGTGGAAGTTATGAATCCCGTCCAAGAATTAATGCTTGCATGTTGTATGCTCTGGAAGCTGTAAGAACCTCATACGACGTCGGAATTCGACGCTTGACTCCAACTTTTGAATCTAAGAGACTGAGTTATCACATAATAAAATAATTACTCAGTTTGGAGTTGTAGAGGTCGGCCAACGAAGCGTGCATATTTGTAATTTGTAATCCCGTACAAATTTTTCAGATTTCGTAGACCTGACGGTAAAGACCATATCTTTCAGCTCATATGTCCGATTGATGCTCCCTTTTGGTATGTTGTATAAGAGACATAGACGAACATCTTTCGTTGAGGAAGTATTGTCCCATTCATCACCTATTGGCACGTTTTTGTAAACCCATGGCCTGAAGTGTGTTGTATCTCATTTGTAGAGGCGATGAGAACATCTTGTAGTTGTATCTCATTTGTAGAGGCGATGAGAACATCTTGTAGAAGTTTGGATTGTGCCCGACAGTCGTGCAAGCTTTGGGAATACTTTTATGTGAACATGTTATCATGTCTACACATCTTGATATGAATCATTAGTTTTTGAAGAAGTCCGCTTCATATGTAACACTTCAGAACGGTTAGTTGATGAAGCCCTAGGATGTTGCTCCTGAGACCGTTGTTGATACTGAGACCATGGACGGAGTTCCTCCGGATATCCTTGTTGATGCCGATACTATAGTTGGAGTTGATCCAGAGACCGAAAAGGCTAGAACCATGATTATTGACATAGCCTTTGCTCCTCCATCCAGTGAGCCTTTACATTCACGAACTAGTTGGTAGGTTGAGCATTCCCAAGATGAAGGTGTACTGATCATCCCGAATTCTCTTGAACAATATGACTTTACTGTGAACTGGCTCCATCAGTGAATCGACGTTGTTTTGGAAGATGGCAGCACCGGTCTTCATTCTGGTGAAGAGAGGAAGTTCCTCAGTCGTGCATGGGTTTGTGATGTAGAGAGGTCACGTTGATGACGTTTCATGGAATCACATCATGTTGCAATGACTTTTTATGAATCAATCTTTCCAATAAGATCAAGTCCCCAATGCATCTCTCATTCGCTTAGCAGAGCTAAATGAGTTTGTGTCATCCATGGATGAATGATGTTGCATCTGCTTCAGAAGTCTTATCATGGGATAATGAAGACTTATCGATTGTAGATCAGTTACACTTTGATCATATTGGTGTTGAATCAATGTGTTATCGTCGAGATATTTATGCTGAAGCCAGATGAGCATTATCGAAGGTGTACTCTTTGATTGGGAGTACAATTTGAAGGCTTCTTAGATGCTTGAGCGTTGAAGTGTCATATCCATTGATCATGTCTTAGGTTTGATCGTCTTGGCCCCAACTATCTTTTGTTTATTCAGCATTCCTTTCGTTGCGGTAGTGGGATTCAACACTTGTGCAAACATCAGAGCTTTCTGATTTTGTGGCACACATAGACACTCCTGCAAGGTTATGGAGAAATGCCAAAGTGTTCTTTGCCATGCTTGGACATCATCTCAGTAATGAATGTCTCAGTGCTCGATTCAGAGAAATGTCAGATTCAACCACTTGGTAAAATACTAATGCGGTGAAGATACCATTCATAACGTCCTACAGAGTTGCTAGAAGAATTGAGTCCCCATGCTAGGATAACATGTGAGGAAATAAATGACATAGACATGGGATGAATGAGACTTGCCTGAGTGCGGAACCTCTTGATAAACGTCTATGCATCTTTTGTAGGTTCTTGCTTCAACCTTGTCAAAGTTCGAAATTCCTCCAAGTGCTCTGATGATGGAATGTCCGCCAAATCTTCTGGATTAGAACTTTCTTCGTTGGAGAGATGTGCAACCAAAGGAGCTTTTCAGTACCCATCTTTTCAGCATGGATCCACGCTCGTCTAAAGAACATATCATATCATGGATCTTCCTGATTATGTGAAACTTGGTTTCTGTCCAGGCCGAACTTATGTTCACTTTGAGAGTGATGTAGACATAAGTATTTCGGAGCGTTCCTTCAAGGTTTCTGATGGGATCACGAGTAGATTCTTGTTGAGTGATGCCTGCGGCTCTGAGGGTTTTCAGTGGAATAATATTTATGGCGGTGTCAGCATCGATCAACATTCTTCCGAATTCATTTCCTCTGAGATGGACTGTGGTAAGCAGTCCCCAGTAGTGCATCTCCTTTCCTGTGGATGAAGGTTCAAGGAGTATTTCCAGGATGGAAAAACGTCTGACACAATGTAATTCGGTGTTGTGAACATGTATTTCCTTGGTTCCTTAGACAGATAGAGCAATTTCACAGATATGCTCGTTCAACGATTGAACTACTTCTTTGACTGGTTGTTCAGAGAGTGTAAAGGTTGTGATTGGGAGAGATTCTTGTGTACTCCTTCAGTCCCCAGTTGAAGCTATTGTGGATCAACCTTCTCTTTGAAGATGTGATTTAAAATATTGCAGTTACTTGTTGGATAATCGATGAACCTATGAAGGCGACAGTACCCGGGATTCTCCATTTATTCTTCAGTTGGCTCTCTCCTGATGAACGGCAATTTGATTGCACCATCTTGAACCTAGACTTCCAGTAACTCGATCACTCCTTCATGAGAAGAAAGAAGTTTGATTCTGTCTTATCATTTCCCCGTTCATTGATGCCGGGTCGAGGTTTGTGCATTTCAGGATTGGTTATCATTTCTTTGCGCCTTCAAGGGAGCCTGGGATGTTGGAGAAGCGCTCTGATACCGTGTCTCGTCTTTCTTTTCATTCCTTTCAGCAACAACTTTTGTTAAAGGATGGAGATTGTAATGATTATTGACTAGACGTTGGCTGCTTCGAGGTTCCTCGACCTTGCAGATTTTGTTCTTTCCAGTAAAGCAGGTGCAGTAGTCGCTGATCGTTTGGCTGTTTCATGAAGCTCTGAGAAAGTCTGGAACCAGAGATTTTCCAGAAAGGCTCTATAGACCGGGATCATTCTGTTGATGCACAAATCTACCAGTTATTGGACAATACAAAGCTTGGACTCTGAACCTCTTCACATAATCGTTCGGATGTTCATTGATCTTCTGAGACATTCTTCCTAAGTCGGAGAGAGTAATCTTCTCTGAGACGAAGAAGTATTTCCGGTAGAAAGCATTAACCATTTCTCCCCAGCCAGTGATGCTCCTAGGTGCAATGTTGTTGTACCATGTGTATGCTCGACCTGTCAGAGATTTCGAGAATTCCTTCAGACGGACGACATGGTTGTGTTCATGTTCGCTGATAGACACATTTTTGTGTCTAATTTGTCTCGACTCTATATATTAATAGTGCTCATTTTTGTACTTATTATGGTATTTTATGTGTGTGTAGGTATTTTTGGCCAACAAACATTTGTGGAAAAATCGGCTCGAAAAGTTGCGCGGGGCACCCCTGGAGGACACTTGCTATTCGGACCCCTCAAATGGATAAGGGGTGACCAATTACTAAGGGGCATCCATTTCCAGGCAGCTGCTAAAGGGATACCAGCACAGGATAGGGGGAGGTCATCCTCATCATTTGAATTCTGGTTTTGGCGGGAAACAAAACCAGCGATCCTGCAGTTTAAGAAATCAAAATTTTGAGAAGTTTTAGGGAGATTCAACCTCGGATTTTTGTTGGGATGGACGTGATATAACTAAACAGGCCTGGTATGGGTGATTTAATCGATCAAATTGGGCTGAATAATCCGGAAGAAGAAAACAGAGGTTGACTTGTAAAAGGAAACTGTATGGAATTATTTTAGGAATTTCAGGGAGACTAAAGGCGTGATATTGTTTCCTAAGGTGATATTCTATATAAGGAAGAGTTTCAGATGATTTGGAAGTCTTAGAAACGCGTAAGGAAGTCGGCAGAGAAGATTATTTCCGTGGGTTGCACGAAAAGAAAAAGAGGAATTTAATCGCTATTTTTAGGTTTCTGAGGAGTATAAAAGGTGTGTTCGAGTCCCAGGGAAGGGGATGAAGTCATTGGAGCCGTCGCAGAGGAGTTTGTAACACCACAGAGCTGAATTGATCAAGTTACAGGAAAACCCGTATTTCTGCTGCTGAAGAAGAAGAACATCCGTTGCAAATAAGAACAACGTCTCTAATTTGTAACTCTGCTACAGTAACTTCTTTGTCAGAGTCAGTCATTCGTTTTGCGACTCCAATACACCGTTGCAAACATTCAGAGTTATAGTTTTTCATATTTTAATCAACTTTTGAACCATAAACAAATATTTTTAGCAAGTGATTAATATGAGGAGCTAAACCCCATTGCTGAGGCGACGAAGGAAGCCATTTTTCCAATTATTATGTGGTAAATTCTATTTAATTTAATTTTCGTAATTCTTTTATGATTATTTGCACTGAAATCGAATATATGATTCTGATTAAGTGGTTGCGTTCTCAATTGATGGGTCATGCTTAGGTTAAATATTTTGATGGTCCATGCTTTCGATTTACAACTATTTTTTTGAGAATCTACTTGTCTAGGCGAAAATATTAGAATCACTTTAAACGTGAAGAGTTGCATAAATATTGACTAGATTAAATCACATAAAAATTGGAGATTGGTGGAATCCAAAGTCTCAGTGCTTTTTATAAACTTGAATACAATTTCTTTTTAAGTTTTCTATTTTAATTTGAGTCTAAAATCGAGTCTACATAATCCGAGTTGAACGAACTTTACTACCACTTAAAAACTACATCAATTTTTGGCGCCGCCGACGCGGATTTGTATTAGGTTTTAGGTTTTAGATTTATTTTATTTCTTTTAGAATTTTTGTTCTCTTTTACGCCTTTGGTATTTTTTGATTCTTTTCAGATTTTGAACGAAGATACAAGGAAAGAAAAAGTGTTATAAAAGGAAAGCACCGCCAAAGAAGGAAAGAAAAGAGGAATCCGAAAGGAGTGAAGAAGAAGATTTTGTATATATTTATTGTGGTTTATTTTTAGAAACTGTAAATAGGGTTTTATTTTTTGTAATTTTTCTTTTTATTTTTGTATACTTTTTGGACTTTATTTTTGGACTGGGACATTATTATTTTTAAACCCTACGGAATGGTTGGTTTAAATAAAAACTGTGTGCAGAGAAGGACGGTGATTACGATATCGCCTCGGCCCCTCGGGTTCGTACATGACATAGGAGTCGTGGCCCGAGTCGACTTCAGCGGTTCTTCGCCTGTCTGGTACGGGAGGTAAGTTTTTCGAAACACCCGCGAATCCCCTGTCAGCGGGTTTACTGTATTCCTTCGTTTGCATATATGCTGAGGACTTGAAAACGGATGCTTTAATTTCCTAGTAAAGGGCAAGGACTGGCCATACAAGATAAGGGTTCAGATTTCATCATCGTTCTCTTCTTGCCCTCCTTAGGAAAACGAAACCAAACGCGAACCTAAGCCTAAAATTTTGACTAGAACGAGACCTATAAGGTAACGAGCTTAATAGGAAAGTCGTTCGAAAAATATTGGTTACTCTTTTGAGCATACTTCGAAGTTCATGATGGTTTCTGTGAGTTGAATGCGTGACTGCGCCGCCTTGTAATCGGTGAGGCCTTGGGTATCAAAGCTCCACTGAGCTTCCCTCGCCTCGATTCAACTTACTTTGACTCGGATTGATTCCAGAGGGGTTTGCTCAGATTGTAACGAGTTCCTTTTCGAAAGAATAGAAGCTGGTCTAGAAACAATCTAAGTGGAACCATCATGCTTTTTGTTTGCTAGAAAATTAGGTTTGATTTGGTTGAGTCAGCCTTGTTTTGTGATTGCATAGAATCCCAAATATCCCGATAGTGCTAGCAATGGCAACTTTTAAAGCTTTGTTGAACCCAACTAGGACTACTCGTCCTTCTTGTATCAGGTTAGCCGAAACTGAAGCAAATTATGAACTTAGGCCTGGGACCCTACAGATGCTCCCAATATTTTTAGGGAAAGAAAATGAAAACCCATACTTCCATGTTAGGGATTTTGAGGAAATTTGTAGTACCCTAAAGATTAGAGACCTTGATGATGATGCTTTGAAACTTAGGTTATTTCCTTTTTCCCTGAAAGATAAAGCCAAATCGTGGCTATATAGTTTGGCTTCTGGTTCAATAGAAACATATGAACAACTTACATCTGCCTTTTTGAACAAGATTTTCCCTAGGCACAAATCATCGTCTATTAGGACGCAAATATGCACATTTTCTCAACAGCAGGGAGAATCGTTATATAGATATTTGGAAAGGTTCAATGACTTATTAGGCCAATGTCCTCATCATGGTTTAGAAAAGGTTAGGCTAGTTCAAATCCTTTATGAGGGTTTAGATTATTCGACAACAACCATGGTTGAGTCTCTATGCACTGGTGGTTTTGAAAACCAAACTGTTGATGCGGCGATGGAATTTTTGAATGAAATCGCCGAAAATACCCAGCAATGGGAATATTGTAGGGAACCCAAGAGAAAAATTCTTTTAGGTAGAGGAAACATTAATAGGGTAGAAGGAGGCTATGAATCAGAGGCCAAAATTGCTGCTATAGCAAAAAGGTTAGAAGCTTTAGAATTGGGTCACACTAGTGGTAGAGTAGAGACTTTTTGGGAATGCCAGAATAATAAAGAGCAAGCCAATGCTCTCTATAATAACACTAGGTTTGATAACCATCAGAAGTTTGACCCATATTCAGAAACCTATAATCATGGTTGGAAAAACCATCCGAACCTTTCATGGTCTAAGGACCAAGGTCAGTTTAGTAATTCTAATGTTCCCCCAGGTTTTGGCTATACTAAGAATAATTCAGGATCAACTCAGTTTCAGAATCAGTCTGATAAGAAAATCTTAAGTCTAGAGGAAACTCTCACCTCGTTTATTCAAATACTGAAAATATGCGTCAATTGCTTTCACAAAGCATAGAAGCTAGTAATAGGATAGGACAAGAACTTAGTCAGGCCATTTCTGAATTGAAAGACCAGGTTAGTATGATCAATGAGTCTCTAAGAGAAAAAGGTAAGTTCCCTAGTCAACCGATACCCAACCCTAGAGGAGTTAATGAAGTAGGTGCAAAACCATTTAATCAAGTGAATTCTGTCACAACCCTTAGGAGTGGTAAAACGGTAGACAATAAGGTAGCCATGCCTAATAGTGGGCATACTGTAGATCCACCTTCTAGTTCCCAAGAAGAGCCCCAGAAGGAGCCACTAACTGAAGAAACCGATAAAATTTCTAGTGATGCCATTGTGGTTCCCGACAGGTCTCTTTGCTTCAAATGGTAACAATTTCTCCTTGTTCATGTTTTTAATTTTATCTTTAGATCATTGAGGACAATGTTAGATTTAAGTTTGGGGGTATGGGAGAAACTTTTTAGTTGCAGTATGAATAAATAAACTCCAGAACCTATAAATTTATGCCTATTGAGGATTGCACTAACTAATCTAAGTGGATGGAAGCATTTTGATCGTAGGAGTTGAGGAACCAATCTGATTAGATGGAAACATCTAGAAGAGTCTATTCATAAAAGCACAGATCTCAGTTGTTATAAATAACATGATAGTTTCACCATATCTCGTTGAGTCCTTTTCACTTCTATTTTTATTTTATTTTGTTTTTAAACCATGTTTCTCTAAGTGATAGGTGGAGCCCACGATTCAAGTTGTTACCAATGCCAGGGTGAATTAGAGTGATTGAATTACAAAGAAAAAAAAGAAAAAAAAAAGAAAAGAAAAGACCAGACCAATTAGACCAAACGGATCAAAAAACAAAAAAAAAAGGTTAAAAAAAAAGGTTAAAAAAAAAGAGAAAAAAAGAAAGTGAATAAAGTCGACCACTGGTACCCTTGTATATGCCAGTTGTGTTGAACTAGAATTAGGATTATCGATCACTGGTTCCCTTGTATATGCCAGTTGTGTTGATATTAGTCAGACTAGTATCTCAATCCATTAGGATAGGTTCATTTTGGCGGAGGCCTTCAGACAGATATGGGAAACGCCGTTCACTTAGTAAACATCAAAACCATCTATGTTTTTCTCTATATCCATCTTCTTGATCTATCCATGTGATTAGTTTTGACTCCGGATATTGATGTCCATAGTGCGACTATCTGAGTAGAGCCCTGTCACTTTATATGAATTTTAGTATGCTTGAGTGCAAACTCGTGTACAACAATTGGAATTTCGCATCAGGGTACTTCCTCCTGTAGTAAATAAGTATGCCAACCAAGGAGATTCTTTAGTGCCTTCCAAGGTTCTGCATAGATAGCTAAGGTCTGGAGTAAAGGTTTTGTGGGTATACCTCTTGTAAGCCCTCCGGTGACAACACTCCGCCACTAGGGACACTTAGGGGTTTAAAGGCTTATTGCATACGCTAAATGCAATCGACGATGCCTGCGTCAGTGAGTTAGGATTTTATTTTGTTTCATTTTATTTTATTTTTGCTCGAGGACTAGCAAATAATAGGTTTGGGGGTATTTGATAGAAACATTTTTGTGTCTAATTTGTCTCGATTCTATATATTGGTAGTGCTCATTTTTGTACTTATTATGGTGTTTTATGTGTGTGTAGGTATTTTTGGCCAACAAACATTTTTGGAAAAATCGGCTCGAAAAGTTGCGCGGGGCACCCCTGGAGGACACTTGCTATTCGGACCCTCAAATGGATAAGGGGTGACCAATTACTAAGGGGCATCCATTTCCAGGCAGCTGCTAAAGGGATACCAGCACGGGATAGGGGGAGGTCATCCTCATCATTTGAATTCTGGTTTTGGCGGGAAACAAAACCAGCGAGCCTGCAGTTTAAGAAATCAAAATTTTGAGAAGTTTTAGGGAGATTCAACCTCGGATTTTTGTTGGGCTGGACGTGATATAACTAAACAGGCCTGGTATGGGTGATTTAATCGATCAAATTGGGCTGAATAATCCGGAAGAAGAAAACAGAGGTTGACTTGTAAAAGGAAACTGTATGGAATTATTTTAGGAATTTCAGGGAGACTAAAGGCGTGATATTGTTTCCTAAGGTGATATTCTATCTAAGGAAGAGTTTCAGATGATTTGGAAGTCTTAGAAACGCGTAAGGATGTCGGCAGAGAATATTATTGTCGTGGCTTGCACGAAAAGAAAAAGAGGAATTTAATCGCTATTTTTAGGTTTCTGAGGAGTATAAAAGGTGTGTTCGAGTCCCGAGGAAGGGGATGAAGTCATTGGAGCAGTCGTAGAGGAGTTTGTAACACCACAGAGCTGAATTGATCAAGTTGCAGGAAAACCCGTATTTCTACTGCTGCTGCTGAAGAACATCCGTTGCAAATAAGAACATCGTCTCTAATTTGTAACTCTGCTACAGTAACTTCTTTGTCAGAGTCAGTCATTCGTTTTGTGACTCGAATACACCGTTGTAAACATTCAGAGTTATAGTTTTTCATCTTTTAATCAACTTTTGAACCATAAACAAATATTTTTAGCAAGTGATTAATATGAGGAGCTAAACCCCATTGCTGAGGCGACGGAGGAAGCCATTTTTCCAATTATTATGTGGTAAATTCTATTTAATTTAATTTTCGTAATTCCTTTATGATTATTTGCACTGAACTGAAATCGAATATATGATTCTGATCAAGTGGTTGTGTTCTCAATTGATGGGTCATGCTTAGGTTAAATCTTTTGATGGTCCATGCTTTCGATTTACAACTATTGTTTTGAGAATCTACTTGTCTAGGCGAAAATATTAGAATCACTTTAAACGTAAAGAGTTGCATAAATATTGACTAGATTAAATCACATAAAAATTGGAGATTGGTGGAATCCAAAGTCTCAGTGCTTTTTATAAACTTGAATACAATTTCTTTTTAAGGTTTCTATTTTAATTTGAGTCTAAAATCGAGTCTACATAATCCGAGTTGAACGAACTTTACTACCACTTAAAAACTACATCATTCGCCCAATGCTTCCAGGAATCGAGAGATATATTCTCAAGCATTCCCCGTTCCGTTGTACAGTGTGAACGTTTGAAGGGTGTAACCCTTCGGGAGAGGAATTCTTTGTGTAACAGCAGGATATGGAGGTTGATGACGATGAACAGATGATGCATTGCCTTTCCCTCAATCCTCCATAAAACGTTCCAGATCTTCACGAGTGATGAAACCGGCAGGCTCTTTTGTTGAGTTTTCTGTAGATTTGTGGACTTCATCATCATCAATTACGTGGACTGGAACAACTTCAGGATCAGCACTTGGAGATGCTTCTTTGGCTTTTCCTTTCTCTTGAGTTCTCTGACATTTTTTCGTGAGAGTTTTGAGATAATTGTATAGCTCTTCCTGTGTTGCGGCCATGTCAATCTGATTTTTGGCGAGAGTCTCTTGCACCTTCATAAGATCAGCTATGGTAGGCGGATTTTCTCTGATTTCCTCGGGAAACCGGCCGAAGAGCGGATGATTTCCGACGTTGGTTTGAGGAGGAGTGGTATCAACAACATCGATGTTGGAAGTAGGAGTAGTTTCTCGTTAACGCCGCTGTTGATAGTGCTATCGTTGTTTGCATTTGTAACTAACCCAGACCTAAAACCAGCCATCTTTGTGAAAATGTGAGATTGCAACCGGGAGATTAATCTCCCACTGTGATCGCCAATCTGTAGACGTGGAAAAACGATTTGCTGGTTTTTCAGGGAATTGAAGAGACGAGCGTGTTGTCGAGACTCCTCAACCGAGAAAATTGTTCAACCCCACACAGATGCACTGCAAAGGGAGTGCTTAGATTCGAGAGATCAATCTGTAAGACTCCGGCCTAAACCAAGTCAATGGCCGTTCTAGAGTCAACTCTGTCGCAAAGAGGGAAATGGGTTGATCTGTAGGAGGGAAGCTGAGAATTGTGTGGGATCAATGATAATCAAGGATTGTGGATGTGTTGAAGGTTTCTGCAATAATGATGAACTGATGAGTTCGAATAAGTTCTGGTAGATTGATGCATTCTTGAGATTAATTACTCGGGAAATTCTGTGTAGACGAATGTTCGTTGTTCCTCAATCATGGATTCAAAGACTTATTTATACTGTCATAATAGTAAACATCTTGATCCCCTGTAAGTGTGACGGTTTCTTGAGTGAAAGAGTGGTAATCGTGGTGAAAACCAGTTACAGGTCGTGCGGAGACTTGGTTAACCGTCCACCCACTACTTTTCTAGCTCATTCAACCGTTTGCACGACTTACTCACACTTCTCGTCGTGGATGTATCAACGTGTCGTAGGCCTCCATACCAAAACCCTAAGTGATATCCCCCCATGAGACCGTGATTGATGTCTCACGATTTGTCGAGTCTGCAGGGCAGACGTGTTTCGATTAGTTGACTTAAGTTTTTGTTGAATTGGACATGAGTGATGAATGCTCCGTAGTTTATGAATTGAACCTTGTAGTTCGTGAATGAACAATGTCGGTGGTTTGGCCAAGTATTGCTCGTTTGACGGGATATTCAAGCAATTGAGTAAGTATTGCTCATTTGATGAATTTACTGAATATTGATAATTGTGTCAATATTCGAGCAAGTATTGCTCAATTCGATAAATTACTGATAATTGGGTCGAGCAATTGAGCAAGTATCGCTCAATTCGATAAATTACGAAATATTGAAAGTTGGATCAATATTCGAGCAATTAGGCAAGCATTGCTCAATTCGACGGCTTACTGAATATTGAAAGTTGTATCAATATTCGAGCAATTGAGCGAGTATCGCTCAATTCGACGATTTATTTATTAGTAACGTTTCGACTACCAAATATTGTGTGATTGATCCAGATTGTTGAATCCAATATAAATTTATTGGTGTTTGAATCTTGCTCAGAATGGTGACTCGTGGAGCGTTTATTCTAAAACCCTAATTTTTGATCAATTGTTCATCACTTGACGAATTGCTGAAAATTGGACGTTAGTGATGGAGGGACGAGCACATGGGATGATGGACATCCATGTGGAACCCATGTGCTTGAGTGAGCGTGCACCAGGGTCCTTAGTTGGCCAGTTGGTGAAAGAATGATGATTAAATGTCGGTTTCATCATTTATTGAAATAGTGCTCGATTGAGCATTAGGTGATAAACCTAATTATGGAAGAGTGAGGGACCGACCAAGAGGGCATGATACCGGCCCTTGGTGGTCGTGGGACTAGCTGATGGTCGTTTGAGCAAACTCCAAGTTGGTTGAAAAGAGTTTGGACCCAATATGAGCAATTGAGCAAATTAGGTCAAAATTATGAAAACGTGTGGGACCGTCTCTTTGCAAGCCCTAGGGCCGGCCTTGGTCGGTCAAGGAGGCATGCCCGTGTCACCATAATATACGTGTCTCAGTCCTGAGAGTTTCGGTATTTTCTGATGTGCGCTTGAGCAACATTGTGGATTTTCAGAAGAGTTTTATCTTGACTGAAATTCTTGTTTTTTGCTCGAATTAGCATGTGTGCTCATTTGATCAATATTTTGTAAACATTAAAATAATAGTATTTTAATATTTTTCGTGAGTAGCCTAGTCGGTCGTGTGACCATGTCGACTTTTGGCCTTTTCATGGTTTGAGCAATATTTGAGAAAATATGAAGAAATCATGATTTTTGTTCAAATTGAGGAGTTTCATGAGATGAGGGAAATAATATTTATGAAAGAATAGGGATTGCAAGGTGTGGGACCGGCCACGGCTAGGGCATGGCCTCCGTCCAAGTTTCCCGGTCCCACGACACCTTTCCCTATTTTATAATATTATTTTTCATGAAACCGTGAAACTATGGAGAAACCATGAGTTTTGTTGAAACGGAGGAGTTTCATGAGATGAGGGAAATTATAATTATGAAAGAATAGGGATTGCAAGGTGTGGGACCGGCCACGGCTAGGGCATGGCCAACCAAGTTGCCCGGTCCCACGACACCTTTCCCTATTTTATAATATTATTTCTCATGAAACCATGAAAATATGGGAAAACCGTGAGTTTTGCTCAAACAAGGAAAGTTGCTAGAATGAAGGAGTTTTCATGAGTCCATGAAAATAACAAAATAAGTAAAAATAATGGGAGAGGCATGGGACCGGCCACGGCCGGCTAGTCGGTGGGCCCGGCCCATGAGCGCCTCTTATTTTATTATTATTATTGTTATTCTCCTGTTTTGTGTAGGATTCCTCATTTATCCATATTTTCGAATGCTCGTTTGTGCATTCGGGTGCTCGGTCGTGCATCATTGTCGAGTACACTTGCACCATTTTATGGGGCTTACTCAGTGATGCTCCTGATGCCCGGTTGTTGAGTATTTATTACCAATTTATGAAATTCAGTGGAGAATGATTCATGAAACTTCGTAATAAAGATGAGTGGTTATTTATTATCAATCCATAGAATCAGCCGTGGATTCGATCATGAATTCGGAATAATAACATAAGTATTACCATTTCATGGGAGCGTGGATTCGACCATATAATCGGAGTAATGATTGTTTATTACCATTCCATGAGATCGGTCGTGGATTCGATCATGAAATCGGAGTAATCTATTACCACTTCACGAGATCAGTCGTGGATTCGATCATGAAATCGGAGTAATAATTTATCTATCACCATTTCATGAGATCAGCTGTGGATTCGATCATGAAATCGAAATGATGAGATAAAATAGATTATCTTCTGGGAATTCAGTGGTGAATGTCACGGTAGAATTAATCTATTGCAGAAGGGATATTATCCAGTTAAAGCATCATACCCATTCTGTAAGGTGCATAGTCAGGAAACATCGAGTGTTGTCGAAGTCCTGAAGGCGTTTTTTCCCTCTCAATAATTATGTATGGAGGACCGCCTGTATATATACACGGTCTCTCTACATAGTTAGGGAACAATGAGTGTCACCGACGTCCTGAAGGCGTTAATGCTCTCAATCTGAGGAGAACCGCCCAATCGTTCTTCTATGTAGAGGTGGGTCTCTCTATGTAGTCAGGGAACAGTGAGTGTCACCGACATCCTGAAGGCGTTAAGTTCTCAATCTGAGGAGAACCGCCCAATTATGTTATTCTACATAGAGGTCATGATGAAATGCGAGGCATCGAACGCTCAGCTAGTGGAGGCCTTTCGAAAAACATGTTCATCATGGCTCGTAAAATATGAATCGTCACATGCCTGAAAGTCGTGTCAGAAACATGCAGTATCATGATTTTACGGTTTTGACCTTTGTTGAAAATCCACCATCAACAGTTTTCTTTCTTCTTTTCTTAGTTTTTGTTCTTCAACAAAGGAGGGTTATTATCGAAAATTATACTCTTTATAGGGTTGTGAGTTGGACGTGTACGAACCTGTTTAAAGGTTTCGAAACCCTATATTCTTTTTTCCTTCCTCAAAACCTCTTTTTATCTAAAGACTACTTGTTGAGTTCAATTTGTGATTTCCTCTCACAAACCCATACATATGGATACTCCAAGCATGATGTCTTCTGATGGAAAAGATGTTAATATGACTGTTAAGCCATCAATCATGAAGGAAAGAGAGAAATCTCCGTTATCTCCTACCTTGAAAAGAAAAAAGAAGGAATGTGAGGAAGCCAAGAGTCTTCTGGTGTTCTTGAAGAGTTGAAGGATATGCGAAAGGAGATTCAACAAATAAAGGCTTTTGTGTATAAGACTCATGAGATTTAGAAGGCCCTGGTTCGACAACATCAGCCGAAAAGGTTTATTGATATAAACTCCTACCTTAATGAACCTTATGTACCAATGGTTATTGACGACAAGGAGTTCGGGGACGATAAAGAATTCTTCAAAGGTCTTATTGCCTAGTAAATCTTCTATTTTCTTGTTTCTATTAGAAGAATAACTAGAGTTTGGAATAGCCACTTATTGTGATTACACATAGCTATGTTCAACGTTTTTCATCTTCATGTTTTTAGATTTATTGGTTTATATTCTAAACTTGTTTGGAAGATGATTTTTGCAGTATTAATCTTTATGGTTTTATATATTGCAATATTGTTATGGGATATGTGTGTTTACGTCCGTGAACTATGATTGTCTCATACCTTGTCAAAAGTAAAGTCTTTCGTATGTCGATATGCATGTATTGATAAAAGAATGAATAGACTTTTGACAAATACAAAAGTTAAGCCTATTATGTCAATTATTGATGGAAGATAGGTTAAAATCTTTTGTTTGCAAAGATTATATCTATTGAATGTCGTTATGCGAATAGTGATGGAAAATAGAATGAATCCTTGTGTATTCCGCAATATTGATCTTCCCTGATCCATATTTTATGTATTACTGTGAGGATCCGTAAAGTGTCTTATGTTGAGCATTAAACGACCAAGTTGATTATTTTTATGATTAGCTATGTTGTTGTTCCGTGAGGTACTTTATGTCGAGCATTTTTCAACTAATTTAATCATCTTGTTTGGTTGTTTAGTTATTGATCTGTAAGTTTTCTTATGTCGAGCATGACCAATTAAATTGATTACTTTTGTGATTAGTTTGGTTGTGTATTTCAATCAGATTAATTATGGGTTCTCTTGTGATTAATCTAATTGTATGTTTTTAAGTCTCCATAAGTTCGCTGATGTTTGAGCATTTTCGATTAAATTAATTATGGGTTCTCTTGTGGTTAGTTTAATTGAATATTTTGGATTCAAATTCATACTTGTATGTGATTTGTTATGTCCAAAGAAATCCTTCTTTTCTTTCGAAATTAAGGTCACTCTTGTTGTTCTTTCGAGAATGACATTTTATGGGGGAGAGTTCTTAATTGAACTTGTGCTTAATTGCGAAATCTTTGTGGGGAGTGGGCTGTGGAATATTATAGGGGTTATCTTGTATCTTTATAAACTCATTTATGAATACATTTAGCTTTGGCTTTATGATTGCATCTAAATAAGATGATATATTTTTGCCTTCTTTTGGTCAAGAAATGTCTCTTTCGGAAATTTCATTAGGTTCCCGTTCTTGTACCTTTGCAAAAAATTTTGACAAAAAGGGGGAGAATTAATATGTAGTTCACACTACAAATACATATGGTTTTCGGATCATTATGTAAGGGGGAGTGGTTTCCATGTGATACATATCACCATAGTATTGTTGTTGAAGTTGTGATACAATTGAACTTTGACGTTGTGTAATAATACTATGACACTGTATAACAATGATTGAGAACTCTTGTTTTCTCATTGTTATAGCTACAGATTTTCAACAACGATGATGCTGAACTTACAACCTTTGGGATCATTGAGTACTTGGAAGTGACGAAGATTTCGAGTAATGTTGAAGATTGGGCGTATGGAATAGGAGCTACAAAAGTTAATTTATTTATTTTTGTATTCCATATGTATTGATAGTTTTGTCACTAAAATTGACAAAGGGGGAGATTATTAGAGCATTGCTCGGTCGAACTCGCATGTGTTGCTATCTCAAGCATGTTTGTCAATGTTAGTGATCAAAACTATGAGTCTTGATTTATAGTCTACTATAGCTAAGGTCTCAGACTAGGATAGAAAGTGTAGTTGAGCTCAAGAACTCCATGACAATCATCATAGAAGACGAAGGACTACTCAAGGAACCGGTGGATCTTCATCGACTAAAAGGTATGTGGAGACTTGAACTTATCTATCACTCAAAAGTCTATTTATCTCCTATATTGAGATAAAAGTCGTTTTGCTATATAGACTTAGATTATACACATTTGCTATTTGGAGCCGAGTTTATCTCGCCTATCTATTTCTCGAAATATGTGTTGGTAAGCTTTCGCTTTAACCAAGTTCATCTTTACCTAGTGACGAAAGTCATGACAAGTTTCAATCACTTTGAAAATTACTTACTTTGACGAAAAATAGTTTGTGAATAACAACTATAGAATATCAACGTCCTCTAAGAATGTTTCGATGATTGAAATGAGAGTTTAGATTATATAACCATTGGAGGATATAAGCATTGTTGTGGAAACACATATATGTATAAGTCCTTATTCCTTGAACCGAAGTATGCAAACTTTGTTGATCAAGAGAACCAGCATGGTGGCGTGAGCCAAGTCCGCAAAATGGCGGAATTTCTGCTGGAGTTTGTGAACTCCGTCCGGGAACTTAAGTCCGCGAACCCAGTCCGCGAACTTGAGTAGGTTATATCTAAAAACGATGTTTGTGAACTTATTCTTATATAAACTAAGGAATGCAAATTGCAAACCGTGGCTATATAATTCATGAACCGATTCGAGTGAATCAAATCGTTTTTGCTTCGATTGTGTCTTGTGTAGTTACATAATATTTCCTTGCAATTGAACAACTCTCTAACTAGTTCATTTGAGTCACTTGAACTAGTTATGGTGAAGAAGAATATGATTGATATGAAAGTGATCATATGGCTAATCATTTGGTTGAATATTGTTGAAACAACAAATGTACAAGTTTGGGTACGGTTACACAAGCCTAGGAACGTGCATTTCATTTGTGTGTAACAAGCTACTTTTCGATCTAACGGTTGAAAGATATTAGCTTGAATCTAAATCAGGTTTTCATCTAAAGGTGAAATATTGAATGCTTTGTTACCAAGCTAACATTGATTGCAAACCCTGATTTGAAAGACTATATAAGGTAGAACTCTAGAAAATGGGAAACCTAATCCCCACACCTTCTGTGTGATACTAGTTGTGCTAAGCTAGAGTCTATTCTCTTTTAACCTTTGGTTTCTTCTTCTAAACCAGGTTAACAACTTAAAGACTTTATTGGGATTTTGAAGCCAGAGCGATACTACTTTCTCGTAGTTGTGTGATATGATCTTTTTGTTTCTATCGTACAAGTACAATTGTAATATTTGGCTTGAGATTGATATCTCTGATAGGCAAGATATAAAAGTAATCACAAACACTTCGTCTCATCATTTGTGATTCCACAATATCTTTTTTCGCTGCGTCGATTAGGATTATTGTGAGGTGATTGATAATACTAGGCTGTTCTTCGGTAATATAAGTCATGTTTATCAATTGGTTCTTGTTCACCTTGATTTATCAAAAGACGGAACAAAACTTGTAGGTATATTCGTGGGAGACGGATTTATATATTGCCGTAGACTTTTCTGTATGATACAAATTTGTTTATTAAAATTTTCGACTTTGGGTCGTAGCAACTCTTAGTTGTGGGTGAGATAAGCTAGGGAAATCAAGTATGTAGCATCCTGCTGGGATCAGAGACGTAGGAGCATAATTGTACCTTGGATCAGTGTGAGATTGATTGGGGTTCAACTACAGTCCAGACCAAAGTTAATTTGGAGTGGGCTAGTGTCTGTAGTGGCTTAATACAATGTGTGTTCAATCTGGACTAGGTCCCGGGGTTTTTCTGCATTTGCGGTTTCCTCGTTAACAAAATTCTGGTGTCTGTGTTATTTCTTTTCTGCATTATATTTTGTTATATAATTGAAATATCACAGGTTGTGCGTTGTTCAATCAATTAGAATATCCGACCTTTTGGTTGTTGATTTAAATTGATTGACACTTGGATATTGGTCTTTGGTACCATCCAAGTTATCTCTCTAGTATTTGATAAAGACTCGCAGATTTCTATTTGCTTGAGTGTATATCAAATCGAGAGATTGAGATATAAACTCTTTGATATACTTTTTATTTAGATTGAGTCTGACTGTCTAGTTGATTCTCTAGAAAGTATATTGGAGTTTGTCCATACAGATTGCTAAGCGAAATATTGGGTGTGGTTGTTGTACCCCCGCTTTTTCAACGTTTTGTATTACGTCTACAACATAGATTACGATCCAACATCATCTACATTTACTAGTTCTATTTATAACAATATTCCATTTGTATTAGAGGAACATAACGTTATTAGTGAGCATTTGTTTCTCGGATATTGTAATGGTTTGGTGATAAGCACGAAAGTGCGACGCATTTTCACCCATAAATACATTAGCTGGGACTCATTTTTATCACTAATAAACTTTTTTTAAGTCTTTTCAAGGAAATAAGCTATTTTGGAAAAATAGATCGAAAAAAGTGTTAAAAGCAGTCATAGGAACTGATAAAGGCACCCATCATTTCAGATACGGTCACCCAACTTGTTAAAGACACCCAACAAATGAACAAATGGTTAGAGGCACCCTCTTCTTCTTCATTTGAAACAGATTCACATAATTTATGGGAGATCTCAAAGATTTAAGGCAAAGATATATTGTTGCCTATTATACAAGAAGTTTTCATATCTTGAAGTTAAAAGAGACAATATATTGATGAGTTTGTTTTTATTGAAAAGGAGAAAGAAAATCTGTGGTTTTATTTATAAATAAAAAAATAATAATATCCCCCAGATTTTATTCTAGCAAATAGAGAAGATGTGTGATAATGGAGAAATAAATTATTCCTGAGATATCTTTCATCAAAGAGAAGATCTGGTGGAGTTATGGAAGAATATTTTGAAAAGATGTTTGAGTAATGGGTTGTTGTGTATAAATAGGGTGCTAATAGGACCAAACAGGAGGAAAAGAGGGGGAGTTTTGATAGAGCAAAATTGTTGCTTTTAATTTTTCTTCATTTTCACCATTGTAAACACCATTTGAGTTATTAATTATATTTTTTGATTTTTTTTTGATTATTTATTTTTATACTTGCTCAACATCTGGACATAAACTACATACAAACCTTCAATAGACCCGCTCAACAGCTGATCATGATTTGCAATGAAACTCCTGAAACACTAAAGTAAAAAGTTAACCACTCCCCACACTTAAACATTACATTGTCCTCAATGTAATTGAATCATACAACGCAAAACTTAAGATGGGAAATTCATAATGGAAAAAGTAAACAAAATATAAAAATAAATAAGATAAAAGTACACCTACTGGAATATACAAAAAGGATCCCCAAAAATTAACAGTCTGAAAATTTGGGGATCAACCCAAAATACAGTATGTACAAACGACAGCTTCACAATTATGCTATGAAAATATGGTGACATCAAATCTGTCAAAAACCAAGATTTACCCCTAAACCAAGTTTTTACTGCACAAGGAAGTGCGTAAAGAACAAAATATGGGGATTCTATTGAGACTGGGGAAATATCAATTGATTCATGCACGATATCAGGAATAGGCAAGTCCTCTGGGTACTTAGATGCAAAGTAATCCAACAATACTTTAGAAGCACACAATTCTAACCCTAAATTAGGCAACTTTTGGAAGTCTAGGGGTCTAGAAACAACCTCTAAGTCGGGTGAATGATCTTGTGAGGTAGATTCATCTATGGAATTAGGCAAATCATCCACATGGTCATCTATATGTTCTGTTTGGAACAGAGAGTCACTACCAGATTCATCATCATCAGCAAATAATCTTTGACATTCAAGAACTCTCAATCTTTGTTCCAAACTAGGCGGTGTATGTTTGTAATACTTCTCATATATCTCTAGAGGAGATTCTTCACTTACCTCATGTAGAGTAGAAACTCCATGCCATTGCCTACGCATATATTCAGCAAGCGTCATCTCAGATGAGGTTTCCTGATAATTTGACTTTCTACGCATATATTCCGCCAGCGTCATCGTAGGTGACGTCTCCTCAGAAGAAGTCATCATTCTCAAAAATTCCCTGAAAAGAAATACAAAAAGAAACGCATAAAGAGGAAAAAAAATCTAAAATGAAATGAAAATACTGTACAAAATAAAAATAAATAAACCTAAAAAATTAATCTAAAAACAAATCCCCGTCGGCGGCGCCAAAATGATAATGTTTTTGATTGTCGTTGTTGTAATAAGGATTCAAACTCTAAGACTTGTGAAGACTAAATTTAAAGGTTTAAATAAAATAATAAATAAAAGAGAGATCTATTGGGACTAGGATTCCAACGAATTCATAACACATGGTTCAATTTATTTATTCTCAACAATTAAAGTTCAATAAATTAATAAAACATCGACTCTTGTTTTGCCAAAGTAGATCCTCAAAATATTAGTTATAAATCGTAACCATGGGACATCAAACATCTAAGCAAGCATGACCCATATAATAAAATGATAACTAATTAATTCGAAACATAAATCAATTTAAAATAAGTGCAAAAGTCATACAGAAAATAATACAAATTCACCCATGTGTGAAGTTCGGCTTCCTCCGTCGACCCAATGTTGGGGTTTAGTTTCTCATGATGAAAACACACTCAAAAAATATAATTAATAGCTCAAATGGTGTTTACAATGGTGAAAATGAAGAAAAATTAAACGCAACAATTTTTCTCTACCAAAATTCCCCCCTAGCACCCTATTTATACACAACAACCCATTACTCAAACATCTTTTCAAAATATTCTTCCATAACTCCACCAGATCTTTTCTTTGATGAAAGATATCTCAGGAATAATTTCTTTCTCCATTATCACACATCTTCCTCTATTTGCTAGAATAAAATCCTGGGGATATTATTTTTTTTTTATTTATAAATAAAACCACAGATTTTCTTTCTCCTTTACAATAAAAACAAACTCATCAATATATTATCTCTTTTAACTTCAAGATATGAAAACTTCTTGTATAATAGGAAACAAGATATCTTTGCCTTAAATCTTTGAGATCTCCCATAAATTGTGTGAATCTGTTTCAAATGAAGAAGAAGAGGGTGCATCTATCCATTTGTTCATTTGTTGGGTGTCTTTAACAAGTTGGGTTGCCGTATCTGAAATGATGGGTGCCTTTATCAGTTCCTATGGCTGCTTTTAACACTTTTTTCGATCTATTTTTACAAAAGAGCTTATTTCCTTGAAAAGACTTAAAACAAGTTTATTAGTGATAAAATGAGTCCCAGCTAATGTATTTATGGGTGAAAATGAGTCGCACTTTCGTGCTTATCATTTGGTTTACACAACTTCTTCCCGTCATGATATACATATAATTTTCCTTCGGAACCCATTTACCAAAACTCGAAAAGGAATCCTCCCATAAATAAAACACCTAATTAATTTTGGAATTAATTTTCCTAAAGAAAACTTGCAAAATCAAATTTGAGGAGACATATGACTTACTGCATGGTATGCCCGCATATGGCATGGGTTGGGTCATGTATCATCTGATTTTTATAAAGCTTGTCATCTAGATCGAGTGGTATCCAATATTGTTCAAGGAGGGGACGCTTCTTCCACATCCTTCCGATTAGAGTGGTTTCATGGAGTCTTTTGTATGCAGTAGTAGGGGTTTTTATGTCTTCAAGTAAAACTTCATAAAAATATGATAACACCTTGTGCTCATTGTACTTCTTCTGAATTTTTGATACCCTGTCATTTTCCATATTTCTCAAACTTATACTGCAACTTTTCTCTTCAAATGTACTTGTACTTTTTTTTATGGAATATTTGAAACGTAGAAGTCATTTCTATACTGCAACTTTTCTCTTCACTATTTAAATGTTTCGTATACAAGTCATATTTCTGGGACGTGTTTCTTCACTGAATTTATTTCAAGTTTTTTTTTTTATGAGAAGTCGCAACTGTTGGTATTCCGGCAGGCAACTTTTCAGGCCGCGCGTACCTTTCTGTTTCTTGAGGAGTTCCCTGACTTTTTGTGTGATCATAGAAATGGTAGTCTCTATTTCATCGTGATCCACAACACTCATCAGCCCAAGCTAAGCCAACCTTTGGAGGAGGACTTGATCCGGATACGGCTTCGAAAGCAGAAGCTTTCTATTTAGCCGAACGTTTTTCGTAATCAAAGATCTTTAACTTGCCAATGAGACTGCTTATAGAAAGTGTTAAAAGATCGTTTCCTTCCGTGATGTCACGTTTCTTAGACTTGTATCGAGCTGGCAAAGATCTCAAAATTTTCATTACAATATCCCTTCGGAAATAGTCATAGCTAATGCATGAGAGGCATTCACTATATTAGATAATTTGTGATTAAATTTCTTAAACAAATCTTTGTCATCCATACAAAGGTTTTCTCAGTCGGAAGTTATGTTTTGAATCCTTACCTCCTTTTATGAGATATTCCCATCAAATACGGTTCCTAAGATATCACAAGCTTGCTACGACGTAGTGCACGCAAATATGTGATGTTGAAGATCTTGTCTTATAGCATGGATGATATCATACAGTCCATCAAAATTATACTTTGGAGCACTTATTTCAGTTTCGCTATCTGCAGTTATGTCCTTAACAACAATGTTATCACCTTCTCTAACTGTTGGATGAATATGACCTCTTACGAAAGAACCCATGGTTTGAAAATCATGAACTTGAAAAAAAGAGCGAATAGTTATTTTCCACCATAAACAATTTGTGGCATCAAAGTCTAGTGGTATTTTAATAGATATTGAACTCTTGTACATAGATTCAGATCGCCAGAAACATGGATTTGTTAGGTTTAACGTGTTTTCCTGCTCTGCTACCAATTGAAAAAGATAGGGTACCACGTACACCACCAACTTTTTCGTTCGGAAACCTGTATGGAGAAAACCTAATACAATTGCGAGTAGATCTAAATTAAAGATCCTTGAACAATATGTATATAGAGTTTTTCTCTTTCTCTTCTACAATTAATATGTTTAGACTTATAAAGTTGTAAACTTGATTGTGTAAGAATTCATGGAATATCTCACAAATCAATATCCCAGATCAATGTACTCTTATCCAAATTAAGAGGATCTGAATTTTGACAAGTATGAAACTTGTAATCTATATTTCAAGATATGAATTCAACAAGAACGAGTCTCGTTATTTATCACAAATGATAAGGATTTAAACTATCTAGACTGAATACGTACTACTTGTGTTATTCCTATTATAAAGATAAAACAATATAATGCGGAAAAGGAAAAACACAAGACACCTGAAGTTTTGTTAAATAAGAAAAATGCACCTACATTAAAACCATGGGACCTCGTCCAGCTTTAAAAACCAAACTGTATTAAGCCGCTAGAAACATTAGTATATTATCAAACTTCGGACTGGAATGCAGTTTAGATCGAATTAACCCTCCAAGCAATTCAGTTGCAGTCGTGCTCCTTACGTCTCTTGAAACTCAAAATGTTCTACGCAGTTGATTCCCTTAACTGAAGTCCTTTACATCCTACGAGAAATGAAGACTTTTTATACCAATCTACCTCTAACAGATAAGCCTATTTGATTTTCCTTTCGATATTTCGATTTAGGTTTAGAAATCTGTTTGTAATAGTCAAAGCTGGAAAACCTAACGTATCTGGAACACTTATACTCAGTTAACTGAGAATCCTGGATTACTAACCACCTTTCAAGAAAAATATAAACAAATCAATGGAGAAGAGTTTTAGATATATATCTTGAGGAATCACAAAGTCTGAGATGAAGAGAACTTTGCGACTTCTATTTATCCCGTTCCTGATTGGAGATTGACGAAAACCTCAAGGATCAATAAGAACAAGATTATGATACGCAAACTATCAGGTAAAGATAGTCAGACTTGGCTTCACGAATCCCTAAGTGAAGTCTTCAAGTCGCAAACCTAATTATGTTTCACATAGGAAACCTAAATTAATAGAGGACGACTCTAACAAGCAACTAGGACATAGAAGTGTCAAGGATATAATTAAGAATTCCAGTGGCAAGAGCATCTCTACTTATATATTTCTAAGTCCCTAGGTAGATTTGAATTCAATCTAACATAAGTTGAAATTCAAGCAAACACTTTCTCAGTTTAGATGAAATTCTTGTTATGAATTCATGCAAGCATGTGAGAATTTTACCTTTTACACAGAAAAATATACGCTATGGTCTAAGATTTTGTAACCGTGTATAATGATAGCTCATGGAAAATAACTTACAAGAATAATCGTGTTCATTAACACTCAGGACTTAAACCATGATTCACAATCAGAGTGATTTAGTGAACAAAGTTTCCTTAGAATTGTTTAAGAGAGTTGTAGCAATGTCAAACGTGTTTGTGAAATATGAGCCTATGATTAGTTCGATACCGTGTAGGTATATGTAGGGGTACGCATACCTATAGACCAGTGCGTGAACTAATAGGGTTGTTGGGGTATGTGTGCCTTTAACCATTCACGAACTCAGGACCTTGGGGTATGCGTACTTCCCTCGATTCACGAACTCAGAACCTTAGGGTACGCGTACTGGTTATGCGTACCTCCCCTGTTCCAGAACTTAGATGTCTAGGGTACGCGTACGGGGGAAGTGTACTTACCATGTGCGCATATTTTCAGTAGTTTTTGAAAACTCTCCTTAAACAATTTGAAGCATTACCAATCGTCGTAGATAATGGATATGATTGCTTGTACAATTTCCAAATGATCAAGTTGAAACAAAAATACCTCATGAACAATAAATTATTCTTAACCAAGTTTGTTAAGAGTCTATGAACATCCATTGCTTGAATCATACTTCGAGAGATTTATCAAGACAAGCTTGACTCGATTTTTTTGCAATATCAAATCTACTAAAATCATACAACATATATAGTCTCATAAATATAGAATGGTAAATATCGTGACTAAATAGGATGGTTCAGTCTTCGCATGCCTCTTTTTCGATGAAGTTCTCTCAAAATGTCTTCGTTTGATCTCCAGTCTTCAATCTTCGAGGGTTATTCAGTGATATCTGATACTCAACTACCATACTTCAATCCTAGTCCAAGACTTAACTTTAGTAGACTACAAATCAACACATAGCTTTATGCATTTAACATTTACAACAAGCTTGAGATAAAAAAACTTGTGAATTCGACCGAGCAGTGTTAAGACCAATTTCTTCTTGTTGAACAAAATTTCTATTAACCATATTGAATTGAATTAAGAGAAGAGAATTTGAGTAGTATAGAAGGATAACAAAATCAAAAGAATTTGAGTTGGTAAGGGATAAGAATATGAATGAAACTTCATTGAGTGGGACAAGGTGTATTTGAGAATAAGAGTATTCTTATACAGAGAAAAAATAAAAAAATATCCGTTGGGATGCAACGTTGGAGAAGATAGAGCTGTTAAAAATAATATATGGTTACGATAGGGTCAAAGGGTGTAAGAAAAAAATCAAACAAATATTAATACTATGTTTTGTTAAGGTATTGACTAAAATATAAAAACTGGGTTTTCGTATGACACTGTTTAGCTATACCGCGAAATTTATATGCTCCCTTCTATAGCTAAGCCAAGCGCTGTCGCCACACTCTAGCTAAATAAAGGGTCATAGTGGTTCGCTATAACGCATTCGTTATAGCCAAGCCAAAACACCTACCATAGTTATTTCCCTAAGGCTGAGTGTAGTGGAGGATGTAAGGTATGGTTTGTACAGTGGTGACACGTCACGTTGGAGTGAGGACTGAGTCTAGAAGTGAGGGAGGTAATTCAGATATGGGAAATGAAAGCATACTCGCGTGGGCGAGGAAAGGAACCTCGCCTGTCAAAAAAGGTGAAAGCGAGTAAGGAATCATCGCTTGACTGGTCAACCAGCGTTGAAGCGATGAGAGCGTCCTCGCCCAAATAATATAGAGAAACCAAACTTCGCTTTCTCCTCCTCCATTCGACTTCAGTTTTTTTTTTCTTCCTTTTTTCTCTTCTTCCTTCTAGGTTTTTCTTTTCCATTAGAGGTGTGATTCAGTGAGAGTGATTGCTGAAATACTACTTGAATCCGTTGAAGGGGCTTGATCTTGATGGGATGGTGATCATATGTTTCCAATTAGTTTTATTTTAAACACCAATTAAAAGTAAGGTATGAAATTGAACCAAATTCATTTTTTTGATTGTAGTATTTTTGTTGATTGATTGTTATTGATTTTGTCTTGGGTAATATTTTGATGGTTAATTGATGTGTGTGAAAAGAGGAGGGTACCCAAATATACCTCAATCTAAAACTTTTCCACCTATAAGTCCTTTCTCCGAAAGTGATTGTCTATGGACTGAGTCTTGACAATACAACTAATCGTTTCACATTTCGTGTGATCGTCCATGTATACGAGATCGAGACAATACAACAATGAAGTATGTTTAGTTGATAAAAGGTTCGGATTTAGCCAAACACAATAGGATTGCTATCAATTAAATAGGAATTAACGTTTGTGTATTTTACTTCTAATTATAATAAAACAATTATAATTGCGGAATTATAAAAGTAAAAGACACAACAAGATTTTGTTAACGAGGAAACCGCAAATGCAGAAAAACCACGGGACCTTGTCCAGAATTAAATACTCTCAGGATTAAGCCGCTATACAAAATCTAAACCAACTTCGTATAGTTGAGACCAAGCAACTAAACCTATAGTTCACCTAGTTCCATCTGTATCCCTGCGCCTCCAACTTGCAATAAGTCATGCACTTGGTACAATGGTTCGTATTCCAAACAGTAAAGGAGCAACAAATCTGTTCGGTAACAACTCTTTTCAACTAAGTGATATGAGTTTGACAAAAGGCTCTTCCGTTTATCCCAATAAACTCCTTTGTCAGGTCCTTAGATCTATCTTTTCAACAACTACCAAAGTAATTGTTAAGATTATGCAATCAATAATTTTAATCACAAAGAAACGTATTGATCCCGATCTACTCAACTAATCAATCCAATCTATCAAAAAAGTAAACCGGTTATAGTTGGATCCTTATCCATCCGAAACAAGTTTTGTGCACACCAAAGATTATGAACCCAAATATCTTCTTTGTCTTCAAATCTTCTTTGATCTTCAATAAGCACCTGCACACAATCAACTTGAATCTCTTGTGATCAATCACACACAGAACGGAGTCTGTTAACAATGGATTATCACAAGACGTCTTTAGATTTACAAACTGTCTAAAGATCCCCGTCGAAACTTCGATCTAGTTTGAGTGAATCTTATATCAGAAGAGAAGATTCTCAAGCATAAAAAAACTAGGTGCAATCAAAGTTCAACCACCACTAGTCAATCAAATCAATCGAAAACTAATAATAAACCACAATTATCTAGTTTCCCACCAACGGTACTAATAGAGCTTCTCAATCCCAAAGAAGTCTTTAAACTGAGCGGACGTAAGAGATTTCTCCTAATTAGGTTACTTTCCTCTCCGAATAGGCGGTTCCACCAGTAACAACACAACTAGGTAGTTTTGCTGGCTCTGAGGATTAGTTTGCTAGAAATGCAAACTTCAATATTTATAGACCAATGAAGTTTGGACACCAAGGAATTTCCAAAACCTAATATTCTCAAAGATATGCAATAAAGCTAAAAACAGTTTCCATAATTCCTGGAAATGCTCTGTCCAATTAATGACCGAACTCTCAGTTGAAAATCTCCAACTAGTAAATGCACATTACTAATTTTTATTTTCTAAAGATATGCATTTTAATTGCTGGAAATTAAAAGCATATAAAAACTAAAAACCTTAATTAAAAGATTCTCAATTTATTTCGATCCGGGATTCTCCTTTAGATGTTAAGGAATATCTTTGAACAATAAAAGATAAGAGTTACTGCACATTTTCTAAGTATGTCAATATCTTTACTTTGTAAATCCTTTTTCATATTTACAATCTTGGAACCGATTTGCCACACTTCCAAACACGTTTAAAATTGGTTCATCTGACTTCCAAGAAATATGTGATTGATTATCCTATCAAATCACCATTAATGGGTTTCACGGTTCTACCTCAACATAAAGTTTCGGTTCTACTTCCAAGTGGGTACTAGGATCGGTTACACTAGTTACCATAAAATGGCTAACTAAGTACTAGGATCGGTTACCACTTCTTATGGTAAAACTTGTGATCGGTTGACCAAGTTATAGGATCGGTTACACAAACTTACTAAAACTTGTTAAACCTCTTACAAGGATCGATTACACCCTCTCTTGTGATCGGTCACACCTCTTACTAGGATCGGTTACCCAATGGCTAGTATTTAGTCACACCAAATTCAAGATATCAATCTTACCATCTTAGGTGATTACTTAAGATCGGTTTCATTAATAAAAGTCATACCAATACAAAATTCAGGCCTTGTGAATAGTTTTACCAAGATACATAAACAAGTTATGAGCGGTTATACTAAACACACATATTAGTAATTCAAAAGATTTGCAATGAATAACAATACCAATAAGCCTAGTGATTTCCCTTTCGATTCACAAAACAAGTTTATGAATTTTCTTCCTTTAAACGAATGTAAAACATTTTTACCTAGGACAAGACCTTCACCCATACACATACAATCACAATAGCATTCATACGATTATGTCGATGTATTATATACGAAGTTCAAAAGATAGACGTTATACTTCGTATTGTAACTCCTTAATAGTATGTCTAACTAGAGTATAATCATTCACAGCTTCGCAGTTATGTTTTCAATATGCACGACTTGAAATATACGTTAGGGAATGAAACAGTTCAAGTCAAATATTACTAACCTCAAGTGGAAGGATGATATCGTAGTTGTAGCTCCTTACTTCTTCACATTCTTCAAGTCTTCACGTAATACTTGTAATGTCTCATATCCTAATACTTTCAAGCCAACCTATACGAATTTGACTCTAGTAAATAATCAAGCGACTCTTTAAATGAGTTTTGGTTCACTAAAATATGATAATCAAACTTGACATACCAACGCTTGGTGGGTTCAATCGAGCTATGCTCTAACAATATCCCCCTTTTTCAATTTTAGTGACAAAAATCTTACATCATATTGATAAACAAATTACAAGAATTCATTACAGATACACTTGATACCCAAATTCAACAACACAATAAGTTGTATACATTCAATCCTTTAAATGCCGCTGTTGAGATTATAATAACAAAGAAAATACTCCCCCTAATGGTAAGATAGGTAGATTTTCAATCTGCACGTCTTTGTTATCTCCATCATCATATGATATGTTACTCCCCCTTAGTCTATGCTTTACTCTTTCGTTAGATATAACGTTTAAGCACCATTGTCTTTTCCTTAGTGATATCAAATCAATATCAGTATGACTTGTTTACTCCATATATTTCTTCCCCTTTTTGTCACAAAATGTTCAAAAGATAACACAGTCTTACTGTCACAAATAAAGCTTAACTGATTTAGACAAGAGTCTAAGAACTTGAACTGGTGTCACTCAAGCCAAAATCTTCTTCAGATTTTGTATCCTTATATTCTTCAGCAATCAGGGTGAGGTCTGAAGCAAGTTCTGTATGCTGGAGAGATGCAAAGCTGACTTGGCGCTCCAAAAAATCATTCCTCCTACTGAGCCTTCGACAGAAGGTTTCAAAATCAGTATCTTGTGAAAATGCGGGGGTCTAACAACCACACCCAACAATTCGTTTGGAAATCTGAGAGGAATTACTCCAATATACTTTCTAGATAACCAACTAGACAGTCAGACTCAATCTAGAGTAAAGTATATCAAAGAGTTTAATATCTCTAACTCTTAATTCAAACCGCAATCAGCAAATAGAAATCTGCGACCCCGATTGAATAAGAGGAGTAACTTGAACGGTACCAAAGACCAATGTTCAAGTGTCAATCAATGTAAATCAACAACCTAAGGTTGGATATTCTAATTGATTGATCTTAATGCACAACCTGTGATATTTTAATTATATAACAAAATATAATGCGGAAAAGAAATAACACAGACACCAGAATTTTGTTAACGAGGAAACCGAAAATGCAGAAAAACCCCGGGACCTAGTCCAGATTGAACACCACACTGTATTAAGCCGCTACAAACACTAGCCTACTACCAATTAACTTCGGACTGGACTGTAGTTGAACCCTAATCAATCTCACACTGATTCAAGGTACAGTTGCGCTCCTTACGTCTTTGATCCCAGCAGGATACTCTGCACTTGATTCCCTTAGTTGATCTCACCCACAACCAAGAGTTGCTACGACCCAAAGTCGAAAACTTGATAGACAAATCCGTCTCACACAGAAAAGTCTATAGGATTGAATAAATCTTTCTCCCACAGAAATACCCAAGAGTTTTTGTTCCGTCTTTTGATAAATCAAGGTGAACATAAACCAATTGATAACCCGGAATTATATTCCTGAAGAACATCCTAGAATTATCAATCACCTCACAATAAACTAAATCGACTAGCGAAACAAGTTATTGTGGAATCACAAATGATGAGACGAAGGTGTTTGTGATTACTTTTCTATCTTGCCTATCGGAGATATAAAATCTCGAGCCAATTATTTCAATTGTACTCAACACGATAGAAACAACAAGATCAGATCACGCAACTACAAAGATAATAGTTGGGTCTGGCTTCACAATCCCAATGAAGTGTTCAAGTCGTTAACCTATAGGGTCTCGAGAAGAAACCTAAGGTTAAAGGAGAATCGACTCTAGTTATGCAACTAGTAACACACAGGAGGTGTGGGGATTAGGTTTCTCAGTTGCTAGAGTTCTCCTTTATATAGTTTTCAAATCAGGGTTTGCAATCCAAGTTACCTTGGTAACAAAGCATTCAATATTCATCGTTAGATGAAAAACCTGATTCAACCTGTTAGAGCATAGCTCGGTCAACCTCGCATGCGTTGCTATCTCAAGCATGTTTGTCAATGTTAGTGATCAAAACTATGAGTCTTGATTTCTAGTCTACATAGCTAAGTCTTGGACTAGGATAGAAAAGTGTAGTTGAGCTCAAGGACTTCATGGCGATTCATCATACAACGACGAAGATATACTCAAGGAACCGTGGAACTTCATTAACAAAAAGGTATGTGGAAACTTGAACTTATCTATCACTCAAAAGTCTATCTCTTCTATCTCCTACTTCTTATGAGACAAAAGTCGTATGCTATATAGACTGGATCATACACATTTGATATTTCGAGCCGAGTATATCTCGCATATCTATATCTCGAAATCATATGTTGGTAAAGCGTTTCGCTTTGATCGGGTTTATCTTCACCTAATGACGAAAGTCATAATGTTTCAATCACTTTGAAAATCGCTTTGACGAGAAATAGTGTAACAACTATATAACGTCCTTTAAGAATGTTTCAGTGGTTGGAATGAGAGTTTAGGTATATATAACCAATGATGGATATAAGCATTGTGTGGAAACACATATGTGCATAAGTCTTATTCCTTAGTCCGAAGTTTGCGAACTTTGTTGATTGAGAGAAACCGGAGGAATTGGATTTGCCAAGTCCGCGAACCCAGTTTGCGAACTCAGTCCGCGAACTGACGGAAGTTCTCTTGCCGAGAATTTCTGCTGGATTTTCCAAAAACTCGTTTGCGTGTTTAGTCCGCGAACTCAGTCCGCGAACTGGCGGAAGTCTCCTTGCCGAGATTTTTTGCTGAGTTTGGAAAACTCTGCCGGTTGTCTTAAGTCCGCGAACTTGTTTGCTTACTTGAGTGGGTTATGATCTAAAGATATGCTCTGAACATGAAACTTAAATTACTAAGGAATGCAGTATGCAAACCGTGGCTATAAAGTTCATGAGCCGATTCAATCGAATCGAATCATCTTTGTTTCAATTGTGTCTTGTGTAGTTACGTAAGATCTCATAGCAATTGAAAAACTCTCTAACTAGTTCATTTGAGTCAACTGAACTAGTTATGGTGAAGAAAAACAAGGTTAATATGAAATGCTCATATAGTTGACCTTTTAGGTTACTATGTTGAACCAACATACACGTACACGTTTGGGCACGGTTTTCACAAACCCAGTAAACGTATATCTCAAGTGTGTGTGACAAGCTAAGTTTTCGATCTAACGGTTGAGAAATATTAACTTGAATCTAAATCAGGTTTTCATCTAACGGTGAATATTGATTGATTTGTAACTAAGTCAAAACCCTGATTTGAACACTATATATAGGACTAGCATTGGGCAAAACTAATCCCCACACGTCTGTGTGATACTAGTGCGCTCGCTAGAGTCGATTCTCCTCTAACCTTTGGTTTTCTTCTCTAAAACCAGGTTAACGACTTAAAGAATTCATTAGGATTGTGAAGCCAGACCGATACTACTTTTATCGTAGTTGTATGATCTGATCTTGCATCTTCTATCGTGTGAGTACAATCTTTGATTGGATTGAGATCGTGAGAGTTCTCCAATATGCAAGATAAAGAAGTCACAAACATCTTCGTCTCATTGTTTGTGATTCCTCGACGTCCTCTTGTGTATTCAAGTAAGATTCTTAAGAGGTGATTGATTAATCTAGGTTGTTCTTCGAGAATATAAGACCGGATTATCAATTGGTTCCTGTTCACCTTGATTTCATATCTTAAGACGGAACAAAAACCTAGGGTTTTTCTGTGGGAGACAGATTTATCCTTTGATAGACTTTTCTGTGTGAGACTGATTTGTTTATTATCAAGTCTGCGATTTTGGGTTGCAACAACTCTTGGTTGTGGGTGAGATCAGCTAAGGGAATCAAGTGCGTAGTATCCTGTTGGGATCAGAGGCGTAGGAGTACAACTGTACCTTTAATTAGTGGGAGACCTATTGGGGTTCAACTATAGTCCAGTCTGAAGTTAGCTTGGAGTAGGCTAGTGTCTGTAGCGGCTTAATACAGTGTGTATTCAATCTGGACTAGGTCCCGGGGTTTTTCTGCATTTGTGGTTTCCTCGTTAACAAAATTTCTGGTGTCTGTGTTATTTCATTTTTCGCATTATATTGTTTATCTTTATAATTGAAATAATATAGGTTGTGCGTTAAAGGTTAATCGATTGGAGATCCGACCTTGTACTTGTCGATTTCATTGATTAACACTTGGATATTGGTCTTTGGTACCGTACAAGTTATTCCTTGTATTTGATGAAGACTCGCTATTGTTTTTAGCTTGAGTAAAAATCAAATAAAGAGAGAGATATTAACTCCTTGAGATACTTTTATCTAGATTGAGTCTGACTGTCTAGTTGATTCTCTAGCAAAGTATTTCGTAGTTAGTCCATACAGATTGCTAAGCGAAATATTGGGTGGTGTTGTTAGACCCCCACTTTTTCAATCGGTATCAGAGCAGGCAAACACGTTAAAGACCTTATAAGTCTGTGTTTGTAGCGATCTGATTATGGAAGAGTCTATCTCTAACAACGTACCAGTTCAGAAATTACCAGATGATTCTAAAAACTTGGATTCACCTTAGAGAACTGTCACATCTAAGTCAATATCCAAACATTCTCTTGATGTAAAAAGTGTTGATCGGGAAACTCTCCTAGAAGAACAGTTGGATGAACTTTCTGATGAAGGTGATTCAGATATTGATAGAGATGTTGATGAGGAAGTCTCAGAGTATGTTAAGTTTTTGGATTCGTGGAATATGAAGAAGGTTACAACTTCTCATGTCACACCTCTTCTGACTCCTCTCTGTCGAGAAAACAAGAAATTGAGAAGATACGCAGGTGTTTATTTTTCGAATCTTTCTACCGAATCGATCCTCAAGGATTCTGAGGAAAACCTACGTATAAAGTCACTTGAATGTGATAATCTTTATCAAAAGTACTTTTTGTTGGAAGAGAAACTTGCAGAATCTGAAGCAAGGTTTAACTTCCAGCAAACAAGTTTTGACGACAGAGAAAGCGCTTATCTCACTCGAGAAAAACGCCTCGAGGATGATTTAGTTGTTGCTCTTGATAAAATCAAGATGTTGGAAGATGACTTGAAAAAGTTCAATACTAGTTCAAGCAAATTAACCACTATGCTAGGAGCAAGTAAAAATCATCGTGATACACGAGGATTGGGCTATAAGGGAATAGATGCTCCAAGTACTAGCAAAGAGGTAAAATTTGTCAAGGCTAGTGATTCTTCTCAACAAAAGGTTTCCACTGATGGAAAAAGTGAAATACCTTCTCCGGCAGTTAAGGTTCAAAAGAGCAAAGTTTATCAACCTCCAAAGTTAACACACACAGATCGAGGTAAGAACATTCCTTATGTTTGCCACTATTGCGGAAATAAAGGTCACCTGGAAAGGAGATGTCGTTTCCGTATAAGGAATGAGAAACTTCATGATGTTCTTGTTTGGGAATCATAAGAAGTTGTGAAACCAAGATCATACGTTAAGACTGATCCGCTTAACGTTACAGGTTGTAATTTTCTAACCTTTAGGCAAAGGAATCAGTGCTATGATAGACCTAGATTTGCCTATAAATGTCGTACGAATCCTTTTCATAATCGTAATGGTTATCAAAAGGATAACTTCGTAAAGACGAAGACAAGATCCGATGCTCCCAATTGGAGAAAGACTAACTTGCAAAAGAATAGTCAATCCAATTCTCTTCCAAGAATTCTAGAAAAGAGTGATGGGAAGAAGGTTCCAACTGTTCCTAAACTCACTCAGAAGTGGATACCGAAGAAAGACAATGATGTTTTAAGTGTGAAAAATAATGATCTTCCAGAAAATTCCATGACTATGGAAAAGGCAGTATCCATGATGTTGGAACTTAACAAGTTTTTTGGAAAAATGGAATTGGATGTGAAAGGTTCTAAAAGTGATCTCTTTCATGATAATCCAAAGGTCAGCTTGTGGTGAGAAAGACTTTGTTCACCCCAATGCAACTTGATTGTGTTGGAAGTGCATCATCACCAAGGAATGCCCTGCTATGTATACGGTGAGGGAAGCACAAGAATTGGGGCACACAGATTATGTTCGGTAAGGCGGTAGAATTCGATTGGATTAATCTAAAAAGGTATGTCTATAAACTTGAGAAATATTTGTACTTTTATTTGCTTAGAATACTTATAATAACCTTGCTTATCGTTCATTTCTACCTAACTTGATCTGTGTTTAAGGTTCTTAAATGTTTAGGTTTGAAAATAATAGTTCGGGATGTTTGGAATACATGGTACACATACCAAGTATGCATAACAGCATTCAAAATCAAAATCCAGGGGTTTAAGTTCGCAAACCCGTATGCATACTTGACGTCGATATTCGGTAAACTTGTTTTGGCCGTAACTTCTTCGTCCGAACTCGGATTTACCTCATTCTTTTTGCATTCTCTTCCTTATTGAATTACCTTAAAAATAGAGATGGGAATTGTTGAATTTGGATGAGTTAATATTGGTCTTTGTCCTGTCTCTTGTTTTTTAGTGTTTGCTCCGTTTCGTTGCACTTGTTCTATTCTCTTGGACTTGGGCACTGAGATTCTTGGAGAAATCATATTCTAGGCTATTTTGTGGCTGTTACAAGAGTGATGTTGGTGAATAACAAAAAAGGAAGTTCGAGAATGGGTAGTAGTTCACATTGCTATATATTCTTGAATGTTCACAATCATCTCATGTGAACTATGGTGCATAGTCGTCAATGACTTTGTATGTTGTTCTTTGTTAAGGAAATATTTTTATACGCTTTTGGTAACCACTCTTGGTATAAATACGTGCGAAAAATATTGATTATGCCTTCTAAGGGCAAATATTGTTATTGCAGTATTAATCTTTATGATTTTGTAATATTGCAATTGTGTATAGGATATGTATTGTTTGCATCCGTGAACTTGAAGGTCCCATATGTTGTCAAAAGTAAAGTCGTTCATAAATTGGTATTCGTATTGATGAAAGGACGAATGGACTTTTGACAAATACAAAAGTTATGCCTGCAGTCATTTATTTGACGAAAAATAGGGTAAAATCTTTTGTGTGACAAGGATAAAGTCTATTATGTCGTTATGCAAATAGTGATGGAAAAATAGAATAGATCCTTGTATGTATTCCACAGTAATGATCATCACTGATCCATATCTTATGTATTACTGTGAGGCTATGTAATGTGTCTTAACTAAGTTGATTATTTTGTGATTAACTTTGTTGGTTGTTCCTTAAGGTACTTTATGTCGAGCATCTTTGAACTAAATTAATCATCTTGGTTGGTTATTTAGTTATTTGCTCCGAAAGTTTTCTTTTGTCGAGCAAAACTTTTGACAATTAAATTGATTACCTTCGTGATTAGTTTGGTTGTTTGTATTCCAATTAGATTAATTATGGGTTCTGTTGTAATTAGTCTAGTTGAGTTTTCATATATTCCACAAGTTCTTGTGTTGAGTATATGAACGGCTATACTAACTATGTTCTATTGGTTGATGTATTCGTATATTCCGTAAGGTTTTCCTTATGTTGAGTATGTGAACGATTAAGTTAGTCATCTACGTATGATTACCTTAGTCGTAGCTCCGTAAGTTTACTTATGTTGAGCACAATCAATTAAATTGATCACTTTTGTGGTTTGATTTAGTTATGTATTCCAATTAAATTAATCATGGATTTACTTGTGATTAATTTGATTGAGTTTTGGATATAGAAAATCATTCCTATGGTTTTTGGTGTCCAATTAAAAATCCTTATTTTCTTTCGAAATTAAGGTCACTCTTGTTGTTCTTTCGGGAATGACATCAAATGAGGGAGAGTTCTTTTGAACTTGTGCTTAATGGTAATATCTTGCTGGGTACGTCTGTGGAATTTTATAGGGGTTATCTTGTATCTTAAAAACTCCTTGATGAATGCATTTAGCTTCGGCTTTATGATTGCGTTTAAATTAAGTTGGTATGTATTTCTTCTTTTAGTCTATGAAACGTCTCTTCTCGGAAATTTCATTAGGAACCCGTTCTTATACCTTTGCCAATTTTATTGACAAAAAGGGGGAGATGTATAGTTCTATTACATATACATATGGTTTTCGGATCATTGTGTAAGTGGAAGTGGTTTCCATGTGAGATGGAGTATTGACTAAGGGGGAGTGATACATATCACCGTAGTATTATTGTTAAAGTCGTGATGCAATTGGAATTTGATGTTACATAATAATACTATGTCACTGTATAATGATGATCGAGAATCTCGATTTCTCTCATTGTTATAGCTACGGATCTTCAACGAAGGTGATGCTAAACTTACAACCTTTGGGATCATTGGAGTACTTGGAAGGACGAATATTTCAGGGAACGTTGAAGATTAGACTATGGAATAGGAGCCACTAAAGTTTATCTTTTTTGTATTCCATATGTATTAATAGTTTTGTCACTAAATTGACAAAGGGGGAGATTGTTAGAGCATATCTCGGTGAACCTCGCATGCGTTGCTATCTCAAGCATGTTCGTCAATGTTAGTGATCAAAACTATGAGTCTTGATTTCTAATCTACATAGCTAAGTCTCGGACTGGGATAGAAAAGTGTAGTTGAGCTCAAGGACTTCATGGCGATTCATCATACAACGACGAAGATCTACTCAAGGAATCGTGGAACTTCATCAACAAAAAGGTATGTGGAGACTTGAACTTATCTATCACTCAAAAGTCTATCTATTTTATCTCCTACTTCTTATGAGACAAAAGTCGTATGCTATATAGACTGGATCATACACATTTGATATTTCGAGCCGAGTATATCTCGCCTATCTATATCTCGAAATCATGTGTTGGTAAAGAGTTTCGCTTTGATCGGGTTTATCTTCACTTAATGACGAAAGTCATAACGTTTCAATCACTTTGAAAATCGCTTTGACGAGAAATAGTGTAACAACTAAATGACGTCCTTTAAGAATGTTTCAATGGTTGGAATGAGAGTTTAGGTCTATATAACCAATGATGGATATAAGCATTGTGTGGAAACACATATGTGCATAAGTCCTATTCCTTAATCTGAAGTTTGTGAACTTTGTTGATTGAGAGAAACCGGAGGAATTGGCTTTGCCAAGTCCGCGAACCCAGTTTTCGAACTCAATCCGCGAACTGACGGAAGTTCTCTTGCCGAGAATTTATGCTGGATTTTCCAAAAACTCGTTTGCGTGTTTAGTCCGCGAACTCAGTCCGCGAACTGGCGGAAGTCTCCTTGCCGAGATTTTTTGCTGAGTTTGGAAAACTCTGCCGGTTGTCTTAAGTCCGCGAACTTGTTTGCGTACTTGAGTGGGTTCTGATCTAAAGATGTGCTCTGAACATGAAACTTAAATTACTAAGGAATGCAGTATGCAAACCATGTCTATAAAGTTCATGAGCCGATTCAATCGAATCGAATCATTTTTGTTTCAATTGTGTCTTGTGTAGTTACATAAGACCTCATAGCAATTGAACAACTCTCTAGCTAGTTCATTTGAGTCAACAGAACTAGTTATGGTGAAGAAGAATAAGGTTAATATGAAATGCTCATATGGTTGACCTTTTGGGTTACTATGTTGAACCAACATACACGTACATGTTTGGGCACGGTTTTCACAAACCCAGTAAACGTATATCTCAAGTGTGTGTGACAAGCTAAGTTTTCGATCTAACGGTTGAGAATCATTAACTTGAATCTAAATCAGGTTTTCATCTAACGGTGAATATTGATTGCTTTGTAACTAAGGCAAAACCCTGATTTGAAGAGACATCTAGCATTGGCAAAACTAATCCCCACACGTCTGTGTGATACTAGTGCGCTCGCTAGAGTCGATTCTCCTCTAACTTTTGGTTTTGTTCTCTAAAACCATGTTAACGACTTAAAGACTTCATTGGGATTGTGAAGCCAGACCGATACTACTTTTATCGTAGTTGTGTGATCTGATATTGCATCTTCTATCGCATGAGTACAATCTTTGATTGTCTTGAGATCGTGAGAGTTCTCCGATAGGCAAGATAAAGAAGTCACAAACATCTTCGTCTCACTGTTTGTAATTCCTCGACGTCCTCTTGTGTATTCAAGTAAGACTTTTGAGAGGTGATTGATTAATCTAGGATGTTCTTCGGGAATATAAGACTGCATTATCAATTGGTTCATGTTCACCTTGATTTCATATCTTAAGACGGAACAAAAACCTAGGGTTTTTCTGTGGGAGACAGATTTATCCTTTGATAGACTTTTCTGTGTGAGACTGATTTGTTTATTATCAAGTCTGCGATTTTGGGTTGCAACAACTCTTGGTTGTGGGTGAGATCAGCTAAGGGAATCAAGTGCGCAATATCCTGCTGGGATCAGAGGCATAGGAGTACAACTGTACCTTTAATTAGTGGGAGACTGATTGGGTTTCAACTATAGTCCAGTCCGAAGTTATCTTGGAGTAGGCTAGTGTCTGTAGCGGCTTAATACAGTGTGTATTCAATCTGGACTAGGTCCCGGGGTTTTTCTGCATTTGCGGTTTCCTCGTTAACAAAATTTCTGGTGTCTGTGTTATTTCATTTTCCGCATTATATTTTTTATCTTTATAATTGAAATAATATAGGTTTTGTGTTGAAGGTTAATCGTTTGGAGATCCGACCTTGTGGTTATCGATTTCATTGATTAACACTTGGACATTGGTCTTTGGTACCGTCCAAGTTATTCATTGTAATTGATAAAGACTCGCTATTATTTTTAGCTTGAGTAAAAATCAAATCAAGAGAGAGATATTAACTCTTGAGATACTTTTATCTAGATTGAGTCTGACTGTCTAGTTGATTCTCTAGCAAAATATTTCGGAGTTAGTCCATACAAATTGCTAAGCTTAATATTGGGTGGTGTTGTTAGACTCCCGCTTTTTCACAACCAAGCTAATATCTTTCAACCGTTAGATCGAACTTAGCTTGGTACACACAAATGAAATGTACCCTCATTTAGGTTTATGTAACCGTACCTAAATGTGTACACCATGTTGGTTCACAAATAGTTAACCGAGGTTAGCCATATGATTACTCTCATATCAACCTCATTCATCTCAACCATAACTAGTTCAAATGACTCAAATGAAACTAGTTAAAGAGTTGTTCAATTGTTATAGAAAACACAATTGAAACCAAATTGGTTTGATTCACTTGAATCAATCATGAACATTATAGCGATGGTTTGCAAAGATTGCATTCCTTATGATTTAAATGTTTAAGTTCATGAACTGACCGATTTGACAAAGTAACCAGCTTAAGTATGCGTATGGGTATGCGTACTTAAACAACCGGATTTGAGTTTGTTTAGTTTCCAAACTCAGCAGAATTTTTCGGTTCGAAAACTTACGTCAGTATGCGTACGGGTACGCATACTTAAGGTGACTATTAAGAGTTTGTCAAAACCAAACTCAGCAGAAATTTTCGGTTCGAAAATTTCCGCCAGTATGCGTATGGGTACGCATACTTAACCTGTCTCCTTCACCAATTTCGTATACACACATATGCATACACTTGGCTCCCGGTTTATGGATTTATACACTAATGTGCGAACACACTATATATGATTATATCCAAACATGGTTACATTCTCAACTCTTTATTTCAATCGTTGAAACATTCTTCTATAATGACAATAGCCGTTTTCACACACTATTAGCATCAAAGCAATTTTCAAGATATTGAAATAATCATTATCGAAAAATTCCAAGCCTACATCAAATGATTGTATCACACAAACCATGTAAGATGTTACTCGACAATTTTCTCATGTACGGGTGTTGATGGTGGATTTTCATTTAAAGGCTAAAATTATAAAAAAAGCCAAAAAATTATGCGCTGACATCCTGCAAAGGATATAGCCACTGATAAGTGATGAATACTTCTCCACTTTACTAATTCATCCAGGTTGGAGTATGTAGCAACAATATCTTATACCCTGTGAATCTATAGCGTTATCAATTAATACATGACTAGCCTTGTATTTCTTGTTCCGCCGAACTCTCATTATTAGTGCGGCATGACGACTGAGTGTTACTCTCAGCAGAGTAACATGAATCTCCAAACGTTGATAATGAGGTATGCACAAAATACTCGTACAGGTTACATCTCTCGGTGTGTTATACTAGCCCGATTAAACATATTTGAATCTAAACTTTCCATATCAGTCTCAAAAACAATCACGGCCACGCAAGTCGGCCGCATGATTTGACCAGCCTAAACGATCCTCCGCAGGAGCAGACTACCACCTTAATGACCGCCAGCGGGCCCACTTACGCCCTGGTCGGTCGAATATCTACCATGCCACCCAAACTACCACCGAACACCAGCATGAAGTTGGATGTCCAGGACGGTATGGAGCGTCTTGGAGGAGACGTGCGAACAAGGCCGCCTATGGCAGCCTCAAAATCATCACTTCCGTCCAACATCACCAGCATGGTTGGACGGTATATATTGTCCCATGGATGGACAAGCGTGTCCTGCACACCGGCGGGTCCCCTTCACGCCTGCATAATGGATCCTCCCCTGACCTAGCCACAGAACCATGTACAGTTGCCTGAAGTTGGGCCGGCGTGAAAGCTTAAAGGGTTGCAGGAAATTCCACTAAAGGTCCCAAATTGATCACGACCATCCAACTTCACCGGCATGATTGGATGGCTTAGATCGGACCCATAGCCACCAGGCAGGTATTGGCGTGTTCACCACCGGCCCAACGTGGGCCCCACATGGTCGGCCTCCCCAAAAGAGAAGCGTGGCTTGCCAATTCGTCCATCCAAAGCAGCGTGGACGTGAAACCCTAATTAGGGTTTGCGGCACATCACATGTGTCGCAAATCAGTCTCAACCATCCATCTTATCAGGCATAGATGGAGGGTGTAGATGTAGATTCAAAGGGCCCAGACCATGTCAACACAATCACCGTGGGCCCGATTACATACATGACTAATTGGGAAAGACCAACTATGGTTGGTCGTCTCGATTCGTGCGCCCAAACTAGGCATGGCCGCGCGTTTTCAATTGCAAATCGATCTCGACCACTCAACTTTGCCAGAAAAACTGAGTGGCTTAGATCACATCTTCACGAGACAGTGAGGTACGAACGTGTACACTGTCCTACCAACTGCACGCATGACTGATCGGCCAAGACCGACCATGGTTGGTCGTCTCGAAATGCGTCCCCAAAGTAGGCACGACGTGCGGTCTTCAATTCCTTTGCGGCATGGGATTTCTGTCTCAAATCAATCTCAGCCGCTCCTCTTTGCCAGACAAATTGAGTGGCTTAGATCGCATCTCCATTGGACAGTGAGGTACAGACACCTACACCAGCATGTCGTCTACACGCATGCCCAATCGGCCCTTCCAAAAATGTGTCCCATGCCTGGATTCGACCAAGCTAAAGGTTGGTGTTCGAGCACCTCCTAAACCCTAATCTGACGGTCGCAGATATGTGTCGCAAGCCATCTCGTCCGTCCAACTTCACCATCCTGGACGGACAGCCTAAGACAGGAGTTAGGCGACCTGTGAGGTATCGCAACAGTCACCGTCCACCACTCTTCCACACAGAGTGAACGGCCAAGTCAGGGCTTACCTATACAACCTCCAAACGATCACTCGAAGATGGTTGGACGTGATGCTATGCTTAATCCGCGACTTACTCCGTTAAGCCTTAAAACAGCGATGCTTCATACACGTTAAATATATTCGATGCGTTACATGCATAGAATGCACACGATATTTAATAAATATCGACTTCCTAAATAACTTAGTTATTTAATCTAGTATCACGTGCTACTCTTCTGTGGGTCCCACGATCCACACACTCGAGACATCAAACATGTCACAAACTGGGGGATACATACTGGGGTATTGGTCTGGAAGTTTACAGCATGCAGCGCACAACGCGCCATCACAAGAACGTGTCAGGAAGTCATGGACGGTTATAGATGATGGGAAAAGTGGGCAAGACTAATAGTGTGATACTGACACACAACTCCACTACTCCATCACTCCACTTCCTCCACTTCCCATGAGAGACGTGGGTTAGGCTCAATGACTTGTATAAATAGGTTCTCCTCCCTATTTCCAAGACAGAACAAGACAACGAGACAGAAGCCAAGTGTTGATACAATCGTATTCCAACACCAGAACTGATAGCTTTCATTCTGCAAGCCAGTTCATCTTTCTGATACAAGTCATACACAGCCAACACCTTCACAATCTCAACACCTTCTTCGCTTCCCTCTCTAAGATCAACCACATCTCCTTCACTTTGTGACCGAAGCAAGTCTGGAACGACCATTTCTTGGTTTAGGCCAGAGTTGTACAGATTGATTTCTCGAATCACAAGCAGTCCCGTGCAGTGCATTTGTTTAGGGTTTAGATTCATTTCTCATCCACACACCCCAAATTACCAAAACCGGCAGAAATAGTTTCACCCATAAACAATTGGCGACCACGACGAGAGGTTAATCTATTGGTTGTAAAGTCAATTTCTTCAATACCATTCGATCGGTTTCAAGATGGTTTGTCTTAGGACCGCCTCAACGGCCTCAAATCCTGGTGATTCCTCCAACGGAGATACCCCTCCTCCCAACGACGTACCTGATGGTATAATCAGGAGACTTACAACGTTGAGTGAACTAGCGAGGGTACAAGAGATTCATACGAAGAACATGAAGCTAATCAAGGAAGCGATAAATTGCATACTTGATCTCCTCGTCAAGATCACATCAGAGATGAGCGTTCCGGAGACTTCTACATCGGGGACTGGTCCCTCTCAAATCAACAGCTTTACTACGAACCAGAGACCAGTGGATCAGGAAGCGGCATCTCTAGTGGAAAGTTTATGTGAACTTTTACACCTCTAGAAGAATCAGCGGGCGGAGACGTTTGCTGCAATTAAACAGATAGCCTGGACGTACACCTGGCTCCTTCACGTACAGAAGTTCTAAACGCATCGGAAACATCTGTAAATAATGTCACATTTACAGAGGACGACATGATGGCGGAGGAAGGTCACAACCGGGCCCTGCATGTTACCGCACGCATCAAGGGTTCAAAGTTCAGGAAGGCCCTCATCGACACAGGAGCATCTTCGAATGTGATTACTCTCAAGACACTCAGGGCAGCCAAGGTTCGCCCATGCAAGATCGTACGACAGCTTACCACAATGACAGACTTTGAAGGAAACCAGACCAGCACATACGGGTATGTCAATCTGAATTTATCAGTAGGTCTCGTTCAGTCAAAAGTGAAATTTGAAGTCATAGAGAAGGAGTCGGACTATCGTATGATACTAGGGAGACCGTGGCTTCATGACAATAGGGTCGTCCCATCAACGTATCACCAGTGCCTGAAGACCATGCCAAATAAGGAAGTCATCCGTATTCCTGCATCATTGTCTCCTTACGCACCAATATGCGGAGTGGAACTGTTCGAGCCAAAGGAAACTTCGTGGGGAGGATCAGACAAAATCCCGTGCACCCCACTACCACGTAGGCTTCAATTCAGGAAGAGTATCGACTTTCATCACTGAGGGATAAGCCCCACGACGCACCTTTGCCGACCAGACACTCTTCTTCATCCGACGAAGCCGCAACCCACGTCCACACCAAGAGGGAACGAGCTTTCGAGGCAAGCCGTGATCAGAAGGGAAAAACAATATACCGACGCCGATGTTAGCAATTATCAGGGGAGACTGGTACCTAGTCTCTCCGCCCAGATGAATGCTTCAAGAACGACGGGCCACAAGAGGAGGTATTGGACGCTCCGCGACATCTACAAGATGGCACCAACTCCAGAACTGACGAGCTAGAGACTGTTAACATCGGGAATGAAGAATCTCCCAGGCCTGTCTCTATCAGTTCGACTTTGTCCACAGACGAACGCGCGAGTCTTGTCCAACTTCTCAAGGAGTATCAAGATGTATTCGCCTGGACATATAAGGAAATGCCTGGTCTGGATGAAAAATTGGTCACCCATCATCTACATGTCATACCTGGATCCAAGCCGATCAAACAGTCTCCAACGCAATTCAGACACGATGTGGAACAACAAATCAAAAACGAATTTCAGAAGTTGCTAGCTGCCGGCTTCATCAAACATATTCATCATCCGACCTGGTTAGCTAACGTGGTACCAGTAAAGAAGAAAAACGGACAGATCCGGTGCTGCGTAGATTTCAGAGACTTGAACAAGTGCTGCCCCAAGGAAAATTTTCCTCTGCCCAACATCGACATGTTAGTAGACGCCACTAGTGGATACGGCATGTTCTCCTTCATGGATGGTTACAGCGGCTACAATCAGATAAGGATGTATGAACACGATACAAGTAAAACAGCCTTTCGAACCCCCCTTGGAAACTTCTACTATAACGTTATGCCATTCGGTTTAAAGAACGCTAGTGCAACATATCAACGTGCTATGACGGCAATATTCCACGACATGATGCATAAACAAGTAGAAGACTACGTAGATGATATTGTGGTCAAGTCAAGAGCTCGAGCAGACCACACCGGAGTCTTACGACAAGTGTTCGAGAGGTGTCGAGAATACAAATTGAAGATGAACCCTTTGAAATGCACTTTCGGTGTCTCTTCAGGAAAATTTCTAGGATTCCAAGTAACTGTAGAATGGATCAAGGTAGACCCGTCCAAGACTCAAGCCATCCTCACGATGCCGCCTCCACAAACTGTGAAGGAAATCCAAAGCTTCATGGGCAAGGTGAACTACATTCGACGTTTTATACCTGGTCTGGCCCAACTTATTGCCTCATTCACCCCCTTGCTGAAGAAAGGAGCCAGCTTCGTCTGGACCGCAACCCAACAGGAAGCGTTTCGAAAGATTCAACGAATACTATCATCTCCAGCCATCATGAAGTCTCCCGTCCAAGGGAAGTCGTTGTGTCTCTACACCGCCTTCAGTGATACCGCCGTCGGGGCTTTGCTCGCTCAACAGGATGACGAGGGAATCGAACGTCCCATATACTACTTCAGCCGAATACTAAGAGATGCTGAACTCAGATATCCCAAGGCGGAGAAAGCATGTTTAGCTCTAATCCATTCCATTCAGAAGTTTAGGCATTGCCTACTGTCCAACAAGGTGGTACTTGTATCTAAATCTGATCCTGCAAAGTTTTTACTTTCAAAACCAGTCCTGACGGGAAGGACATCCAAGTGGCTTCTCCAAATGTCAGAGCTGGACATAACATGTGCATCGCCTAGATATATCAAGGGGCAAGCAGTCGCAGACTTACTAGCAGCATTCCCTGGAGAAGGCACTACGGGGTTACACGAGGATCTTCCTGGAGAATTTCCAGACATCTCTATTGTCGAGGAAGAAGTGTGGTTGTTGTATTTTGACGGATCCGCCACCTCTAGCAATACTACTGGGGGAGCGGGCGTGGTCTTAATATCCCCAACTGGGGAAGTATTCTCACACTCCTTCGAGCTGGACTTCCAATGCACCAACAACTCAGCGGAGTATAAAGCCTTCCTCATAGGGCTGTCAATAGCCAAGCAAGCAGGAGTCACACGTCTGGAGATAAGAGGTGACTCCAAGTTACTGGTGAACCAGATGAATGGAGTATACGTATTGAAGGAAGTAACGCTAGCTCCATACCGGTCAGAAGCACAAAGGTTACTAAACTACTTTGCCGATGTAACCATAATCCATGTTGGTCGCAGCAACAACAAACACGCCGATTGTCTAGCCACGCTGGCGTCCAAATTGAAGTTCGAAGGTTTGGAAGAAACCCTGACATTAAAGAGGAGAACCATAGAATCAATATGGATGTCATAATACAAAGACACCAAGATTTGCGATTGGAAAACTCCGATCATTCAGGAGCTCAGCAGCTCACTTTCCCAAGGAAAGGTCAGTCTCAAAACCCTGTAGAACTTCTTCATGCTTCATGGTATGTTATATCATCGAAACCCGGATGGTTCCCTATCGAGATGTCTTGGGGATGATGAAGCACAACTACAGATTAACCGCGTTCACAATGAAATTTGTGGACAACCACTGGTGGTAACGCTTTACCGACGACTTTAACGCCTGGGCTATTACTGGCCAGAGATGGAGGCTCAATCTCGACTGCTTCAGAAGTCCTGCTCAAATTGTCAAGCACCGCCACACCAATTGGAGGTTTTTAGTGTGGACCATACTGGAGACTGGAGAGAGCCGTACATTAGCTATCTCCGCGACGGGTCAACTCCTGCTAGTCAAAAGGATATTGTCAAGATAAAGCAAAAGACCAAGCGGTTCATATTTCACGAAGGGATCTTATACCGCAAGAGCTTCGGAGGTGATCTATTGAGGTGCCTGGTTGAGACATAAATCCCGGTTATGCTGAAGGAAACGCACGAAGGGGAACATCAAGGGAAGAGGAAACTGTTTCTCCAGATACACGAGAAATACTATTGGCCGACCATGGAGGACGATGCAGTTGCTTTTGTTCAAATCTACCACAAATGTCAAATTCATGGGAACCTTATTCACGCGCCTTCCACCCCTTTACACTCTATAAGCAGTCCATGGCCATTTTACAGTTGGGGACTGGATATTATCGGAAAAATCAATCCGCCATCATCGAAGCAGCACGAATATATCATAACCGCAACAGAATACTTCACTAAATGGGTGGAGGCCATTCCTCTGCGAGGAACTACAAGAGCAAAAATTGCGGTTTTCATTAAAGAGTATATCATTTGCCGTTTTGGTGTGCCTAAGCATATTATCACTGATAATGGCACTCCCTTCGTAAACAAACAGGTACGAGAGTTACTTGAAGAATATGGAATTAAGCAGGTCTTCTCCACTGTCTACTACCCTCAAGGAAACGGACAAGCTGAGAGTACCAACAAGACGTTGGTCCGGATTATCAGTCGAACAATACATGACAATCCTAGAGAATGGCATGACCAGTTACCAATGGTGCTATGGGCATACCGGACGTCACCCAAAAGCTCCATTGGAGTTTCTCCATACTCACTTGTTTACGGTGCAGACGCAATTCTCCCAGCAGAGATCAAAATCCCATCATCCAGGATTGCAGCAGCAACCGGGGTCCACTGGAACGAGGCTGAAGCATCTAAATCCAGAGTACCTGAGTTAGACACTCTGGATTTCAGAAGAAGCAAAGCAGAGGAATGCATTCAGTTGTACAGGAATAGAATTTCCAGGGCGTATAACAAAACTGTGAAACCACGTGTTTTCAAAGTGGAAGATTTGGTCTTGAAGACGGCCAAGCACATCCATCAAGACATGTCTGCACCAAAATTCTAGCCGAAATGGGAAGGTCCTTATACAATCACTAAGGCTTACAGTACCGGATACTACAAGATAATCAAGGTGGACGGGGGAAAGTTAGAAGCAATCATCAACGAATGGATCAAGGCATATAATGCTTGATCATTGTCCGCTTCTATCTCATGATACAAAAATACAGGCACTTATTTTCATTACACGTTCGAATTATCAATTTTGCATTAATGAAAAAACCCATTTTCACCAATCAAAAATCGATGCAATTTATTCCACAAAGATGTTCAGAAATCTTCTTGACATGAACGTCATTAACAATAAGAGAATACAGCTGAATGCGACTTAGAAGAGGCCATCCAGCAGGTTATAGTTCCTTGAGAGCATCATCTTCAACCTTGCTTGATATCTCTCTGTCCTATTCTTCAAGTTCTGTACTGCCTGCTCCACCTTCTCCGATTCAGCGGCCAGAGTCTTTTCTTCTTCCAAGATAGCCTTCGCAGCAGGAACTACGTTTGAAGGATGCCGGCTCGATCAACCTTGATGATGTCAAAAAGCTGTCGTAGCCAACCCACATTGAATCACATCGATTCACAGGTAGACTCCATGTTCTCCCACTCTTTAAATTTTGATTCGGCAACGTTACGGATGGAGATACCTTCCATCTCGGCAATCAGGGGAAGAAGGCAGTTTACCGTAGTAACCAAAGCAGATGCACAGTGTTGAACTACATTCCTGGTTGCAATATGGCCATACCTCTTCCATACTTTTGTATATAAAGGCACAAACTCCTTCTGCACCAAGAATCCGCCGATGGTTCGATAGCTGGAAGACAGACATTTCATGTGAATATCGAATGGAAGACCCGCGCTAGGATATTCGTAAGACGAGATACCTAAATCTGCATCATCGAGATCAGCAAGGGTGGTTGTGTTTGAATTTGAAGGAGGAGGACTGGTCGAATCATCATCATCGACCACTGTCACACATGGGCATCTCTGCAAAAAGAGGGGAGAACGAACTGGTATGGCCTTCCGGCGAGTACGAACAGGAGATTCATCGCAAAGCTGTTCATCTTGAACCTCAGATGGGCGTGCGCGTTTAACAGAAGATCCTGGGTGATACGAAGAAGATGATCTGCTGCACATGTTGAAGAGATGGAGTTTCTGCAAGAAAAGTATATCAATGAATGGCGGTTTTAAACCCCGCATACATGTTGAAGAAAACCCTAAGAAAGACCGAATCAGCTACAACAGAGCTTATCCTGAGGTCTCAACGCCGACCAAGTCGTGTTTTTCTTCCAAACCCTAATTTGACCAGCTCCACCTGGCGATGTTTATGCGGTAAATATGTATTTACTCTATCTTGGTCATTTTAGTATACAAATTTGTCACCATCTCATGCATACCCCACAATAGTGTAACCATTATGTGCTAGGAAGGGGACTTAATGTTGATGGTGGATTTTCATTTAAAGGATAAAATTGTAAAAAAGCCAAAAAATTATGCACTGACATCCTGCAAAGGATAGAGCCACTGATAAGTGATGAATACTTCTCCACTTTACTAATTCATCCAGGTTGGAGCATGTAGCAACAATCTCTTATACCCTGTGAATCTATAGCATTATCAATTAATACATGACTAGTCTTGTATTTCCAGTTCCGCCGAACTCTCATTATTATTGCGGCATGACGACTAAGTGTTTCTCTCAGCAGAGTAACATGAATCTCCAAAACGTTGATAATGAGGTATGCACGAAATACTCGTACAGGCTACATCTCTCGGTGTGTTATACTAGCCCGATTAAACATATTTGAATCTGGACTGTCCATATCAGTTTCAGAAACAATCATGGCCACGCAAGTCGGACGCATGATTTAACCAGCCTAAACGATCCTCAGCAGGAGCAGACTACCACCTTAATGACCACCAGCGGGCCCACTTACGCCCTGGTCGGTCGAATATCTACCATGCCACCCAAACTACCACCGAATACCATCCTGAAGTTGGATGTCCAGGCTGGTATGGAGCGGCTTGGAGGAGACGTGCGAACAAGGCCGCCTATGGCAGTCTCAAAATCATTACTTCCGTCCAACATCACCAGCATGGTTGGACGGCATAGATCGTCCCATGACCGTATGGACAAGCGTGTCCTGCACACCGGTGGGTCCCCTTCACGCCTGCATAATCGATCCTCCCCTGACCTAGCCACAGAACCATGTACGGTTGCCTGAAGTTGGGCCGTCATGAAAGCTTAAGGGGTCGCAGGAAATTCCACTAAAGGTCCCAAATTGATCACGACCATCCAACTTCACCGGCATGATTGGATGGATTAGATCGGACCCATAACCACCAGGAAGGTATTGGCGTGTTCACCACCGGCCCAACGTGGGGCCCACATGCTCGACCTCCCAAAAGAGAAGCGTGGCTTGCCAATTCGTTCAACCAAAGCAGCGTGGACGTGAAACCCTAATTAGGGTTTGCGGCACATCACATGTGTCGCAAATCAGTCTCAACCATCCATCTTCACAGACATAGATGGAGGGTATAGATGTAGATTCAAAGGGCCCAGAGCATGTCAACATAATCAACGTGGGCCCGATTACATACATGACTAATCGGTCAAGACCAACTATGGTTGGTCGTCTCGATTCTTGCACCCAAACTAGGCATGGCCGCGCGTTTTCAATTGTAAATCGATTTCGACCACTCAACTTTGCCGGACAAATTGAGTGGCTTAGATCACATCTTCACGGAACAGTGAGGTACGGACGTGTACACTGGCCTGCCGACTGCACGCCTGAATGATCGTCCAAGACCGACCATGGTTGGTCGTCTCGAAACGCGCGCCCGAAGTAGGCACGACGTGCGGTCTTCAATTCCTTTGCGGGATGGGATTTCTGTCGCAAATCAATCTCAGCCACTCCTCTTTGCCAGATAAATTGAGTGGCTTAGATCGCATCTCCATGGGACAGTGAGGTACAGACACCTAGACCAGCATGTCGTCTACACGCATGCCCAATAGGCCCTGCCAAAAACGTGTCCCATGCCTGGATTCGACCAAGCTAAAGTTTGGTGTTCGAGCACCTCCTAAACCCTAATCCGACGGTCGCAGATATGGGTCGCAAGCCATCTCGTCCGTCCAACTTCAGCATCCTGGACAGACAGCCTAAGACACGAGTTAGGCGACCCGTGAGGTATCACCACAATCACCGTCCACCACTCTTCCACACAGAGTGATCGGCCAAGTCAGGGCTTACCTATACAACCTCCAAACGATCACTCGAAGATGGTTGGACGTGATGCTATGATTAATCCGCGGCTTACTCCGTTAAGTCTTAAAACAGCGATGCTTCATACATGCTGAATATATTCGATGCGTTACATGGATAGAATGCACACGATATTTCATAAATATCGACTTCCTAAATAACTTAGTTATTTAATCTAGCATCACGTGCTACTTTTCTGTGGGTCCCACGATCCACACACTCGAGACATCAAACATGTCACACACTGGGGTATTGGTCTGGCGGTTTACACATGCAACGCACAACGCGCCATCATAAGAACGTGTCAGGAAGTCATGGACGTTTAGAGATGATGGTAAAAGTGGGCAAGACTGATCGTGTGATACTAACACACAACTCCACTACTCCATCACTCCACTTCCTCCACTTCCCATGAGAGACGTGGGTTAGGCTCAATGACTTGTATAAATAGGTTCTCCTCCCTATTTCCAAGACAGAACAAGACAACGAAACATAAGCCAAGTGTTGATACAATCGTATTCCAACACCAGAACTGATAGCTTTCATTCTGCAAGCTAGTTCAGCTTTCTGATACAAGTCATACACAGCCAACACCTTCAAAATCTCAACACCTTCTTCGCTTCCCTCCCTAAGATCAACCCCATCTCCTTCACTTTGTGACCGAAGCAAGTCTGGAACAACCATTTCTTGGTTTAGGACAGAGTTGTACAGATTGATTTCTCGAATCACAAGCACTCCCGTGCAGTGCATTTGTTTAGGGTTTAGATTCATTTCTCATCCACACACCCCATATTACCAAAACCGGCAGAAATAGTTTTCACCCATAAACAACGGGTACGCATACTTAACCCGTCTCCTTCACCAATTTCGTATACACACATATGCATACACTTGGCTCCCAGTTTATGGATTTATACACTAATGTGCGAACACAATATATATGCTTATATCCAAACATGGTTACATTCTCAACTCTTTATTTCAATCATTGAAACATTATTCTTTAATGACAATAGCCGTTTTCACACACTATTAGCATCAAAGCAATTTTCAAGATATTGAAATAATCATTATTGAAACATTCCAAGACTACATCAAATGATTGTATCACACAAACCATGTAAGATATTACTCGGCAATTTTCTCATGATATAAGATGAACTTGGTCGAAGCGAAAGCTTACCAACACATATTTCGAGAAATATGTAAGTGAGATATACTCAGCTCGAAATCTCGAATGTGTATAGAGAAAAATATATCTTAACACGACTTATGTCTCAATATAGGAGATAGTAGAAATAGACTTTCCAAGTGATAGATGAGTTCAAGTCTCCACATACCTTTTGTCGAAGAAGTTCTACAAGTCTCAACTACACTATCTATGTCCTAGTCTGTGACATCTGATAGGTGTTGTAAAAACCTAGTTTTATATCTAGTATTTATGCGTTCTTTGCTATTGTCTTTGTGAATTGTATCTCTAATGTTTGCTTTTGAGTTTAATAGGTGCAATGGAGTCATTGGAGCAAAAAGAAAGTGGAACTAGCTCAAATACAGTATTTCTTCTCATCATCTTGAAGACAACAAAAAGACGAAGCTAGTGGAGAAAGAATGGGATCATTCCGACATTGTATGAAGAAGCTGTGAGCATTTGAAGCGTATCAGAGTGGTGGAATTTGTTAACTGAAATGTCAGTTTCGCAGAACTGACAGTTGAAAAGATTGCTTAGGTGGCCCTTATCAATTTTTTGGGCGCCTCTAGTAATTTTGTTCATTACATGCCCCTAGACTAGATCGAATTTCATTCTCAGGGCAGAGAGCTAGCCATGGCGGCTGTTGTAAGAGAGAACCAGAGAGAGGAAGAGAGGAGTACATGGAGGCGTGTCGGGATCCTAGTCCCACATTGGTTAGATGGGCTTAATTGGTAGTTTATAAGTCAATGGGTTCCCTCTTCTAGTCAACTGGTTTTCGAGTTGAGTTCTACCCATGGGCTTATGACGAGTTTAGGGTCGATACCCTAACAATTGGTATCAGAGCCAACCACCACGACCCATGCCCGCTCCACGGAAGGGGTGACCTATAGGCTAGATTAAAGTGTTGGGGCACCTATGTATGGGCGTAGTTGTCACCCGCATTGAATACTGATAGGGGAGTGAAGTCGCCATAAGAGAAAGGGCTACCTTCGGTTCAGTGTCGATAGAGTAGGCCAACGAGGACGTTGGGTCTGGAAGCATGGTGGGATGTTGGGATCCTAGTCCCACATTGGTTAGATGGGGATTAATTAGTAGTTTATAAGTCAATGGGTTCCCTCTTCTAGTCAACCAGTTTTCGAGTTGAGTTCTACCTATAGGCTTATGACGAGTTTAGGGTCGGTACCCTAACAAGGCGGCACCGTATTTCAGAGAGATCAAGAATTTGGAGCTGTGGAAGATGATGTTGGTTCGTGAAATGGAGGGAATCGATGTGCTGTTAATTGTGAGATCGAGAGAAGGGAGAAATTCAAGGAACTGTTGGTTTTGCAGTGGCTTCGATTGAGAGAGGGTTGTGCTGATAAATAGGTTTTGCATTCAGAGTTTTGGTTGAATTTGAAAAGGGGTTTGATTGGGATGTTGCAGAAGCAGTCTGGGATGTTGTCGATTTGAAGAAGCAAATGAACTAGAAGATGGCTTTGTTGTGAAATTGAATCTGGTGTTTTCCAGTGAAGATTAAGAGAGGAATCTGTTGAGTTGCAGGTTGGTTTGGTGGTGACAAATCGAGGGTTTGAAGCAGAAATTGGAGAAGATGGTGGAGTCCTTCTTAGGGTCTGTGATGGATGAGAAAAGGGGATCGACAGCTGTGATTGATGGAGGTTTGACAGTTGAAAACAAATTGAGAATGAGTTTGATGTTACCAGTGAGAAGTGAATGTGAAGGGGATCTGTGGTAGATTTGATTTTGCATCAAGTGTAAGAGAATGGGTAAGCCGGAAACAGATAAAGAAATAGTGACTGTCATTAGTGATTCAGAATGGTTTGAGCTGGATAATTGTGAAAGATGAAGAAAAGGGATTGTGGCATCATCTGATGCAGTGAAGTTGTTTGAACTGAGCTATAGGTGATTGTGGCAATGCAACTGGTGCAAGTGAAGTTGCAGGTGCTTAGTATTATAGAGCTTGGTTGCAGTTGAACCAATAAGCTTTGGTTTTGGCAGTAGATTGTGATACTGTGGAAGGATCGAAAGCTAAGTGTGCAACTGGTTGGAAGTGTTGGTGGTCAAAATTGCAGTTGATGAACAACCACGTACATGTTATGGTGGTTACAGTCAGGTGTTGGTGATGATTCAGAATGGAGACTGATGTTGTTGATCATAGAATGGGTTCAGTTGGATTGTTTAGCTGAGAATGAATTAAGAGCAAGTGTTGGTTGAAAGTATGCGAGACCGTGGCTGAGAACGAAATAGGAATGCTGGTTGTTATTACAGGAAAATGGGTTCAAGCTGAAATTGGTGGTGGTCGTAGCCAAGGATAATGCAGTAATGAGAAAATCTGGAACTGCAGGAATGAAGTGACAAGTGATGTTGTCTGAGTTGGAGATGGAAATGGCTTGCTTGAGCTGTTGTTGCTGCAATGGGTTGCAGATGAGCTACAAGGTCTGGAATGCTGGGTATTTGGCAGTTGGTGGTGATAATGAGCTCAGGGAAGAATTATGAGTTTTGGGTTCTGAAAGCAATTAGATTAATACTGCAGCTGCAGGAAATGAATGGAGAGGCTTAGACGTATGTTAGGACATGATGTGCAACATACAAAGATGGACATGAAGGAAATCGATAATTGAAATTGCAGTGAGAGACTTGAAGGGTTTTGTGTGGTGTTTCTGCCAGTAAGATGATGGTGCTAAGCTTCTGGAAAAGAAACAAGATGAGAAGCTACAGGTTTGAGGTTCACAGGGAATGTGTGTGTTGTTGCAGCAGCTGGTTATGGAGATTGTGTTGAGTCTGTGCATTGCAGTGAAGTAGGCTGTTGTGTTACTAAAGGCTGAGTTCTGGTGGCAATGGAAATGATGGCTTGGTATATGCATCTCGCCATCTGGAGTAATTGAAGCAATTGTTGCAGGAAATGGTGCTGAAAGTAACGCAGTTTGTGGACGAATGGATGAATGTAAAATTGCAAGGGAGATGTCGGTAGTTTGAGGAAATGATTGATCAAGAGATTAAGCTGTCAGTTCTCTGGAACTGACAGGCCAAATACCTGATGGGCTCAGAGTTGTGGGCTTAACTGTGTGGGCTCTTTCTAAGCAGAAGCAAACAGTTAGCCTATGTTTGGATTTGGAATTCGGGGAGGCAGTGAAGGGATATAAAACAAGTTTCATCTTTTTTATTTTAAGATTTTTATTATCTCTTCTTCTACTTTTGTTCTAGGGTTTGTGAACATGATAAATTTATTTCTTCTTTGGATGAACTCCATGAACATGAGCTAGTTTTCTTTTGGTTAAGGAATAAGTTGGAATTCCAAACATGATTTTTATGCAATGAATTAGTTTTGTCTCCGTACTTTGTTGCTTATGATTCACTATTAATATTGTTACATGATTTGAATGCTTGTTTAGTCGAGTCGCGAATCGATTGAGTTTGCTTTCACCTTTATTGCTAGATTAGAGTTTATTTTACGCAAAAGTGGTAAATTTCTGATTGCAAGTAGCATAATTGTGAGTATTGCTTGTAGTGATACATCCTAGTAGTCACAAGTGAATTATAACCTTTGTTAAATCGGATTAGTGCTTTTACACGTTCGATTGCTTTGATTGGACTGATTTTATAGAACTTAATGCATCTAGGGAATCAAACTTGATTAGTTCTTTTACACGTTGGGTTGTTCTCTTAGATAGAATTCATATTCGCATCTTTTAATGTGTTTGTTGATGACAAGAGGAAATTAACGGGATACTCTTGCGATCAAGGTATCCTAGGGCCTTTGATAATGAGAGATTAAATATCAATTCTAGTTATTAAGACAAGAACATGTTAGTGAATGAAAACGAATCCTTAACCAATATCTCCACATCTTCGATTTGATTTGTTTACTTTTTTTTGTTTTGCTTTTATTTATTTTAGTATATAAAAATCAGAAAACCCCCCACCGTTATTTATAGGAAATCGAAACAACTTGGCAACCCAAGACCTCTCTGTGGGAACGATCATTTCTTTCCTTTGCTATATTACATATTTTGAGTAGTGAGAAAGTAATTATTTTTGACGCATACGACTGCGATCAAATTTTGGCGCCGCTGCCGGGGAGGCAACGGTTGTCACTTGTTTTTGGTTACTTATTTTTTGTTTTGTTTTTAGTTTTTCTTATTTTATGGTTTTAACTTTGGTTTGAGAATCTTATTTCAGGTACTTGTTTCTCATGGAAGGAGCATACTACATTGATGGATACGGTTTTCAACAACCTCAATAATATGACAACTACCAATTCGAGGTGTATAATCAAAACCAATTCATTGGTTATGACCAATATTCCATGGAACCTTGTGGTCCTCATACGTATCAACAACCTTACAGCGTGGATGTGTGTGAACAACCACAAGGATTGGAGGATTCTTATGCTCGTGAACAACAAGTCTCTAACTTGTTAGACAACTTTTCCAACTTTATACGACAAGAGTTTCAAAAAGATAAAGAGGCTACAGACGATCAACTCCAAGAACTTCGTGAAGGTATGGCTCTCTTACAAAGAAGCATCGATGATTACAAGGAAGAGAGGTATGAAGAAAAATTTTATTTTCAAAGCAATAAATATTCTAATGTGCCTGTGGTTAGTAATGAATATTTGATTGATGCTAATGTTGAAAAAGGCCAACCTTTGGGGAATTGTGCTGATGATTGGGTAGCTAACTCAACTCCTGATCTTAATAATGATCATTCACCTATTCAAAAGGATGAGTTTGAGATTAGCAGCATTAAATTCAGCGAAAACCCATCATGTTAACTATGAAAGTGATGATGATTATGAAGATACATCGCTTGAACCAACTCATGGTGACATTTACCAAAGGTGTACAATGGAATATTTTTGGGATCAAGATGAAGACGAAGAGGAATATGATGACACAACTGTAGCTTACTCAAGCCTTGATCTTTATAATGATCAAGAACTTATTAAAAAGGTAGAGCTTGAGGATGATGCAATGAGTGTTCTAAAGAAATTCCTTATGGACAGAATTGCATCTGCAAAAGAGTATGTGCCTTACAAAAAAGATGAGAATGTTGAGAATGAAACCGATTTGATCCATATTGTGTAAGACCCAATTGAGCTTGCAAAGGACTGTAATGATGATGTCGATGTCGATGTCGAGACTTTGGTTAAGGCAGAAGCAGGAGAAGAATGCTTGCAAGGTTTGATAGAGGACCAAGATATGCAAGAGGTAAGTAATTCACTTGAATTTTCTAAGGATGAAGAGGATACCATAACACAAGAGTTGCAAGGTTTGTCTAACCCTTTGCCTATTAATCCTCTCCTTTACCTCTTATTGGCTTGAATGTATGTTCTTCGAGAATATTGTTAAATGATTTTGTTTCTCGATATCCGCCATTAGAAATATTTGATTCGAAAAGAAGAAACCATATAAGTTCCTGATTTCTATGTTCTTTATACACTTCTAAGTGTAGAAAAGAATAAGTGTGGGGGAAACTTCTATGGGGCGATAGCTTCACTTCTGCTTTCTTCTACTAATATTTGTGTGAAGCGAGTATTTGCAAAACAGATTACATGGAAGGATCCCCAACTTTTCAGATTATTGGTGTATGGGGAATTCGTCTTGCAAGTCGGGCTGACGACTTTAAACCAAGCGCTAAATGGGAGGCAACCCATAGATGAGTATATCTTGTCTTATTTTTATTTTCTTATCTTTTAGCTTTTTCTTGTCTTGTATTTACTTTTTCTGATTTCTTGTCGCATATCAATATATGATTTCCCATCTTGACTTTCTTTGGACGATTCAATTTACATTGAGGACAATGTAAAGTTTAAGTGTGGGGGAGTGGATTATGGTATTTTTCAATGATGTTGTAGTGAGATGATTCGTTCACTCAGATTTGTTGAAATTTTTTTTTAAGACTTAATAAAGAAAATAAGGAAAAATATATATACACAATTTGTCACAACATGAAGAGACGCTGAGACGCGGGATTCCACTCCTTTTCATATTGTTATGTTTCAGTCATTAACTCCATACAATATAGCTCAAAAAAAAAGTTGTGACTCTAGTTCTTTGCCAAAAATAGATTTCGTAAAATATTATTTGTAAGTTAAAAGCATGACGCATCTAAAGTATTTAGAACTAAGCATGCGACATCTAACAAAATAACAAATAATTAATAGAAATCATAAAGCAATTAAATTTATGCAAAAAGTCAATAACAGAATTAATTCATTTACCACAATCATGAAAAGTTGCTTCCTCCGTTGTCCCAGTGATGGGGTCTAGCTCCGCATGGTAAAAACACACTCAAAGGAATTTTTCATTGCTCAAAAAGGTGTTTACAAGGAGAAAATGGAGAAATAATTCAAAATCGGGTTTGTAGCAATTATATTTGTTACAAACCAGAGAACGATACAGAGGATGTGTCACTATTACTGTTGCTCTAAGACTGTCTCCTGAACTACAACCCTCGGCTGTGGGTCGTTACCACTGTAGCATAAACGACTGTCCTTAAGCGTCCAATGAGTGTGGGTCGATGTTCTTCGTTTTCTTTACAACAACAGAAATTGTGGTTTCCTGCCACTTGTTTATCTCGACTTTCTGATTCTCTGCAACTCTCTCAACCTCTTCATCCCCCGATACAACTCCTCAGAACTCTATATATACTCGACAGGACTTGACAGGACCACATTAACTCCATAAATCTTCACAATAACTCGCAGTTAAGAAAATATATTCTCGGGTTGTTTTCTTTCCTTTCTTGCCTACGCCAAGCATCTGCAGCTATCAATTATGCGTATAATATATCCACAATGCCTCTGTTGCGACTCAACATACTCCAAACACACACATAACACATTACGAACACACTGTAACTCAAGCAGAACCTGTGAAGAACTCATGTCCTCTGTTTGCTTCCCCCCAACGATCCAGCCCAAGTTCGTTGATTCCGAAGACCATACCAGGCTTGTTTAGTCCATTCAATTCCAGACCAACGAATTTTTCCGATTAAATCTCCTCAGAAATTTCCCAGAGATCGAACCCTAAAATATGTTCTTCGCTGCAATTATTCCCGCCAAAATCTGAAATTCAAATTAAGAAGATGACCTCCCCTTATCATATACGAGTCTGCCAATAGTAGTTTCCCTGGAAATGGGTTACCCCTTAGTAATTTAGGTGCCCCTTAACCAACACTAAGAGTCCGAATAACAAGTGTCTTGCGGGCGCATTAACCACCTTTTCGAGCCGAATTTTCCAAAAATGTTTTATTCCCAAAAATGTCTACAAACACATAAAATATCAAAATTAGTACAAAATCGAGTGCCAACAATAAATAGTATTGAGATCAAATTAGACACAAAAATGTGTCTATCAAATACCCCCAAACTTATTATTTGCTAGTCCTCGAGCAAATTTATTCTAGAAAAGAAAATTCAAACTCACTAGGTGGCCTTAGTGACCGAGTTATAGTCTCAGGAGGGTTTACCATGGTGTACCCACAAAACCTTTAACTCCAAACCCTAGTTATCTACGCAGAACCTTGGAAGGCACTAAAGAATCTCCTTGGTTGGTGTACTTATTGATTACAGGAGGAAGTACCCTTATGCGAAATTCCAATTGTTGTACACGAGTTTGCACTCAAGCATACTAAAATTCATATAAAGTGACAGAGCTTTACTCAGATAGTTTCTGGACATCATAAACCGGAGTCAACCAATCACATGGATAGATTAAGAAGATGGATGTAGAGAAAAACGTGGATGATGTTGACTAAGGTGAACCTATCCTAATGGACTGAGATACTGGTCTGGACTAATATCAACACACTGTCATATACAAGGGAACCAGTGGTCGATAATCCTAACTCTAGGTCAACTCAGCTGGCATATACAAGGGTACCAGTGGTCGACTTTATTGTATTTATTCCGGTTGGTCTGGTGGTCTGGTCTCAATTTTTTTTTATCTCAGTCACTTTATTTCACCCTAGCAATAGTAAAAAGAAGAAATAAAAAGAAGTGATCAGGATTCTTTCGATGTTTCCATCACGAGGATATGGCAAAACTACCATGTTTTCTTTTTCTAACACCTGAGCTCTGAGCTTTTATAAATAGACTCTTTAGATGTTTCCATCTAATCAGATTGGTTCCTCAACTCCTACAACCAAAATGCTTCCATCCACTTAGACTGGTTAGTGTCATCCTTAATAAACATAAATTTCTAGGCTCTGGAGTTTATTTATTGCAACTAAAAAGAAGTTTCTTCCCCACCCCCAAACTTAAATCTAACATTGTCCTCAATGTTTTAAAGATAAAATTAAAAAAATGAACAAGGAGAAACTATTACCACTTGAGGGAAAAGAAATAAGGAAGAATATTACCGTGTCGCATGGAAATGGGTTACCTCCCAAGAAGTGCTAAGTTTAAAGTCTTCAGCCAGACATTGGAAGAATTAGTCACCTCTTAGAATCATATAGCAGCAGCCGGAATAATTGTGGGTCATCTGGATCAAAAAGTATTACCCACAAGAAGAGGAAACTGCAACATACCAAGAAGATACCGAACATACCATTGCTTAAGACAACTACATCTAGTTGTGGTTCAGGTTCAGGCTCTATAAAAGGGTCTAAATAAAAGGTTTTCATCGGTTGGATTTCCTCAAAGGCATTCTGAATATCAGGCTGAAGAGTCTGGAAATACTCAAGTAAGAACTTAGAAGCGCATAACAAAATCCTGAATAACTGGGGATCCTCTAAGTCAATCAAATTTGACTCACACATCTGACCACAATGAAAGAGGTGGTCTTCCTTAAGAAAATGTGTCGACCCTATTCTCCTAAAGTAATTAGGTTCAGTCTCAAAACTTAATAACCGACACATCTGAAAATCATAAGTTCCCACAATTGGAAGAAAAGTTTTTGGCGGGAAAACAAAGTCAATTTGGGTATTATCGCCTGGGTAAACCACATCAACCATAGGATGGGTTTCTAACAACTGAGCTTCTTTATGGACATCATTAGGTTCGGTAAAATGTGTATGAAGATAATCTTGTAAGATGGTTGAGGCACAAATGTCAAGTCCTACACGAGGGAACTTTCTAATAGTTAAAGCACACGGAGAATTACCCCCAAACTTAGAGTTTCTATGTCTCTAGAAAGACTAGTCACAACTTCCCTAATTTCTAGGTCATCAGATTCCTGAAAATGGTCAATTGATTCTTCTAAGTCTGGTTCATCCTCGCTCATCTCTACGAGTTTATGGTCTTCTAAGATTAGTGTTTCTAAATCACTATACTCTAAAACATTATTCTCAGGGTAAACTCTTTCCTCTAAACCATCATCACAATCATATAAAGGATTACCAGCGAAAGTTTCTAGTAAAGGCTCATTAACTAAGGTGTTAATCATAGTTACTTCCTCCGATTCACTGATAGGCACATCAAATAATAGATTATCCAACATACTGCAGGCTAAAGGATCATAAACTACATCGTCTAAAACAAGGGTATCTCTAGTCAAATCCTCGTCCTTTTGAATAGGTGAATAATTATTAAAAATATTTGGATTTGAACTAGAAATAATATTATCATTGTAAAGCTCAATTGGAGTAACCATTTCATGATCACTATTCCTACATAAGTATGATTCTCCATCAACACTATCCTCATCATAATAACATGAAAGAGATCGAACCTCATCTAAAATAGTGTCTCCAATTCTATCATCGTCATCTTGATTAGGTGAATAGTAACTATCCTCATTTTCAAGGGTAAAACTGGGAACACTGTGTTGGAAATTCATATAATTTCGAGTAATTCTTTTGTTCGTCTCAGCTATCCGCTTGAGGTGGTCTTCTAAAGAAGGTTCACTCATTATTGTACTTCTTTCGTCTATAATTATACTATTCATCTCAGCTAACTTACGCGTCGACTCAGCTAACTTCCTGAGGGACTCTTCTAAAGGAGGAATAGGAACAGAGGGATCATAAAAAGGACTACTTTTTAATAGTTTGATTGTATCCTCTAGAGACGAAGAACTGGTACTATAATCTTCTTGCTCGTAAGACTGATGCACGTGTGGATAGTAATTGGGCTCACCAGGGTATGACCCATATCCTTCCAAAGGTTGGCGTTCCCAACCACTATTCACACTATGGTACGAGTAATGTCCATATTGTTCAGTTGGATAATCATATTCATTGTGATGGCTATTATAATACCAGTTTGACATCCTAACTGCAAGGGAATTCTACACAAGCACAAACAAGGATGACTCGACCACAACAAACCTATTTTATCTAGCAAACAAAAAGCATGATGGATCCCTTAGATTGTTTCTAGACCAGCTTTTATTCTTTCGAAAAGGAATTCGTTACAATTTAATCAAACCCCTCTGGAATCAATACGAGTCAAAGTAAGTTGAATAGAGGCGAGGGAAGCTCGGTGGAGCTTTGATACCCAAGGCCTCACCGGTATTACAAGGCGGCGCAGTCACGCATTCAACTCACATAAACCATCATGAACTTCGAAGTATGCTTAAAAGAGTAACCAATATTTTTCGATTGACTTTCCTATTAAGCTCGTTACCCTATTAGTCTCGTTCTAGCCAGTATTCTAAGCTTAGGTTCGCGTAGGTTACGTGTTCCTAAGGCGGGCAAGAAGGAAACAGTGATGAAATCCGAGTCCTTATCTTGATTTGGTCAGGCCTTGCACTTTACTAGAAAATTAAATCCGATTTCAGGTCCTCAACATATATGCATACAAAATCATCCAGTAAACCCGCTGACAGGTGGCAGGCCTCGAAAAGGGTATTAGAAATTATCCCCGGCCAAAAACTTGGTGGGCCCGGAGATATGTATAAAAATGAGCGCAATAAAAACGGGGGCCTACAGTAATACCGCAAGTGCACGGTCGTCAGTTGTAGCTCGTGCAAGTACGGGTCGATCCACAGAGATCGGGTGTGTTTTGGAAGTGTTTTAGCTAATTGGGTTCCTAAATTGCTATTGGGCTATGAAGCCTTTTGTCTTAAATTGGGCTTTGAGTACTAATGGGTTTGAATGCCCTTTGAATGAATTGGGCTTAGTGGGTTTGTTAACAATAAAATGAACTGAGCTTGGGCTCAGTTATCTTTGAAGTGTAAATGGGCTTTGGCCTTACAGGGAACTGAACTTGGGATCAACAGTTCACTTGTGAATTGGGCTCAGTGTCTTTTGTTGTGAACTGGGCTTTGGATTCAGTCAAGGTTCTGGGCCTTTGGGATGAAATGTATTGGGCTTGGCTATTGAACTAGGCCTTTGGGCTTCACTGAATTGGACTTTGGCTTTGTAACTTATGAGCTTTGGAACAGCAGCAGACAACAGCAACAGCAGCAGTGCAGCAGAAGCACAAGGCAGTAAAGAGGAAGGAAAACAGCAGCACTGCAAGTGAAGCAACAGCAGCAGGAGAAGTGCTGCAGGGCAAGTGCAAGAGAAGTGGAGTGGCAGCAACAGCTGCAGCAGTGCAGCAGCAGCAGCTGCAGGATAAAAGCAACAGCCACAGCAACTGCAGAGCAAAAGCAACAGCAGCTGCAGAGGGAGGCAGCAACACAAGGCAAAGAAGAGAAAGCAGCAAGCAAAGACAACACAGGGCAAAAACAAGGAACAAAGCAAATGAAAACTAAACAGCAACAAATCAGTGAACAAAAGCAAAACAAAACAAGATGAACCAAGGCCTAAGGCCAAGGGCAGGGATGTGGAAAAAAAACTGAAATGAAGCAATACTAAGGCAAGAATACAGGCATTCACAAATAGAATGGTAAGATAATCAGCTTGCTATAAGCACTGATTTCTTCCATTGCACAATCAGCACATTGCAATCTAAGCATACACAAGGAATGGCAAGAAAATCAGCTTGCTATAAGCACTGATTTCTGCCATTGCACAATCACATCAAAGCTTCAAATGTATCTAGCCTAGCATTCACAGGAACATAACATTACATGACAGTGAACATTTAACTGACATGACAAATTAACAGTGAACTAACATGACATTGCACATTCAACAGAAACATTAACAGGATATTCTAGAATCTAACAGAACCTTAACAGAATTGAACTAACAGGAGACTAACACAACTAACATGAACATAATTGAAATTAACAATGAACAATTAACAATGAACATAACTGAAATTTAACTGAAACATGAACATGAAACTGAACTGAAACACATTAAAGAGAAAAAAACATTAACATTAACAGGACATGAAAGTCCTGGATGCCGGCTAATCCAAGCATAGTTTTTACATCATACTCACACCCATATATATACCCACAGACAATTAGGGTTCTACCCATTTTCACCCAAAAATTCCCAAACTGACAGAGCTAGGGTTTGTGATTACTCACCCAATTTGACACAACCACTCCATTGTGATGTCGACCCATGCTTCTATTTGTTCTCCTGTATCACCTCCATGCATCAATTGCTTCTCTAGCACACGTTAATCCATCAACCCATAACCTAGGGTTTAGGTTAGGTAATGAGTTGATGGGATAAAGGGCTAGAATGATGGGGGAAGGTGTTCAATCACGTGTAGGATGATGACGGAGGTGGTATGGTGGTGTTTGGTGGCGACAGGGAGAGGTGGCGATGATGGTGGCGACAGTTGCAGGGTGATGGTTCTGCAGAGGAGGGGTGATGGAGGAGATGGCTCGACTGTTTGGGAGAAGGGTGCGTTTGGGTGAGGTGTAGGTGCTCGGTCGCTAGGGTGTGAGGCGAGTGTATCGAGTTTGATGATCTGCGACGCTTAGCCGTGGGATGCGAAGATGGTAGGTAGATCGGATGGTTCCTACTGATGAGGTTGGTAGCGACCGTCAGATATTTTGATACAACGAAGTTAACGGCTCTAGATGGGGTTAGGTGTTGTAGTGTAAAGCGGAGATATCAAACGTTGATGAACAGCAAGGGAGCGACCGTTGGATTCAACTACCATCTAATCTGAAGGCTTGGAATTCAGCGCTGTGGTGCTCTCGGCAGAGACATCAGATTTTGATGATCTATGAGGGAGCGACCGTCGGATGCTTCTGAGAACTGATCTGATGGCTGAGAACGGAGGCGCTTTTGTGTGTAGAAAATGAGGTTGTGCGCACCATTCTTCGCGGCTTCCTTGCGTAGTTTCTCCCGGCTTTTCACTACTTTTCTGCTCTTTTTGCTCCGCAAGTCATCCAGACTTTATTTATTACCTAAAAATGCAAAATTAATTAATAAAAATATTTATTCTTGAAAACAATGAAAATACAGAATATGGGATAAAATGTAGAATTAATGCATAAAAGATGAGTTAAATGCCAACAAAAAGGGATAAATATATACAATATTTGGCACTCATCAAATACCCCCAAACCTGAATTTTACTTGTCCTCAAGTAAAACAAAACTAAGGAAATCCTAACTATACCACTGTCGCTGGTCTCTCGAATGCATTTAGCGTATGCACTAAGCCTTTTAAACCACTAAGTGTCCCTAGTGGACGAGTTGAAGTCTCGTGAAGGTTTACCAGAGGTGTGCCTACAAAACCTAAGGACAAAATAAGCTCATATTCCATCAAATGTGACATGTGCAAAAAGTTTAAGCTCACAGCAAAATGGAGATGTCAATCTAGCTATCAAGGCACAATCCTAGCACTGATAACAAAAAAAGACATGTGATAAGAGTGTAAAGTGTATCTACACATGTGTAAAGAAAGATCTGAAGTCATGACTACTAATCACCAAGAGATAGTTTCTCAGGCTAAGAACTGAGGTCGAAATCTAGCTAGCTGTCCGGACTTTACGAGAATTGTGAATGAGTTGGAGGTATTTCACAATTACTCGCGTTGTACATCAATGGCATACACCCTCCTTGCTTACAACACAAAAACACAAAAGATGACTATTTACATGACTCTTATTTACATTGACAATTCTCTTTTTATTTTTGGAACAAGAGATGATGGAATTGATAAATACTTGAATTTTTTTTTTTTTTTTTTGATATATTTTTTTTTTTCTGAATATATACATCGTTTTTTTTTTTTTTTTTTTTTTTTTTTTTTTAAGAGTAAACACTTTTGATACATGACAAAAGAAACAAAAGATTACATGACACTTTGCAAGAGGTAGCCCTTTTTGATGCACCCAGTTAAATTCGATGGTTGTCTTTCTTAATGTAACCTCCACCTTCTATCCCAACCAACCAAAGAACAAGCTAGTCAAGTTTCGTTCAGTATTCTAAAGTGATTGGCAATCGTAACTTCCTATCAAACACCTTGAAGATCGAGGCCATACATGTATTGGTAGATCGTGCGCGTGCAAATTTCTTATCACTATGTGAATTGTGCTAGAATCAGGGTGCCTAAATATCTAGACTAAGACTCCTAATAAAAATACATATTTGCACAAGAGTCAACATTTCAAGGTAAATGAGCTCCATTTTTATGATTTTTCATTTTTTAATTTTTTTTGAATTTTTAATTTTTAATTTTTTTTTTTTTTTTTCAAAAGATGGAGTTTTGTTTTCAATTATGGCAAATTATCATGGTATCTACTCTATACCCCCAAACCAAACTAAACTAAACATTGTCCTCAATGTTTCAAAATATGGAAAGAATTAAAATGCAACATATGGAAAGGGACATGCTGAGTAGAGTAAAAGGAGAGAGAATACCCGATTTCGGCGAAAGCAGAATTAAAACTCCGTTATTCAAGGCAAACAATCCAACATATTTCAGCCGAGATCATATTGGATTAGCAAATATATACAAAAGGAACAAAAGGGTTTTTAAGAAATTTTATCTACTGGATTATATACAAAAAAATCACCATACACCAAAAGTCTAAAGAGTTGAGGATCAACCCAAAATAAAAGTGTAGAGACATGGAAAGTTTCAAAACACTAAAATTGGACTTAAATGGGAGAAAAATAAAACTTTTTTTTTTTTTTTTTTTTTTTTTTAGAAAAAGAAATAAAATTTGGTTTTTGAATGGGAGCAAGCCCACTGTTTGTCCTCTAATGGAATGGAAGGAAGGCTGCGGCCCACGAAACACTAAGTTTCAATTTTGAAAGTTTAATTTGGCCCAGTTGGTTAAGGCCCGACGTTTGTTTTAAAACTTTGGTTTCGAGGTCCACTCTTGAGTGGAAACAAGCCCACAATCGGTTACAAGCTCAGCTGGGTTTAAACCCAGAGTCCAAAATACAAGTCCAATGAAAGAATTTAAACAAGCCCACAAATTAAACAAACAAGCCCACAAATAAATTATTACAAACCCAACAGAAAATAAGAGAAGCCCAAAAATTGGCTTTAATATTACAAGCCCACAATTAAAAAAATTGGAAGCCCACAATTCGGGTTCTCTTAAATGGGTTACCTTTTAAGCACAGCCCAGCTGCTCTGATATTGTTGCAAAAACCCAGTTGGGTTTTGGTTCTTTTCCTTGGTGGCGTCCCAGCAGAGGAAAAACAGGTTCAGAACAGCAGGTCCAACAGCAAATGAAGTGAAGCAGATGCAGATGCAAATGCTACGCAGTGAAATGCAAAAATAGCTAAAAAAAAACAACAAGAAAAACACAGCACCAATCCCCGGCAGCGGCGCCAAAAACTTGGCAGGCCTCGAAAAGGGTATTAGAAATTATCCCCGGCCAAAAACTTGGTGGGCCCGGAGATATGTATAAAAATGAGCGCAATAAAAACGGGGGCCTACAGTAATACCGCAAGTGCACGGTCGTCAGTTGTAGCTCGTGCAAGTACGGGTCGATCCACAGAGATCGGGTGTGTTTTGGAAGTGTTTTAGCTAATTGGGTTCCTAAATTGCTATTGGGCTATGAAGCCTTTTGTCTTAAATTGGGCTTTGAGTACTAATGGGTTTGAATGCCCTTTGAATGAATTGGGCTTAGTGGGTTTGTTAACAATAAAATGAACTGAGCTTGGGCTCAGTTATCTTTGAAGTGTAAATGGGCTTTGGCCTTACAGGGAACTGAACTTGGGATCAACAGTTCACTTGTGAATTGGGCTCAGTGTCTTTTGTTGTGAACTGGGCTTTGGATTCAGTCAAGGTTCTGGGCCTTTGGGATGAAATGTATTGGGCTTGGCTATTGAACTAGGCCTTTGGGCTTCACTGAATTGGACTTTGGCTTTGTAACTTATGAGCTTTGGAACAGCAGCAGACAACAGCAACAGCAGCAGTGCAGCAGAAGCACAAGGCAGTAAAGAGGAAGGAAAACAGCAGCACTGCAAGTGAAGCAACAGCAGCAGGAGAAGTGCTGCAGGGCAAGTGCAAGAGAAGTGGAGTGGCAGCAACAGCTGCAGCAGTGCAGCAGCAGCAGCTGCAGGATAAAAGCAACAGCCACAGCAACTGCAGAGCAAAAGCAACAGCAACTGCAGAGGGAGGCAGCAACACAAGGCAAAGAAGAGAAAGCAGCAAGCAAAGACAACACAGGGCAAAAACAAGGAACAAAGCAAATGAAAACTAAACAGCAACAAATCAGTGAACAAAAGCAAACAAAACAAGATGAACCAAGGCCTAAGGCCAAGGGCAGGGATGTGGAAAAAAACTGAAATGAAGCAATACTAAGGCAAGAATACAGGCATTCACAAATAGAATGGTAAGATAATCAGCTTGCTATAAGCACTGATTTCTTCCATTGCACAATCAGCACATTGCAATCTAAGCATACACAAGGAATGGCAAGAAAATCAGCTTGCTATAAGCACTGATTTCTGCCATTGCACAATCACATCAAAGCTTCAAATGTATCTAGCCTAGCATTCACAGGAACATAACATTACATGACAGTGAACATTTAACTGACATGACAAATTAACAGTGAACTAACATGACATTGCACATTCAACAGAAACATTAACAGGATATTCTAGAATCTAACAGAACCTTAACAGAATTGAACTAACAGGAGACTAACACAACTAACATGAACATAATTGAAATTAACAATGAACAATTAACAATGAACATAACTGAAATTTAACTGAAACATGAACATGAAACTGAACTGAAACACATTAAAGAGAAAAAACATTAACATTAACAGGACATGAAAGTCCTGGATGTTGGCTACTCCAAACATAGTTTCTAACACAACCCATAGTCCCAATTTATACCCAATTACATCATTAGGGTTTTCCAATAAAAATCCCCAAACTGACAGTAGCTAGGGTTGGTGATTACTCACCTAATTTGATGTAGCCACATCAAATTGAGCTCGACCCATTACCCTCCTTGTCCTTCTCTACCTCTCCATGCCTTCAATTGCTTCTCTAGCACACGTTAATCCATCAATCCATAACCTAGGGTTTAGGTTAGGTAATGAGTTGATGGGATAAAGGGCTAGAATGATGGGGGAAGGTGTTCAATCACGTGTAGGATGATGACGGAGGTGGTATGGTGGTGTTTGGTGGCGACAGGGAGTGGTGGTGATGATGGTGGTGCGGCAGTTGCAGGGTGATGGTTCTGCAGAGGGGTAAGGTGGAGAAGAAAGTGGCTCGATGGTTTGGGAGAAGGGTGCGTTTGGGTGAGGTGTAGGTGCTCGGTCGCTAGGGTGTGAGGCGAGTGTATCGAGTTTGATGATCTGCGACGCTTAGCCGTGGGATGCGAAGATGGTAGGTAGATCGGATGGTTCCTACTGATGAGGTTGGTAGCGACCGTCAGATATTTTGATACAACGAAGTTAACGGCTCTAGATGGGGTTAGGTGTTGTAGTGTAAAGCGGAGATATAAAACGTTGATGAACAGCAAGGGAGCGACCGTTGGATTCAACTACCATCTAATCTGAAGGCTTGGAATTTCAGCGCTGTGGTGCTCGGCAGAGACATCAGATTTTGATGATCTATGAGGGAGCGACCGTCGGATGCTTCTGAGAACTGATCTGATGGCTGAGAACGGAGGCGCTTTTGTGTGTAGAAAATGAGGTTGTGCGCACCATTCTTCGCGGCTTCCTTGCGTAGTTTCTCCCGGCTTTTCACTACTTTTCTGCTCTTTTTGCTCCGCAAGTCATCCAGACTTTATTTATTACCTAAAAATGCAAAATTAATTAATAAAAATATTTATTCTTGAAAACAATGAAAATACAGAATATGGGATAAAATGTAGAATTAATGCATAAAAGATGAGTTAAATGCCAACAAAAAGGGATAAATATATACAATATTTGGCACTCATCAACAGGGGATTCACGGGTGTTTAGAATTCTTACCTCCCGTTCCAGACGGGGGATGAACAGTTGAAGTCGACTCGGGCCACAACTCCAATGTCGTGTACGAACCCGAGGGGCCGAGAGGATATCGTAATCGTCGTCCTTCTCTGCACACAGTTTATATTTAAAACTACCCTTCCGTAGGGTTTAAAAAAAATAAAGTCCCAAAGTTCAATGTCCGAAAATAAAAAAAATGTCCAAAAATAAAAGATTACAAAAATAAAAACCTTAATTACAGTTTCTAAAAAAAATAAAATAAAATAGAATATCTATATACAAAAATTTTCTTCTTCACTCCTTTTGGATTCCTCCTTTCTTTTCTTCTTTGGCTTCGCTTTTGTTTTCAGCAATTTCTCCCCTTTTCTTTAGCTCAGTTCCAAATCTGAAAGAAAACAAGAAATACCAAAAGGCGTAAAAAGTAACAAATAAAAAAAACCTAAAAACAAATTTATAAACAAATCCGCATCGGCGGCGCCAAAAATTTATGGTATTTTTCAATGATGTTGTAGTAAGATGATTCGTTCACTCAGATTTGTTGAGAATTTGTTTTAAGACTTAATAAAGAAAATAAGGAAAAATATATATACACAATTTTTCAAAAGATGAAGAGACGCTGAGACGCGGGATTCCACTACTTTTCATATTGTTATGGTTCAGTCATTAACTCTATACAATATAGCTCAAACAAAAGAAGTTGTGACTCTAGTTCTTTGCCAAAAATAGATTTCGTAAAATATTATTTGTAAGTTAAAAGCATGACGCATCTAAAGTATTTAGAACTAAGCATGCGGCATCTAACAAAATAACAAATAATTAATAGAAATCATAAAGCAATTAAATCTATGCAAAAAGTCAATAAAAGAATTAATTCATTTACCACAATCATGAAAAGTTGTTTCCTCCGTTGTCCCAGTGATGGGGTCTAGCTCCGCATGGTGAAAACACACTCAAACAAATTTTTCATTGCTCAAAAAGGTGTTTACAAGGAGAAAATGGAGATATAATTCAAAATCGGGTTTGTAACAATTATATTTGTTACAAACCAGAGAACGATACAGAGGATGTGTCACTGTTACTGTTGCTCTAAGACTGTCTCCTGAACTACGACCCTCGGCTGTGGGTCGTTACCACTGTAGCATAAACGACTATCCTTAGGCGTCCAATGAGTGTGGGTCGATGTTCTTCGTTTTCTTCACAGCAGCAGAAATGGTGGTTTCCTGCCACTTGATTATCTCGACTTTCTGATGCTCTGCAACTCTCCCAAACTCTTCATCCCCCGATACAACTCCTCAGAACTCTATATATACTCGACAGGACTTGACAGGACCACATTAACTCCATAAATCTTCACAATAACTTGCAGTTAAGAAAATATATTCTCAGGTTGTTTTCTTTCCTTTCTTGCCTAAGCCATGCATCTGCAGCTGTCAATTATGCGTATAATATCTCCACAATGCCTCTGTTGCGACTCAACATACTCCAAACACACACAGAACACATTACGAACACATTGTAACTCAAGCAGAACCCGTGAAGAACTCATGTCCTCTGTTTGCTTCCCCCTACGATCCAGCCCAAGTTCGTTGATTCCGACGACCATACCTGGCTTGTTTAGTCCATTCAAGTCCAGAGAAACGAATTTCTCCGATTAAATCTCCTGAGAAATTTCCCAGAGATCGAACCCTAAAATATGTTCTTCGCTGCAACTATTCCCGCCAAAATCTGAAATGCAAATTAAGAAGATGACCTCCCCTTATCCTACACGAGTCTGCCAATAGTAGTTTCCCTGGAAATGGGTTACCCCTTAGTATTTGAGGTGCCCATTAACCAACACTAAGAGTCCGAATAACAAGTGTCTTGCGGGCGCCTTAACCACCTTTTCGAGCCGAATTTTCCAAAAATGTTTTATTCCCAAAAATGCCTACAAACACATAAAATATCAAAATTAGTACAAAATCGAGTGCCAACAAAAAATAGTATTGAGATCAAATTAGACACAAAAATGTGTCTATCAGTGGTTAAGCAGTTGCATTGTAAATTTTTCATGATTTTTCAACTTTTTTGTGAATTAGTGCATGAAAAACTTCAACTTGTAGTTATTTTAGAGTCACATAGTATACATGTCGCTAAGATTACATCGAGATTCTCATAACGGTGACTGAACTTAGAGATGACAGAGAACATGATCTGGTTTCTTACTTGTACGAGAGTTAAAGTTGGATTTAACCATACCAGTGGCAAATGAGGTTCAGAATGAATTCGGTATTAGATTTGTGGTCCCCTATAGTGGAGACTACCCATGTTACATAATGTGAGGCACCGACTTTCAATTCTTTGTACCTGTCTAAATATGTGTTTTTAGAGTGTGTGTCACCATACATTAATTCCGGGTAGAATGGTGAGCTACCCAACCTCCCACCAATAGAAGCACTATTTTGATCTCTTGAGTGTTATTTTATCAATCATGATGGTGACATCGAATTGCTAACTTACATACCACTTGTAATCTTGTTCGCAGTTAGCACCATCCACTTTATCTCTCTCTACACCAACAGGTCCATAGAAACACCATCATCATCAACAAGCGGAGCATCACAAATTCGAAGGAAAGTTGAAGACGTTCAAGGTTTACAAGCAACGGTACAGAAATGAGCAGGTTTCAGATTCAAGTAAAGCAACAAGACAAGGAGCAGAATTTTTACAAGTTGAAGACTATTGTACAAGAGCGAAGATTATTAAGATGAGAGTTCAAGGAGTTTATGATATCGAGACATACAAGTTCTGAAGAATCAAGCGGTAAAGTACTTACACCATGACTTTTGTACTTGCATTTTTTATTTTATCTTATTTGTATATTATTTTCTCTTGTTCTAAAAAAAAAACTTGGGACATGGTCATTGTTATGCTAAGTCCCTTGTCAAAAAAAATGAAAAAAAATAAAAGAAAAAGAAGAAAAAGAAAATAGAAAAAAAAAAGTGACAAGAGAAAATTTTGTTAGGTTTATTATTAGTTTTATTATTTTGTTTTATTTTTCTTGTCTCAATAAGAAAAGAAAAAAAAAAGAAAAAAAAAGAGACAAGAAAAATTCATTGCATCATATTTTGGTTTGTTTAGTTCGTTTTTGGTTTTGTATTCATTCAATAATTCCAATGGAAAGAAAAAATATCCATACTGAAGTTTCAAGCAACAAGGAATTAGAGGAAAGAATCACATTGTCAAGATTCTACGAAGTTCAAGATTTCATCATCAACAGTTGAAGACCGAAGACGAAGATGAAGACAACGATTGAAGACCGAAGACGTTTCTATGGATGCTGTGAGAGTGGTGCTAACTGCACGCCGAACGGATAACGAGGTGAGTAAGCATATTCCCACCTTCGTTAAGTGGTTGATTTTCTTTCTTAGAGATCTTCAGAAAAAAAGGGTTTTCAAAATGAATAAAAGATGTGGGTTTTCAAAACAATTCGGAGGGTTTTTACCTTCCTACCATTCAACGTGTCGCAGGATTCTCTCTTCATTCCTACATGGACACATGTGTCACCCATAAAAAAGCTATTTATTATTGAGAGCAACTTCATAAAACCCTTTCTTGTGAGGAAGAGTCGAGACTTTTGATCACTCCGAACCCGAATTTCTTTCAATAAGGGATGGTTATTTCTCTCTCAACTTTTAAGAATGAGATTGTGTTCATTTATGTGTCTAACTTCTTATGACTAGTGTGTAGAATCTCTATGTCTTCTTACTGCGTTGGATGCTATCATTTCGGAGAACTAGTAAGTTGGAAAAGTAGGTTTTGTGGTTATATCTCTAGTAAGCCCTCACGAGACTATAACTCGTCCACTAGGGACACCTAGGGGTTAAAAGGCTTGTTATACATGCTAAGTGTGACTGTAGCCTCGACGACACGGAGTTGTATGTAAGTTTTAGAATTAATTTTGTTTGATTTGCTCGAGGACTAGCAAAGTCTTAGTGTGGGGGAATTTGATAGGTGTTGTAAACACCTAGTTTTATATCTAGTATTTATGCTTTCTTTGCTATTGTCTTTATGAATTGTATCACTTATGTTTGATTTTAAGTTTAATAGGTGAAATAGAGTCATTGGAGAAAAAAGAAAGTGGAACTAGATCAAATCCAGGATTTCTTCTCATCATCTTGAAGATAACCAAAAGACGAAGCTAGTGGCGAAAGAATGGTATCATTCCGACATTGTATGAAGAAACTGCGAGCATTTGAAGCGTATCAGAGTGGTGGAATTTGTTAACTGAGCTGAACTGTCAGTTTCGCAGAACTGACAGTTGAAAAGATTTCTTAGGTGGCCCTTATCAATTTGTTGGCCGCCTCTAGTAATTTTGTTCATTACATACCCCTAGACTAGATCGAATTTCATTCTCACAGCAGAGAGCTAGCCATGGCGGCCGTTGTAAGAGAGAACCAGAGAGAGGAAGAGAGGAGTACATGGAGGCGGCACCGTATTTCAGAGAGATCAAGAATTTGGAGCTGTCGAAGATGATGTTGGTTCGTGAAATGGAGGGAATCGATGTGTTGTTAATGGTGAGATCGAGAGAAGGGAGAAATTCAAGGAACTGATGGTTTTGCAGTGACTTCGATTGAGAGAGGGTTGTGCTGATAATTAGGTTCTGAATTCAGAGTTTTGGTTGAATTTGAAAAGGGGTTTGATTGGGATGTTGCAGATTCAGTATGGGATGTTGTCGGTTTGAAGAAGCAGATGAACTAGAAGATGGATTTGTTGCAAAATTGAATCTGGTGTTTGCCAGTGAAGATTTAGAGAAGAATTTGTTGACTTGCATGTTGGTTTGGTGGTGACAAATCGAGGGTTTGAAACAGAAATTGGAGAAGATGGTGGAGTCCTTGTTAGGGTCTGTGATGGATGAGAAAAGGGGATCGACAACTGTGATTGATGGAGGTTCGACAGCTGAAAGCAAATTGAGAATGGGTTTGATGTTACTAGTGAGAAGTGAATGTGAAGGAGATCTGTGGTATATTTGAGTTTGTAGCAAGTGTAAGAGAATGGTTAAGCCGGAAACAGATAAAGAAATAGTGAATGCCATTGGTGATTCAGAATAGTTTGAGCTGGATGATTGTGAAAGATGAAGAAAAGGGATTGTGGCATCAGCTGATGAAGTAAAGTTATTTGAACTGAGCTATAGGTGATTGTGGCAATGCAACTGGTGCAAGTGAAGTTGCAGGTGCTTAGTATTATAGAGCTTGGTTGCAGTTGAACCAATAAGATTTGGTTTTGGCAGTAGCTTGTGCTCCTGTAGAAGGATCGGAAGCTAAGTGTGCAACTGGTTGGCAGTATTAGTGGTCGAAGTTGCAGTTGATGAACAACCAGGTACATGTTATGGTGGTTACCGTCAGGTGATGGTGATGATTCAGAATGGAGACTGATGCTGTTGAGCATAGAATGGGTTCAGCTGGATTGTTTAGCTGATAATGAATTAAGAGCAAGTGTTGGTTGAAAGTATGCGAGACTGTGGCTGAGAACGAAATAGGAATGATGGTTGTTATTACAGGAAAATGGGTTCAAGCTTAAACTGGTGGTGGTTGTATCCAAGGATAATGCAGTAATGAGCAAATCTGGAACTGCAGGAATGAAGTGACAAGTGATGTTGTTTGAGTTGGAGATGGAAATGGCTTGCTTGAGCTGTTGTTGCTGCAATGGGTTGCAGATGAGTTACAAGGTCTGGAATGCTGGGTATTTGGAAGTTGGTGGTGATAATGATCTCAGGGAAGAATTATGAGTTTTTGGTTCTGAAAGCAATTAGATTAATACTGCAGCTGCAGAAAATGAATGGAGAGGCTTAGATGTATGTTAGGACATGATGTGCAGCATACAAAGATGGACATGAAGGAAATCGATAATTGAAATTGCAGTGAGAGACTTGAAGGGTGTTGTGTGGTGTTTCTTCCAGTAAGATGATGGTGCTAAGCTTCTGGAAAAGAAACAAGATGAGAAGCTACAAGTTTGAGGTTCACAGGGAATGTTTGTGTTGTTGCAGCAGCTGGTTATGGAGATTGTGTTGAGTCTGTGCATTGCAGGGAAGTAGGCTGTTGTGTTACTAAAGGTTGAGTTCTGGTGGCAATGGAAATGATGGCTTGGTATATGCATCTCGCCATCTGGAGTAATTGAAGCAATTGTTGCAGGAAATGGTGCTGAAAGTAACGCAGTTTGTGGACGAATAGATGAATGTAAAATTGCAGGGGAGATGCCGGCAGTTTGAGGAAATGATTGAGCAAGATATTAAGCCTTCAGTTCTATGGAACTGACATGCCAAATACCTGATGGGCTCAGACTTGTGGACTTAACTGTGTGGGCACTTTCTAAGCAAAAGCAAACAGTTAGCTTACGTTTGGATTTGGAATTCGGGGAGGCAGTGAAGGGATATAAAACAAGTTTCATCTCTTTTATTTTAAGATTTTTATTATCTCTTCCTCTACTTTTGTTCTAGGGTTTGTAAACATGATAGATTTATTTCTTCTTTGGATGAACTCCATGAACATGAGCTAGTTTTCTTTTGGTTAAGGAATAAGTTGGAATTCCAAACATGATTTTTATGCAATGAATTAGTTTTGTCTCCATAATTTGTTGCTTATGATTCACTATTAATATTGTTACATGATTTAAATGCTTGTTTAGTCGAGTTGCGAATCGATTGAGTTTGCTTTCATCTTTATTGCTAGATTAGAGTTTATTTTACGCAAAAGTGATAAATTTCTGATTGCAAGTAGCATAATTGTGAGTATTGCTTGTAGTGATACATCCTAGTAGTCACAAGTGAATTATAACCTTTGTTAAATCGGATTAGTGCTTTTACACGTTCGATTGCTTTGATTGGCCTGATTTCATAGAACTTAATGCATCTAGGGAATTAAACTTGATTAGTGCTTTTACACGTTAGATTGTTCTCTTAGATAGAATTCATATTCGCATCTTTTAATGTGTTTGTTGATGACAAGAGGAAATTAGCGGGATATTCTTGCGATCAAGGTATCCTAGGGCCTTTGATAATGAGAGATTAAATATCAATTCTGGGTATTAAGACAAGAACATGTTAGTGAATGAAACTGAATCCTTAACCAATATCTCCACATCTTCGATTTGATTTGTTTACTTTTCTTTGTTTTGCTTTTATTTTATTTTAGTATATAAAAATCAGAAAACCCCCCACTATTATTTATAGGAAACTGAAACCACTTGGCAACCCAAGACCTCTCTATGGGAACGATCCTTTCTTGCCCTTGCTATATTATACATTTTGAGTAGTGAGAAAGTAATTATTTTTGACGCATATGACTGCGATCAACATCTATAAATATGCTAGAAATCAAGACTTATAGTTTTGATCATTAACATTGACAAACATGCTTGATATAGGAACGCATGCGAGTTCGACCGAGCAGTGCTCTAACATATTGTACAGGAGTACTATAAGCAGCACTTGCGCTTGTTCCAGCACGACTTTTTCCTCTCATTCTATTGATAATAGTATGATTATGAGGTTTAGGTACAAGTTTTTGAGAATCATTAGTACCAATTTCAAAAAGCACTGCAAATTCTTGTGATAAGACATGGAAACCCCATACTTTTGCCACTATTCCGGACTCTTATCATTTGCTTGATAATATAACCACAAAAATCAAAGTTAGGAGTACAGGTTACCATATGATAAATCAGTTCAGCCACATCTCCACTCCACATTACCTTGTGCATGTTGCTAGGTGCCAGGTTGGGAACAACAAGTTTTCCAAATAACTTGAGATGTTTTGAGATACCCTTGATACAGAGACTGTTTCCACTCCAGGTATTTCCACCAAGAACCTCAGCAATTTGTTCTTTGTTGAAATCACTGCTTTGAGGAAGAAATGTATTTTCCGGATTGCAGCCTAGAAGATAGCTAATAAATTTTTTATTTACTTCGAAGCATCGTCTCCGAACCATGGTGAAGAATTTACATCTCTTACCATCCATAGCATACATGTTGCCATAAAATTCTGCAACGAGACTGGGTGACCCAGTTTAGTTCTCACTATGAATATCACCCCAGTCATTCCTGTTGTGATACAGGCTCATATATTCTTTAAGCTCAACATTCACAAACTTTTTCTCAACAATAATCCTTTTATTATGCATTGAAACATACTTGTTAAAACACTCTTGATTAACAAAGTAAAGTCCTGTATTAACATCGAAAATCATTGTTGACGAAGTATCAATGGTTTCACCAGAGAAGATGAAATTTGGATTACCTCTTCTATAGTTTTCATTCGAACCTTCTCTTCTAGTGAAATTCCTATTATCCATGTTGCTATGTTTGTTGTAGGAACTCGTAAATTCGGATAAGAGAAAAAGAAACTTACAATCAAAATTCCCTGTTGATGTTCAAACTCTCCTTTCCGAAGTGCAGTTGAGGAAGATCGCAAGTACCCTTTGAGAGATTAAGTAAGAGGAACCAAAAACTTGTTTCGAATTCAAGAGACAATCAAAAAAAGGAATTTTTGATTTCGGATTGAACTTCTCTCTTTCATTCGGTTTGTACGAAGAAGAGATGAGAAGAAAACTTTCTTTCTTCGTATATATCACCGAACCACGTGTCTTTTTATATTCGGTTTTCCATGGATCGGTTCTAGGGTCTGACAATGGATCCGAACCTCTTTCCTCAAGTGGCCTAACCCGTTTGAGTCCGAAACATTTTGTGGGCTTGGAGTATGTTGAATTTTCAAAGATACTTCTTTGTATTTCGACATTATTAGTCATTTGTTCCTCTTTAGAAACAATATCTGTATATGGTATATTGTCACAAATATTTGACTTGAATTCAACAGAGTTTGGATACAAATCCATGTTGATATTATCTAGAGAAAAATTCATGTAGTAGTCATGAAGATATTGACTTCTTTCATACATTGGTTCTCCAGAGGCTTGTTTTATGGATTCTAGTTCCAAAAGAAAAGTATCCACTTCATCCTGTAGTTGTTGCCTATCACTGAGAATTTTACAGGTCTATTTGAAAGACTCGTCTTCCTTTAACTCGTAAAGTTCGAGTTCTAAAGACAGATCACTGATCTGTTTTTCTATTTCAGCGAACTCAATGAGTTTTCCACTCATTTTGTCTTTGGGATCTTCATTTTGTATGAGAGACAATTGTCATTCTTCTACAGACCGAATTTCTTTGGAACGTAGAGACTCAACAATTTCAATGTCTGACATTTCTTTAAACAATTTTGAGTCATCTAATCTTGTTCTGCGTTAGCTGAATCTCTCATAGATTCAAATCTTATAGGTTGGATCGCACCAAACACAGATTGTTAGATCTTTTCGTGTTTGCCTGCTCTGATACCAATTGAAAAGACGAGGGTACCCAAATATACCTCAATCTAAAACTTTTCCACCTATAAGTCCTTTCTGCGAAAGTGATTATCTATGGACTGAGTCGAGACAATACAACTAATCAGTTCACACTTTGTGTGATCGTTTATGGATACGAGATCGAGACAATACAACAACGAAGTATGTTTACTTGATAAAAGGTTCGGACTTAACCAAACACAATAGGATTGCTATCAAGTAAATAGGAACTAACGTTTGTGTATTTTACTTCTAATTATAATAAAACAATTATAATTGCGGAAATAGAAAAGTAAAAGTCACAACAAGATTTTGTTAACGAGGAAACCGCAAATGCAGAAAAACCCAGAGACCTTGTCCAGAATTGAATACTCTCAGGATTAAGCCGCTATACAAAATCTAAACCAACTTCGTATAGTTGAGACCAAGCAACTAAACCTATAGTTCACCTAGTTCCATCTGTATCCCTGCGCCTCCAACTTGCAATAAGTCACGCACTTGGAACAATTCCTTTGGTTCGTATTGCAAATAGTAAAGGAACAACAAATCTGTTCAGTAACAACTCTTTTCAACCAAGTGATATGAGTTTGACAAAAGGCTCTTACGTTTATCCCAATAAACTCCTTTGTCGGGTCCTTAGATCTATCTTTTCAACAACTACCAAAGTAATTGTTAAGATTATGCAATCAATACTTTTAATCACAAAAGAAACGTATTGATGCCGATCTACTCAATTAATCAATCCAATCTATCACAAAGATAAACCGATTATAGTTGGATCCTTTTCCAGCCGAAACAAATTTTGTGCACACCAAAGATTATGAACCCAAATATCTTTTATGTCTTCAAATCTTCTTTGATCTTCAATAAACACCTGCACACAATCAACTTGAATCTCTTGTGATCAATCACACACAGATGGAGTCTATTTAACAATGGATTATCACAAGACGTCTTTAGATCTACAAACAGTCTAAATATCCCCGTCGAAACTTCGATTTAGTTTGAGTGAATCTTATATCAGAAGAGAAGATTCTCAAGCATAAACAAACTAGGTGCAATCAAAGTTCAACCACCGTTAGTCAATCAAATCAATCGAAAACTAATAATAAACCGCAATTATCTAATTTCCCACCAACGGTACTAATAGAGCTTCTCAATCCCAAAGAAGTCTTTAAACTAAGCGGCCGTAAGAGATTTCGCCTAATTAGGTTACTTTCCTCTCCGAATAAGCGGCTCCACCAGTAACAACACAACTAGGTAGTTTTGCTGGCTCTAAGGATTAGTTTGCTAGAAATGAAAACTTCAATATTTATAGACCAAGGAATTTCCAAATCCGAATATTCTCAAAGATATGCAATAAAGCCAAAAACGGTTTTCATAATTCCTGGAAATGCTCTGTCCAATTAATGACCGAAATCTCAATAGAAAATCTCCAACTAGTAAATGCACATTACTAATTTTTATTTTCTAAAGATATGCATTTTAATTGCTGGAAATTAAAAGCATATAAAAACTAGAAACCTTAATTAAAAGATTCTCAATTTATTTCGATCCAGGATTCTCCTTTAGCTATTAAGGAATATCTTTGAACAATAAAAGATAAGAGTTACTAGGATCGGTTACCACTTCTTATGGTAAAACTTGTGATCAGTTGACCAAGTTATAGGATCGGTTACACTAACTTACTAAAACTTGTTAAACCTCTTACAAGGATCGATTACACTCTCTCTTGTGATTGGTCACACCTATTACTAGGATCGGTTACCCAATGGCTGGTATTTAGTCACACCAAATTCAAGATATCGATCTTACCATCTTAGGTGATTACTTAATATCAGGTTCACTAATAAAAGTCATACCAATACAAAAGTCAGGCCTTGTGAATAGTTTTACCAAGATACATAAACAAGTTATGAGCGGTTATACTAAACACACATATTGGTAATTCAAAAGATTTGCAATGACTAACAATACCAATAAGCCTAGCGATTTCCTTTTCGATTCACAAAACAAGATTATGAATTTACTTCCTTTAAACGAATGTAAAACATTGTTTCCTAGGACGAAATCTTCACTCATACCCATACATAATCACAATAGCATTCATACGATTATGTCAATGTCTTATACACGAAGTTCAAAAGATAGACGTTATACTTCGTATTGTAATTCCTTAACACTATGTCTAACTAGAGTATAAATCATTCACAGCTTCGCAGTTATGTTTTCAATATGCACGACTTGAAAGATATGTTAGGGAATGAAACAGTTCAAGTCAAATATTACTAACCTCAAGTGAAAGGATGATGTCGTCGTTGTAGCTCCTTACTTCTTCACATTCTTCAAATCTTCATGTAATACTTGTAATGTCTCATATCCTAATACTTTCAAGCTAACCTATACAAAGTTGACTCTAGTAAATAATCAAGCGACTCTTTAAATGAGTTTTGGTTCACTAAAATATGACAACCAAACTTGACATACCAACTTGGTGGGTTCAACCAAGCTATGCTCTAACAGTGTGTTTTGCCAGTATCAATTTCATTTGATTTTGCATTGTTGTTGGTATGTTAGGGTATTAGGGTTCAATGGAGAGACATATAAATTGGATTTTTTTTTTTTCAATTTAGATTTAGATGAATGAGTTTTTACTGATTTATAGTGTTTGGGTAATTTTTAAAATTTTCAATTTAGATGAAACTTTATAATCATAAATGGAGGATGAGAGTAATATATTGTGTGCTTGTTTTCATTGTAGTCAATGGCAATGGCGTCAAGTGAGATTTTGTCTATGAAGGGTGATGTAAATCATAAAATTAATGACAAATTATCAGTTGATAGGAGGTTGCAAATTAAAACAAGTTGGTCTCAAGTGAAGAAATATTATGACATAGTGGTGATAAATAATCCTCAAGCCTTCGATGTGTTAAAAAACTGTGGTTTTTATTTGGTGTTTGAATTTGAATTATCTTGTGCCGACTGTAAATTAACCGAAGCACTTATGGAGAGATGGTAGAAGAAAACTAAGTCATTTCATTTCCCATAGTTCGAGTTAGGAATAACACGTTTAGATTTTGTAAGGCTAACTGGTATTCTAATAAGTGGTGGACGAACAATGCCAAAAATACCTCCTGGATTGAAGAAGATAGATTATTTAGGATATGATAACACGTATCTTTCTGGTGTGAAGGAAAACCAGGACGCAAGAGCAGACGATGCAGAGCAAGCGGCTATATATGGTCGTCCACGTGAGATAGTCGGTGCATGGGAATCTACTGCATGCTCCATTCCATTGAGTTTTCTTGCACATTACATTAATAGTAGGTAAAACCAACACAACCAGGGTGTATGGGAAGAATTGACTAGAATTTTTTTATTGTGGTATATTGGTAGATTTCTATTAGGAAACACCACGACAAAAGTACATAAGGGTTGGTTAGTATTGTTGGAAAATTCGCATAACTTGGGTCAATATGATTGGGGTAGTGCTGCATTAGGAAATTTGTGTGATTGCCTTGATAGATGGACCTCTAGCAAGCGTAATGAAATGGGTGGGATGTGAAATATTCTAGAGTACTGGTACTACTTTTATTTCCGCAATTGCCAACCACTTTTTAGAATAGACGAAACTATCATCAGTAATCAGTGCCTCTATCCCGCAATTTTATTATTTAGGAAGGAAAATCGAACTGGTCGAAGTCAAGTTGATAACTACAAGCATTCAATTGGTATAACCCGACACCAGATAGACATGAGAACTAAAGAAGCTGCTGTATTGCAACCTTAGAGAGATGATTAGTATAGCGATTTTGAAGAGGTAATGACGGGGAAAAACTTATTAAAGACCAGAGTTGTATTCTATGGATGCAAGGGTGAGAGGTTGAGTGTGTACCTCGGTGAGAGATGTGTGCGGCAAATTACGGGTGAAATAGTTATCCCATGTGATCCCCCCGAGTTAGATTCAATCCAGTCGATCGTAGTTGAACCCGTACATCATTATTGGTTGCTCCCTGATGAATCAAGGTACGATGCCTGGTGGAAGGAGAAGAGTATTGGAAGATTAATTCCTGAAGAAGTAACACACATACAGAACCATGGTGTGATTGGTTTAGTCAATAGTACACGTCGATGCAGACCCTCACGTCCACCTCCATACATGATGTCTCAATCCTATGACGATGATCCTGGCGATGAGTCGGTGAGTGACCTACCAGTAGTCTACTTCTTATCCTATGAGTCGGTGAGTGACCTACCACTGGTGTTTACCTGTGTACATTAATGGGGATCTTACAGATTTGGACGTGTCGAAGCCTACTTCTTATCCCTATAATTTTGATCATATTACCGCTGGGCGGGTAAGTACTTTACATTTTTTTACTTTATCTTTTTTTACTAGTATTTTTAGTGAAATGGATTAATTTTTTATTTTTTTTCCTTTTTAGGAGAAGTTGTTGAACTTAAGTTTCGAGCAACACATGTTTATCAATGAATCTAAAAGAGTTGTTTGGGACCATTCCCGAAAATACTGTCTTCGTGGGAGCTCTTCTTCGTCAGGTTTTACCACAGGCGGGACACCCGGTAGTAATTTTTTTACCCCAATTCCCAGAAGACACACACTATACGGCATGTATCGACAATAGGAAGGTGTTGCGGCAACTCCACTTGGCAATCCCCATCCTTCAGGTACTATTATGTATAATCTTGAAGAATGTTACCAGCCAGTTCAACAAACGGAAAACCCCTATAAAATGTATATCAAGGAAATATGGATATCGGGTTGGAGAGTCAGATAGATGATTCGATGGGTATGGATCTCAACATTGGTCTTTCGATGCAAAACACTTTTGATTGTGTTATGGATAACCCACCAGGTTCATGAGAACAGAGGACTGATTTAATATATAAAATATTTGTTATTTTCCCAATAACCTGTATAGGATTACAACTATTATTTTTATTTATCTTTAAATTATAGACGTTGGTCCCTTGTGTGTATATAAAGAGGATAACCTACTCTCTATCATACACTACCTTATTCATAGAAATCTTTCTCCACTGTTAATTTTTTTCATTTGAAGATGTCAAGTTCGCTATCTAACACATACTTAGAAGATGTAAGCGAACAACCAAATCAATTGCTGAAATGGAAGAAGAGATACACAAAAGAACCGAACAGGAAACTACAAATGTAACTTCGTCTTCATCATCTAACAAATATATTAATGTAATGTATCAAGTGTTAAGCAAACGAAAACCTACAATAGAAAACATAACATCGTCATCGGCTGCCACAAAATATGAAGAGAAAATGGCGTCAAAGAAACGAGGTCAAGATCAATTCCAACTAAGGGAAATAATGAAGGATTTTGAGGAAGAGACTGAATGGGTTAAAAATTATTACATAGTCAAGGATCTTCCCGAAGAACATCAACATGAGAGTATATTTGGGCTCCAGGTATACGATGGTCCTTTCGTAGAAAAGTTGGGAGATAAGCGCAAAAAATCACGCTTTCAATATGATTCAGCCCACGTTTGTTCTAGATTATTTCACGTTAAGAAATTGTGCACCAAGTACAATGAGTTTCTCGCTAGGCACAGAGATGACAGGTTTGCGGCACAAGATGCTTATATCAAGTGAATAAAACAGTTGTTTTATCATTTCGAAGCCGCATTAATATTTGAATCTCGCACTAAGAAATAGAGAAATTTAATTTTATGCAGTTAAAAGATCAATTTGGTAGTCTCTAGTACCGTTCTAATTAAAAAAAAAACCACCGGAATTATGAGCTCTGATTGTCAAAAAAATTGAGGTGGACCTAATATGTTTAAGAGATTAGTTTTTTATTTGAGTATTTAATGAGTATTTGTCTTTGATATTGACAAACTTGTGTGGATGTATAAGTGGGATCAAGTCATACAGCTTTTGTTTTCCTATCATTATTATATCTTGTGTGGTAGGAGGACATAAATAACTATTTTGTACAAACCTTGCATCGTCTAGTTTTTTCCACATTATTTCTCTCTTCCTTTATAATGTCTGTAGGTTATCCATAACAGTTATTTACTCAATAATGCATATATCCTTTAGTGCATTTCTGATTCAACCATTTTTTTTTTGTTCAACGCTTATAAGAGTTTCCATTAGTGTTGTGTCTTTTCTTCTCTTGTTTCTTTGTATGTTGTCTGTAACAGGAGATCCACTATTTTATAAATCTTTTTTATTTTCCCAATAAAACTTTTGGTCACCATTTTTGTTAGTTTCGTAAAGTTTATTTATTATTTAAAAGCTAGGTAGGATGCCGGTCACATGGGAGGGCTTTAAATTATTCCAATGAAGTTGTATTCCCAATAACCTCTATAGCATCACAACTATATAATCCAAATCAGTCAATCTAACATCCTCATCCCAAACTTGTGTAGTCCATATTTTATACCTGCTAGAATAACCACCGAAATGCCGGAATTTTCACTTGCGGAGGATTATTGCCTTGTCCGAATCTATTGCAAAGTTCTAGATGAGGCACCATCTCCAGGAAACCATCAATTGGGAAGGCTTTTTGGTGTCAAGTTACTGATGATTTTAATCGCATAAATGGAAATGATACCCATAGGGTGAACAAACAACTCCAGCACCGGATTAACACACTAAAAAGGTATTGTAGGCTCTTTAGCCAGTATCTTGTTCTTACGAATGGTGATCAGGTTATGGCGATGGCCATGTATGAAGCGGAATAGATGGATCCGTTTAAACATTCTGGCTCAAACGAAATATTTGGTACTCGCATATAAAACTGAATAACGTGGTTGAAAAATCGGGGGTCTAACAACCACACCCAATATTTCGTTCGAAAATCTGAATAAACAAACTCCAATATACTTTCAATAGAATCAACTAGACAGCCAGACTCAATCTAGAGAAAAGTATATCAAAGAGTTTTATATCTCAATTTCTCAATTCAATCTGCAATAAGAAATTGGAATCTGCGAGCCCGATTGAATAAGAGAAATATCTTGAACGGTACCAAAGACCAATGTTCAAGTGTCAATCAATTTATATCAACAACCAATGGTTGGATTATCTAATTGATTAATCTTAACGCACAACCTGTGATATTTCTATTATATAACAAAATATAATGCGGAAAAGAAATAACACAGACACCAGAATTTTTTTAACGAGGAAAACCGCAAATGCAGAAAAACCCCGGGACCTAGTCCAGCTTTGAACACCACACTGCATTAAGACGTTACAGACACTAGCCTACTACCAATGAACTTCGGACTGGAATATAGTTGAGCCCTAATCAATCTCACACTGATCAAGGTAGCGATGCGCTCCTTACGTCTCTGAACCCCAGCAGGATTTTATGCACTTGATTCCCTTAGTTGATCTCACCCACAACCAAGAGTTGCTACGACCCAAAGTCGAAGACTTGATAAACAAATCTGTCTCACACAGAAAAGTCTATTGGAATAGATAAATCTGTCTCCCACAGAAATACCTACGAGTTTTCTTCCGTCTTTTGATAAATCAAGGTGCACAGGAACCAATTGATAAACCGAACTTATATTCCTGAAGAACAACCTAGTATTATCAATCACCTCATAATAATCTTAATCGTATGGTAACGAAAAAAGATATTGTGGAATCACAAACGATGAGACGAAGATGTTTGCGACTGCTTTTAATCTTACCCATCAGAGATAAATCTCAAGCAAATCTTAGCAAAGATAATACTCAATCACGATAGAAGAAGTAAGATCAGAACAGGAAACTATAGAGAAAATAGTTGGGTCTGGCTTCACAATCCCAATGAAGTCTTTAATTCGTTAACCTATAGGGTTTCGCGAAAAACCTAAGGTTAAATGAGAATCGACTCTAGTCGCAACTAGTATCACACATGAGGTGTGGGGATTAGGTTTCCCAGTTGCTAGAGTTCTCCCTTAAATAGTTTTCAAATCAGGATTTGCAATATAAGTTACCTTGGTAACAAAGCATTTAATATTCACTTTTAGATGAAAACCTGACTAGACTCAAGCTAATATCTTTAAACCGTTAGATCAAACTTAGCTTGTTATACACAAATGAAATGTACCCTCATTTAGGTTTGAGTAACCGTTGAAAAAGCGGGGGTCTAACAACCTCACCCAATATTTCGCTTAACAATCTGTATGGACTAACTCCAATATACTTTCAAGAGAATCAACTAGACAGTCAGACTCAATCTTAAGAAAAAGTATATCAAAGAGTTATATCTCAATTTCTCAATTCAACCCGCAATCAAACAAGTAGGAATTTGCGAGCCTGATTGAATACAAAAGAAATAACTTGTACGGTACCAAAGACCAATGTTCATGGATCAGTCAATTTCAATCAAAAACCAAAGGTTGGATTTACCAATTGATCGATTCAACGCACTACCTGTGATATTTCAATTATATAACAAAATATAATGCGGAAAAGAAATAACACAGACACCAGAAGTTTTGTTAACGAGGAAACCGCAAATGTAGAAAAACCCCGGGACCTAGTCCAGATTTGAACACCACACTGTATTAAGCCGCTACAGACACTAGCCTACTCCAAGTTAACTTCAGACTGGAATTTAGTTGAGCCCTAATCAATCTCACACTGATCAAGGTACAGTTGCGTTCCTTACGCCTCAAGAACCACGCCGGATTTTGCGCACTTAATTCCCTTAGATGATCTCACCCACAACCAAGAGTTGCTACGACCGAAAGTCGAATACTTGATAAAGAAATCTGTATCGCACAGAAAAGTCTATTGAATAGATAAATTTGTCTCCGACAGAAATACCTACGAGTTTTTGTTCCGTCTTTTGATAAATCAAGGTGAACAAGAAACAATTAATAAAACGAACTTAAATTCCCGAAGAATAACCTAGTATTATCAATCACCTCACAATAAACTTAATCGACTAGCGAAACAAGTTATTGTGGAATCACAAACGATGAGACAAAGGTGTTTGTGACTACTTTTCAATCTTGCTTATCAGAGATAAAATCTCGAGCAAATCTTAAAGAAGATAGTACTCAATCACAATATAAAACAGCAAGATCAGAACATGCAACTACAGGGAAAATAGTTGGGTCTGGCTTCACAATCCCAATGAAGTCTTTAAGTCGTTAACCTACAGGGTTTCGTGAAAAACCTAAGGTTAAAGGAGAATCGACTCTAACTTATGCAACTAGTATCACACAAGAGGTGTGGGGATTAGGTTTCCCAGTTGCTAGAATTCTCCTATGTATATATTTTAAATCAGGGTTTGCAATATAAGTTACATTGGTAACAAAGCATTTAATATTCACCGTTAGATGAAAACCTGATTAGATTCAAGCTAATATCTTTCAACCGTTAGATCGAACTTAGCTTTTTATACACAAATGAAATATACCTTCACTTAGGTTTGAGTAATCGTACCTAAACATGTACACTTAGTCGGTTCAATAATAGTTAACCAATGGTTAGTCATATGAGCACTTTCATATCAACCTTATTCATCTTTACCATAACTAGTTCAAATGACTCAAATGAAACTAGTTAGAGAGTTTTTCAATTGCTTAGATCTCATAGAAGTATACAAGACACAATTGAAGCAAAATCGATTTTGACTCACTCGAATCAATTCATGAACATCATAGCTACGGTTTGCAAAAGATTGCATTATTATATATAAATATTTTAGTTCATGAACAAACCGATTTTAAAAAGTAACCTACTTAAGTATGCAAACGGGTACGCATACCTAGGTAGCCGGACCGAGTTTGGTTACGCCAGTACGCGTATGAGTACGCATACCAATTCACACTTCCAAACTCCAGCAGAAATTCACGGAACCCAAACTTCCGCCAGTACGCATACAGATACGCATACCTAGGTTCTGGACTTCCAACAACCAACCAGTACGCGTACGGGTACGCATACTTAGGTTCCCGGTTTTGGATTTTACACAAATGTGAATACACACTATGTTTATATCCAAACATGGTTACTTGTTCTAAACTCTCATTTCAATCATTGAAACTTTCATTAGAGGATGACAATAGTAATCATCCACAAACTATTAGCATCAAAGCGATTTTTAAGTTATTGAAATAATCAATATGACTTTCGTCAAGAGTAAAGATGAACTTGGTTAAAGCGAAAGCTTACCAACACATATTTCGAGAAATAGATAAGTGAGTTAAACTCAGCTCGAAATAACAAATGTGTATAATTGAAGTCTATAGAACAATACGACTTTTGTCTCAAAATAAGAGATAGAATAGATATACTTTTGAGTGATAGATAAGTTCAAGTATCCACATACCTTTTGTTGACGAAGTTCCACAAGTTCCCTTGAGTAGTTCTTCATCTTCATTCGATGAACGCCGTGGAGTCTAAATCTCAACTAACTTACTATCCTAGTCCGAGACTTAAGTAGACTAGAAATCAAGACTTATAGTTTTGACAACTAAACTTGACAAACAAGCTTGAGATAGAAACGCTTGCGAGTTCGACCGAGCAGTGCTCTAACAACCGTACCTAAACGTGTACACCATGTTGGCTCAACAATAGTTAACCGAGGTTAGCTTTATGAACACTCTCATATCAACCTGTAGATGGTGGTTTTTATCTTAGGGTTAAAATCGTAAAACCTTGCATCTGATGTGACGTCACTCTGCAAGGAATCGGTGTTGCCTCTCCACCGACATATTTATTGAGCCTCTCAATATACTTTTGTTGATGGTGGTTTTTAGATTAGGGTTAAAATCGTAAAATCTTGCATCAGATGTGACGTCACTCTGCAAGGAAAAGGTGTTGCGAGGACTAACCTCTCCACCGACACATTTATTGAGCCGCTCAATACACTTTTATCCATAACATTCTGTAAATTTTGGCTCCTCGCCAATACGAGACTCACTGAGTACTTTCATGTGCTATGTTCCCCAGCAGAACCCTTAATCGGTATGGCATGACGTATTTATGTTCACTCGCAGCAGAGTAGCATGAACCTCCAAGTACCAAAGTTAAGGCCATTGCACGAAATGCTCAGACAGAAAGCACACTGCATTCTGTTGATAAAGATTTTGTATGACAGCATACAAAATCCAGCTAATCATTGTGATAACTCACAAAGAACTCATAAACCCAACTAATTTGCAAATTAGGGTTTCGCGCCCCGCGCAGTATACTGGACCTCGTTGGTCGAAACCATGCTTAAACAAGATAGGCAACCGAATCCTCCACGGCGCGCTAAAAGTGCGGCCGCGCCCTAGCATGTCGTCCCTCTTTCAGCCGACCAATCAGGTCGCTTCAAATCCTCCATCGCGCGTTGGAAGTATGGCCACGCCCTAGCATGCTGGCCCCACTTCCCGTCAACCAATCGGGTTGCTCCAAAACTTGTCACGGCCTCAAAAAGGTCGCCATACTAAGTTGGCTTCCCAGAACACGCCAGCTTCCCGAAAACGCGCTAGCTTCCCAAAAATGCCAGCATGTCGCACGCGCATGCTGCACATGCCAGACGCGCTTACCAGACGCGCTTACCAGACGCACATGCCAGACGCGCTTACCAGACGTATGCCTCCCCGGCAGCGGCGCCAAAATTTGACCGGTTGTCAGCCGAAAAATATAATTTCACTTCCTTACTCAACTACAATAATGTAGAAAGTGGTAGGAAAGAGTTCGTATCCACAGAGAGGCTTTTGTTTTTATATAAATTTAAGTTTCTAAGATAACCAAGGGTGATTTTTGTTGTTTTCGTAAAGCAAAATAATAAATCAAAGCAAATTAAATAGTTGGAATAATCAATAAGGAGAAGATATTGGTCACGGGATAGTATCATTCACAAACATGTATTTTCATCAATGACTAGAATTGATAATTTTAATCTCTCATTTACTAAAATTCCTACGATATCTTGATCGCAAGAGTATCCCGTTTATTTCCCGATTTTATCACAAACAACATTAAAAGATGCTATTGTGAAATCTACCTAGAAAGCAACCTAAAGTGTAAAAGCACAATTAAGTTTAACTCCCTAAGAGCAATAAGTTCTATGAAATAAGACTAATCAATGCAAACAAACATGTAAAAGAACTAATTCGTTTTAACAAAGGTTATGATTCATATGTGACTAGTAGGATATATCACTACAAGCACTACTCACATTTATGCTACTTGTAATCAGGAATTATCACTTTTTCGTATAATAACCCTAATCTAGCAATAGAGATGAATGTAAATCGGATTGATTCCGGGCTCAACCAAACAAACAATCAAATCATATGACAATATTAATAATGAATCATAAACAATAGAGTATTGAGACAAAACTAATTCATTGAATCAAATAACATGTTGGAAATCAACTTTATCCCATAACCAATAATATGTGTTTAGCTACTCATAGCTTTTGAGTTCATCATAATCATAATCAAAAATAAATTGAAGAAGATGAAAAATAAACGAAAGCAAACCCTAGTCGCGGCTATCTCCCCAAAGCTCCAAGAATAATACGTCCCAAAGAAAATAGAAAACTTTTCTTTTTGTAGCTTTTCTCCCTTCCAAAATTAGGTCAAATCTCAAAAGCCCATCACCAAGAAGTCCACCAAGCCCATGAGTGAAAATACCCATGTAGGAAATATGTCCAGAAATTGTCGCCGGAAAGTGGTCGGAAATCGGCCGGAAAACATCTCAGGTGACCGGCAAAGTCCATCCGGTCACCGGTCAACTGGGTCAACTTGGTCAAAGTCAGACCGAGTCAGAGGCTGAGTCAGGTGAGTCAGATCTAGTCAGCATCTGATTAGACTTGGCCAAAGCCTGAGTTGTTGCACAGGTCATAACTTGTGTTGCACAATGATTGTGCATCACAGCTCCTTGGCCAGCCATCTTGTGGTGCACCATCATTGTGCTTCACTGCTTCACTGCCACACTGCCAGCCATCACTTCCATCCATTGGATGTAGCTCCAATTCTGTAGCTCACCATCAACTGCACCTGTGATGCCATTTCTTCTCTTATTCTCAGCTCAAGGCCACCACCAACAAACTCTGTTCAAATCCCATCTGAACCTCAATACCACCAGTAGCATATAGCCATGACAAGCATCACCTGCAATTCATATTCTTACAGCTCCAGTTAACTCCATGCATTACTAGCACCTGCAATCATCAACTATTGACCTGAAATGCTGCACTGCACAGACTCAATCCATACACTAGAATCATTTGCAGTTCAGTTCTATTGACTTCAGCTCAAAATCCTAAGCATACATCTATATCAGTCCATTCACCAGGATCAACTGCACTCCATTCTGCTCATTCAAGTACCACACAGAGCTAGACTTCAACCCCCTGCACATACCCTGTATTCCAAGCCTAGCATAGCTAACACTTAAGTCCATTTCCACCTCATTGCAACATCACCAATACTTCTCTGCACTTCAACACATACAACCAGTCCATTGCAACCTAAAATTCTCCATTTCAAGTACAATCCAATTCCCTGCATATCTGTAGTTGCAACTTTACCAACTGCAGTTCCTCCATCACTGCAACATCACCAGCTTGATCCATTCTCCAATCTGCAATTCTATTACAACAGTCAGCACCAACACTTAACTGCAGTTCTTCTTTGCATTTTCCTGCTCCTGAAATTTCAGTTCAAGTCCTAGACATTAATCTAAGTCACCAAATACCCATGGCACCATTAGTCACAACTCCCTCTGTAATACCCATCTCAGCTTAACATTCAATGTCACCATTCCAGTATAACCAAGCTAGCACAACCATCACTGCAAAGAGTTACATCCACATTTAAGCTTCAACTGCTTCTTCTCTCTGCTGAGCTAAAACCATCAAGCCCACCAGAACATCACCACTATCAACTTCAATATCACCATCTTTTTACTCCCCAGCAACATATGAAACCCTAACCGCAACCACCATTTCCTTCTCCATCTCTCAATTCTCAATCAGAACTGCAGGTACCCTCAATCCATCATAATCTTCAAATTCAATAACCACAAACCCTTAGATCCATTACCCATCTTCTAATTCCTTCATTTCAGGCACCCACTGCATCATCACCACAAATCCATCTTCTCAATCTCAGATTCACACATTGAGAAACGCGGATTTCAATTTCACATCATCGCTTGAACAACAACAACAATTTTTATCGATTCAACTTCATGGCAACAGTATCAGACATTGAAAATCCGCAAAAAAAAATCGTCTTCTCAATGGAATCGCTCGACTTTACCTCTCTCAGACAGCAGCTGCTGGTTTTGGTTCTCAATTTCAGGGGACTGAGTAAAATGAATGATCGAGAGACAGATTCTCTCGAGTTTAGGGTTGTAATGATTTGGGTGGGATTTAGACACCCAACTGTAGAACCACCCAGCTGGCATCCCCTTAGCCTCAGCTGGTCTGAGTTTAATACACCTCCAAGAGTTGCCTCTTATCCTTAACTGAGCTCCAGATAGTATTTCCATGACCATTCTGTCCTTTTGGATTAAATTGGGTGATTTCTTCTCCTTTTCTTCCGTACGACTCCAGAGTAGCTACAAAACTCAAAACAAGCGTAAAATACATAATTTACAAGAAAAATAGCAAAGAAAGCATAACCAATAGATAATAAATAGGATGTATTCTACACCCTATCAAATTCCCCCACACTTAGACTTTGCTAGTCCTCGAGCAACTCAAACAAAATAATTCTAAAATATACATACAACTCTTGTGAGGGTTTACTAGAGATATACCCAGAAAACCTACTTTTCCAACTTACTAGTTCTCCGTAAAGATAGTATCCAACGCGCTAAGAAGACATAGAGATTCTACACACTAGTCATAAGAAGTTAGACACATAAATGAACACAATGTCATCCTTAAAAGTTGAGAGAGAAATAACCATCCCTTCTCGAAATAAATTCGGGTTCGGAGTGATCGAAAGTCTCGACTCTGCCTCATAAGAAAGGGTTTTATGAAGTTGCTCTCAATAATAAACATCTCTTTATGGGTCACACATGTGTCGAGGTAGGAATGAAGAGAGAATCCTGCGACACGTTGAATGGTAGGAAGGCAAAAACCCTCCGAATTGTTTTGAAAACCCACATCTTTTAATCATTTTGAAAACCCTTTTTCTGACGATCTCTAAGAAAGGAAATCAACCACTTAACGAAGGTGGGAATATGCTTACTTACCTCGTTATCCGTTCGACGTGCATCTAGCACCACTCTCACAACATCCATAGAAACGTCTTCGGTCTTCAATCCTTGTCTTCATCTTCGTCTTCGGTCTTCAACACTTGATGATAACTCTTGAACCTCGTAGAATCTTGACAATGTGATTCTTTCCTCAATTCCTTGTTGCTTTAAACTTCATTATGGATATTTTTTCTCCCATTGGCTTTATTAAATAAATACAAAACGAAAAATGAACTAAACAAACCAAAATACATTATAAATGAAAATTTTTTTCTTCTTTTTTTCTTTTTTTTTTCTTTCGATTTTTCCTTTTCTATTTTTTTTTCGTTTAATTTTTTTCTCTTTTTTCTTTCTTTTTTTTAGACAAGAGAAAATAAAATACAAACTAACAAATAAAATAAAATAAAATAAAATAAAATGCAAAGGCCATGGTGTAAGTAATTTACCACTCAATTCTTCACAACTTGTATTTCTTGATATTATAAACTTCTTGAATTCTCATCTTGATAATCTTCACTCTTGTACAATAGTCTTCAACTTGTAATCGGAAATATGCTCTTTGTCTTGTTGCTATACTTGAATCTGAAATCTGCTCTTTTCTGTACTGTTGCTTGTAAACCCTGAACGCAATCAACTTTCCTTGTAGATTTTGATGTTGCTCCCTTGTTGATGATGATGGTGTTTCTATGGACCCGTTGGTGTAGAGAGAGATAAGGTGGATGGTGCTAACTGCGAACAAGAATACAAGTGATATTTAAGTTAGCAATTCGATGTCACCATTCATGATTGATAAAAATAGCACTCAAGAGATCAAAATAGTACTTCTATGGTGGGAAGTTGGGTAGCTCACCATTCTACCCGGAATTAACGTACGGTGACACACACTCTAAAAGCACATATTTAGACAGGTACAAAGAATTGAAGGTCGGTGCCTCACATAATGTAACATGGGTAGTCTCCACTATAGGGGATCACAAATGTAATGCCGAATTCAATCTGCACCTCATTTGCCACTGGGATGTTTAAATCCAACTTTAACTCTTATACAAGTAAGAAACTCGATCATGTTCTCTGTCATCTCTAAGTTCAGTCACTATTGTGAGATTCTCGATGTAATCTTAGCGACATGTATACTATGTGACTCTAAACTAACTACAAATTGGAGTTTCTTATTCACTAATTTACAAAAAAGTTGAAAAAATGCATGAAAAAGGTACAAAGCAAAAGCTTAACCACTCCCCCACACTTAAACTTTACATTGTCCTCAATGTAAATTGAATCATCCAAAGTAAGTCAAGGTGGGAAATTCAAGACAAGAAAAAGCTAAAAACAAGACAAAAGTACTTAAGAATAAAAAGATAAAGGCAAAGATACAAAACCAGTGGGTTGCCTCCCACTTAGCGTTTGGTTTAAAGTCGTCAGCCCGACTTTCTCCTTGCTTTGTTCTCCTTAGCCGGCTTCCAACACATTATGGAAATCTGTTTGAATGGTATTTGGGTGCTTCCTCGCCTCAAAGATGTTGAAGTGTATGACTTCGTCATCAAACTCCATATTCAAGGTGCCATCGTGGACATCAATCTTCGTTCTAGCGGTACTCAAAAATGGTATACCCAACAACAAAGGTTGAGACGAGGATGAATTCACATCACTCATGTCTAAAACGTAGAAATCCACTGGAAATATTAGTCCTTTTACCTGCACCAAAACATCCTCAACAATCCCTTTCGGGTAAACGTTAGACCTATCGGCAAGTTGAATAATTATGCCGGTTTTCTTAAGAGGACCAAGATTTAAAGCATCATAAATAGAAGTAGGCATAACATTAATGGAAGCTCCTAAATCTAGCATAGCTTTTGTAAATCTTGTTTTACCAATTGTGCATGGAATAGTGAAACTACCGGGATCTTTCAATTTAGGTGGGAGTTTCTTTTTAAGATACGCCGAAGCGTTTTCCCCCACACTCATTACCTGATTACCGGTTAGCTTGTGCTTGTTAGTGCACAACTCCGTTACACACTTTGCATAGCGAGGAGATTGCCTAATCTCTTCAATGAGTGGAATATTCACTTGGACCTTCTTAAAAACGTCTAAAATCTCCTTTTCTAGTTCCGCCTTCTTGGAACTTGCAAATCTGCGAGGGAAAGGTAAAGGAGGAACATAAGTAGAAACCGGAGTTTTAGAGTTAGGAATAGGTACCTCGGGTGTTTGGGGAATTTCATCCCTCTTTTCCTCCAAAACCGACTCCTTTGGTGTTTCCACCTTGCCCGAATCAGTAATTTCGGGTTGCACAAGTTGTGTACCACTTCTCAACGTAATAGCATTGACACCCTCTTTCGGGTTGATAGGTTGATAAGGGAGTTTCCCACTATTTTGTGCCTTCAACTTGTTAATATCAATTTCCATGGAGCCCATTTGTGTCTGCAACTCCTTGATAGCACTCTTAGTTTATTGTTGACTTTCCTTAAACATGGTAGAAATGCCTTGCATAAAAGTTTGAAGCTTTGCATCGATATCGGAACCTTGATTTTGCATCAATTGTTGTGGTTGCTGAAATTGTTGTTGTTGCGGCTGGAATTGTTGTTATTGTGGTTTAAATCCACCCGAACGGTTGAATGTAGGTTGTTGAACCGCGCCTTGCTTGTTTGCATAGCTAAAGTTGGGGTGATCTCTCCATCCCGGATTGTAAGTGTTGGAGTAGGGATCATACCGTCTTTGTTGATTTGGAAAGATCGCACTAGCTTGCTCCAACTCTTCACCATATGAAGGTAAAATAACCGCAGCCATCTTTTGCATCATTTGCTCCATGTTATCCATCCTTTGATCACGGTGTGATGATGAATCCGTAACTTCATGTACTCGCCTAACCATTGGTTCACCTCTTGTGTAGAATTGTTGCGAGTTTGCATCCATGCTTTCAATCAACTCGGTAGCTTGGGCCACCGTCTTGTTCACTAGTGCACCACCACCCGCTGCATCAAGAATATATCTATCACTTGTTTGGAGACCTTCGTAGAAGTATTGTATTATCATCACGTCACTAAATTGGTGGTGTGGACAGCTTCCCACCAATCTCTTGTATCGCTCCCAACATTCATACAAAGATTCTCCTATGTGTTGCTTTATCCCACAAATGTCTTTGCGAATTTGAGTAGCCTTTGACGCAGGAAAATACCTCTCTAGAAAGAGTTTCTTCAACCCGTTCCATGTAGTGACACTTCTGGATGGTAAATAATACAACCATTCCTTAGCATTGTCCTCCAAAGAGAATGGAAAAGCTTTCAACATTGCTTCATCCGCATCAGTCTCTGGTGGAAGCATAGCCATGATAGCGTTGTGGAAATCCATGAGATGCTTGTTTGGATCTTCATTCGCCATGCCATGAAACTTCGGTAACTCTCTAATCAACCCCGGCTTGATATCGAAGGTTGAATTTGTCTCAATACACCACCGTTGTGCATCAAGCCTATGAGAAGCCAAGTCCTTGAGTGTACGATTTGCATCACCCATTGCTTCTTCTTCTTCTTCTTCTTCAACTAGTGGTTCTTCTACAAATGGAACATCTTGTTCTTCTTCTAGTTGTAATTCTTCTTCCACTTATAACTCTTGTTCTTCCGTCGTGTCTTGACTTGGTTGGAGTATTGTGCCTCTTTGAGTAGCTATCCCGCACCTTGGATAGTTCCAATCCTTAGAAGCCAAGGATTAGGTACCTGAAAACAATTCTCGCAAACAAGTGAGAAACAAGACAAGAAAACAAAAACCAAATATGAAAGCAGAAATGATGATAAGAAACTAAAAACTTAATAACAAGTTGTATGCCTCCCCGGAAGCGGCGCCAAAATTTGACCGGTTGTCAGCCGACAAATATAATTTCACTTCCTTACTCAACTACAATAATGTAGAAAGTGGTAGGAAAGAGTTCGTATCCACAGAGAGGCTTTTGTTTTTATATAAATTTAAGTTTCTAAGATAACCAAGGGTGATTTTTGTTGTTTTCGAAAAGCAAAATAATAAATCAAAGCAAATTAAATAGTTGGAATAATCAATAAGGAGAAGATATTGGTCACGGGATAGTATCATTCACAAACATGTATTTTCATCAATGATTAGAATTGATAATTTTAATCTCTCATTTACTAAAATTCGTAGGATATCTTGATCGCAAGAGTATCCCGTTTATTTCTCGATTTTATCACAAACAACATTAAAAGATGCTATTGTGAAATCTACCTAGAAAGCAACCTAAAGTGTAAAAGAACAATTAAGTTTAACTCCCTAAGAGCAATAAGTTCTATGAAATAAGACTAATCAATGCAAACAAACATGTAAAAGAACTAATTCGTTTTAACAAAGGTTATGATTCATATGTGACTAGTAGGATATATCACTACAAGCACTACTCACATTTATGCTACTTGTAATCAGGAATTATCACTTTTTCGTATAATAACCCTAATCTAGCAATAGAGATGAATGTAAATCGGATTGATTTCGGACTCAACCAAACAAACAATCAAATCATATGACAATATTAATAATGAATCATAAACAATAGAGTATTGAAACAAAACTAATTCATTGAATCAAATAACATGTTGGAAATCAACTTTATCCCATAACCAATAATATGTGTTTAGCTACTCATAGATTTTGAGTTCATCATAATCATAATCAAAAATAAATTGAAGAAGATGAAAAATAAACGAAAGCAAACCCTAGTCGCGGCTATCTCCCCAAAGCTCCAAGAATATTACGTCCCAAAGAAAATAGAAAACTTTTCTTTTTGTAGCTTTTCTCCCTTCCAAAACTAGGTCAAATCTCAAAAGCCCATCACTAAGAAGTCCACCAAGCCCATGTGTGAAAATACCTATGTAGAAAATATGTCCAGAAATTATCGCCGGAAAGTGGTCGGAAATCGGCTGGAAAACATCTCAGGTGACCTGCAAAGTCCATCCGATCACCGGTCAACTGGGTCAACTCGGTCAAAGTCAGACCTTGTCAGAGACTGAGTCAGGTGAGTCAGTTCTAGTCAGCATCTGACTAGACTTGGCCAAAGCCTGAGTTATTGCACAGGCCATAACTTGTGTTGCACAATGATTGTGCATCACAGCTCCTTGGCCAGCCATCTTGTGGTGCACCATCTTTGTGCTTCACTGCAACACTACCAGCCATTACTTCCATCCATTGGCTGTAGCTCCAATTCTGTAGCTCACCATCAACTGCACCTGTGATGCCATTTCTTCTCTTATTCTCAGCTCAAGGCCACCACCAACAAACTCAGTTCAAATCCCATCTGAACCTCAATACCACCAGTAGCATATAGCCATGACAAGCATCACCTGCAATTCATATTCTTACAGCTCCAGTTAACTCCATGCATTACTAGCACCTGCAATCATCAACTATTGACCTGAAATGCTGCACTGCACAGACTCAATCCATACACTAGCATCATTTGCAGTTCAGTTCTATTAACTTCAGCTCAAAATCCTAAGCATACATCTATATCAGTCCATTCACCAGGATCAACTGCACTCCATTCTGCTCATTCAAGTACCACACAGAGCTAGACTGCAACCTCCTGCACATACCCTGTATTCCAAGCCTAGCATATCTAACACTTAAGTCCATTTCCACCTCATTGCAGCATCACCAATACTTCTCTGGACTTCAACACATACAACCAGTCCATTACAACCTAAAATTCTCCATCTCAAGTACAATCCAATTCCCTGCATATCTGTAGCTGCAACTTTACCAACTGCAGCTCTCTCCTGCAGTTCCTCCATCACTGCAACATCACCAGCTTGAGCCATTCTCCAATCTGTAATTCTATTACAACAGTCAGCATCAACACTTAACTACAGTTCTTCTTTGCATTTCCCTGCCCTTGAAATTTCAGTTCAAGTCCTAGACATTCATCTAAGTCACCAAATACCCATGGCACCATTAGTCACAACTCCCTCTGTAATACCCATCTCAGCTTAGCATTCAATGTCACCATTCCTGCATAACCAAGCCAGCACAACCATCACTGCAAAGAGTTACATCCACATTTAAGCTTCAACTGTTTCTTCTCTCTGCTGAGATAAAACCATCAAGCCCACCAGAACAGCACCACTACCAACTTCAATATCACCATCTCTTTAATCCCCAGCAACATATGAAACCCTAACCGCAACCACCATTTCCTTTTCCATCTCTCAATTCTCAATGAGAACTGCAGTTAGCCCTCAATCCATCATAATCTTCAAATTCAATAACCACAAACCCTTAGATCCATTACCCATCTTCTAATTCCTTCATTTCAGGCACCTACTGCATCATCACCACAAATCCATCTTCTCAATCTCAGATTCACACATTGAGAAACCCTGATTTCAATTTCACATCATCGCTTGAACAACAACAACAATTTTTATCGATTCAACTTCATGGAAACAGTATCAGACATTGAAACTCCGCAAAAAAAAATCATCTTCTCAATGGAATCGCTCGACTTTATCTCTCTCAGATAGCAGCTGCTGGCTTTGCTTCTCAATTTCAGGGGACTGAGTAAAATGAATGATCGAGAGACAGATTCTCTCGAGTTTAGGGTTGTAATGATTTGGGTGGGATTTAGACACCCAACTGTAGAACCACCCAGCTGGCATCCCCTTATCCTCAGCTGGTCTGAGTTTAATACACCTCCAAGAGTTTACCCTTATCCTTAACTGAGCTCCAGACAGTATTTGCATGACTATTCTGTCCTTTTGGCTTAAATTGGGTGATTTCTTCTCCTTTTCTTCCGTACGACTCCAGAGTAGCTACAAAACTCAAAACAAGCGTAAAATACATAATTTACAAGAAAAATAGCAAAGAAAGCATAAACAATAGATAATAAATAGGATGTATTCTACACCCTATCAAATTCCCCCACACTTAGACTTTGCTAGTCCTCGAGCAACTCAAACAAAACAATTCTAAAATATACATACAACTCTCGTGAGGGTTTACTAGAGATATACCCACAAAACCTACTTTTCCAACTTACTAGTTCTCCGTAAAGATAGCATCCAACGCGTTAAGAAGACATAGAGATTCTACACACTAGTCATAAGAAGTTAGACACATAAATGAACACAATCTCATCCTTAAAAGTTGAGAGAGAAATAACCATCCCTTCTCGAAAGAAATTCGGGTTCGGAGTGATTGAAAGTCTCGACTCTGCCTCATAAGAAAGGGTTTTATGAAGTTGCTTTCAATAATAAACAGCTCTTTATGGGTCACACATGTGTCGAGGTAGGAATGAAGAGAGAATCCTGCGACACGTTGAATGGTAGGAAGGAAAAAACCCTCCGAATTGTTTTGAAAACCCACATCTTTTAATCATTTTGAAAACCCTTTTTCTGACGATCTCTAAGAAAGGAAATCAACCACTTAACGAAGGTGGGAATATGCTTACTTACCTCGTTATCCGTTCGACGTGCATCTAGCACCACTCTCACAACATCCATAGAAACGTCTTCGGTCTTCAATCCTTGTCTTCATCTTCGTCTTCGGTCTTCAACACTTGATGATAACTCTTGAACCTCGTAGAATCTTGACAATGTGATTCTTTCCTCAATTCCTTGTTGCTTTAAACTTCATTATGGATATTTTTTCTCCCATTGGCTTTATTAAATAAATACAAAACGAAAAATGAACTAAACAAACCAAAATACATTATAAATGAAAATTTTTTTCTTCTTTTTTTCTTTTTTTTTTCTTTTTTTTTTCTTTCGATTTTTCCTTTTCTATTTTTTTTTTGTTTAATTTTTTTCTTTTTTTTTTTAGACAAGAGAAAATAAAATACAAACTAACAAATAAAATAAAATGCAAAGGCCATGGTGTAAGTAATTTACTACTCAATTCTTCACAACTTGTATGTCTTGATATCATAAACTTCTTGAATTCTCATCTTGATAATCTTCACTCTTGTACAATAGACTTCAACTTGTAATTGGAAATATGCTCTTTGTCTTGTTGATATACTTGAATATGAAATCTGCTCTTTTCTGTACTGTTGCTTGTAATCCTTGAACATAAGCAACTTTCCTTGTTGATTTTGATGTCGTTCCCTTGTTGATGATGATGGTATTTCTATGGACCCGTTGGTGTAGAGAGAGATAAGGTGGATGGTGCTAACTGCGAACAAGAATACAAGTGGTATGTAAGTTAGCAATTCGATGTCACCATTCATGATTGATACAATAGCACTCAAGAGATCAAAATAGTGCTTCTATGGTGGGAAGTTGGGTAGCTCACCATTCTACCCAGAATTAACGTACGATGACACACACTCTAAAAGCACATATTTAGACAGGTACAAAGAATTGAAGGTCGGTGCCTCACATAATGTAACATGGGTAGTCTCCACTATAGGGGATCACAAATCTAATACCGAATTCAATCTGCACCTCATTTTCCACTGGGATGTTTAAATCCAACTTTAACTCTTATACAAGTAAGAAACTCGATCATGTTCTCTGTCATCTCTAAGTTCAGTCACTATTGTGAGATTCTCGATGTAATCTTAGCGACATGTATACCATGTGACTCTAAACTAACTACAAGTTGGAGTTTCTTATTCACTAATTTACAAAAAAGTTGAAAAACAATGCATGAAAAAGGTACAAAGCAAAATCTTAACCACTCCCCCACACTTAAACTTTACATTGTCCTCAATGTAAATTGAATCATCCAAAGTAAGTCAAGGTGGGAAATTCAAGACAAGAAAAAGCTAAAAACAAGACAAAAGTACTTAAGAATAAAAAGATAAAGGGAAAGATACAAAACCAGTGGGTTGCCTCCCACTTAGCGCTCCGTTTAAAGTCGTCAGCCCGACTTTCTCCTTGCTTTGTTCGCCTTATCCGGCTTCCAACACATTATGGAAATCTGTTTGAATGGTATTTGGGTGCTTCCTCGTCTCAAAGATGTTGAAGTGTATGACTTCGTCATCAAACTCCATAGTCAAGGTGCCATCGTGGACATCAATCTTCGTTCTAGCGGTACTCAAAAATGGTCTACCCAACAGCAAAGGTTGAGATGAGGATGAATTCACATCACTCATGTCTAAAACGTAGAAATCCACTGGAAATATTAGTCCTTTTACCTGCACCAAAACATCCTCAACAATCCCTTTCGGGTAAACGTTAGACCTATCGGCAAGTTGAATAATTATGCCGGTTTTCTTAAGAGGACCAAGATTTAAAGCATCATAAATAGAAGTAGGCATAACATTGATGGAAGCTCATAAATCTAGCATAGATTTTGTAAATCTTCTTTTACCAATTGTGCATGGAATCGTGAAACTACCGGGATCTTTCAATTTAGGTGGGAGTTTCTTTTTAAGATACGCCGAGGCGTATTACCCCACACTCATTACCAGATTACCGTTTAGCTTGTGCTTGTTAGTGCACAAATCCGTTACACACTTTGCATAGCGAGGAGATTGCCTAATATCTTCAATAAGTGGAATATTCACTTGGACCTTCTTAAAAACGTCTAAAATCTCCTTTTCTAGTTCCGCCTTCTTGGAACTTGCAAATCTGCGAGGGAAAGGTAAAGGAGGAACATAAGTAGAAACCGGAGTTTTAGAGTTAGGAATAGGTACCTCGGGTGTTTGGGGAATTTCATCCCTCTTTTCCTCCAAAACCGGCTCCTTTGGTGTTTCCACCTTTCCCGAATTAGTAATTTCGGGTTGCACAAGTTGTGTACCACTTCTCAAGGTAATAGCATTGACACCCTCTTTTGGGTTGATAGGTTGAGAAGGGAGTTTCCCACTATTGCGTGCCTTCAACTTGTTAATATCAATTTCCATGGAGCCCATTTGTGTCTGCAACTCCTTGATAACACTCTTAGTTTCTTGTTGACTTTCCTTAAACATGGTAGAAATGCCTTGCATAAAAGTTTGAAGTTTTTCATCGATATCGGAACCTTGATTTTGCATCGATTGTTGTGGTTGCTGAAATTGTTGTTGTTGCGGCTGGAATTGTTGTTGTTGTGGTTGAAATCCACCCGAACCGTTGAATGTAGGTTGTTGAACCGCGCCTTGCTTGTTTGCATAGCTAAAGCTGGGGTGATCTCTCCATCCCGGATTGTAAGAGTTGGAGTAGGGATCATACTGTCTTTGTTGATTTGGAAAGATCGCACTAGCTTGATCCAAATATTCACCATATGAAGGTAAAATAACCGCAGCCATCTTTTGCATCATTTGCTCCATATTATCCATCCTTTGATCACGGTGTGATGATGAATCCGTAACTTCATGCACTCGCCTAACCATTGGTTCACCTCTTGTGTAGAATTGTTGCGAGTTTGCAGCCATGCTTTCAATCAACTCGGTAGGTTGGGGCACCGTCTTGTTCACTAGTGCACCACCACCCGCTGCATCAAGAAGATATTTATCACTTGTTTGGAGACCTTCGTAGAAGTATTGTATTATCATCACGTCACTAAATTGGTGGTGTGGACAGCTTCCCACCAATCTCTTGTATCGCTCCCAACATTCATACAAAGATTCTCCTGCGGGTTGCTTTATCCCACAAATGTCTTTGCGAATTTGAGTAGCCTTTGACGCAGGAAAATACCTCTCTAGAAAGAGTTTCTTCAACCCCTTCCATGTAGTGACACTTCCGGATGGTAAATAATACAACCATTCCTTAGCAAGCCGTATGCCTCCCCGGCAGCGGCGCCAAAATTTGACCGGTTGTCAGCCGACAAATATAATTTGACTTCCTTACTCAACTACAATAATGTAGAAAGTGGTAGGAAAGAGTTCGTATCCACAGAGAGGCTTTTGTTTTTATATAAATTTAAGTTTCTAAGATAACCAAGAGTGATTTTTGTTGTTTTCGTAAAGCAAAATAATAAATCAAAGCAAATTAAATAGTTGGAATAATCAATAAGGAGAAGATATTGGTCACGGGATAGTATCATTCACAAACATGTATTTTCATCAATGAATAGAATTGATAATTTTAATCTCTCATTTACTAAAATTCCTAGGATATCTTGATCGCAAGAGTATCCCGTTTATTTCCCGATTTTATCACAAACAACAGTAAAAGATGCTATTGTGAAATCTACCTAGAAAGCAACCTAAAGTGTAAAAGCACAATTAAGTATAACTCCCTAAGAGAAATAAGTTCTATGAAATAAGACTAATCAATGCAAACAAACATGTAAAAGCACTAATTCGTTTTAACAAAGGTTATGATTCATATGTGACTAGTAGGATATATCACTACAAGCACTACTCACATTTATGCTACTTGTAATCAGGAATTATCACTTTTTCGTATAATAACTCTAATCTAGCAATAGAGATGAATGTAAATCGGATTGATTCCGGACTCAACCAAACAAACAATCAAATCATATGACAATATTAATAATGAATCATAAACAATAGAGTATTGAGACAAAACTAATTCATTGAATCAAATAACATGTTGGAAATCAACTTTATCCTATAACCAATAATATGTGTTTAGATACTCATAGCTTTTGAGTTCATCATAATCATAATCAAAAATAAATTGAAGAAGATGAAAAATAAACGAAAGCAAACCCTAGTCGCGGCTATCTCCCCAAAGCTCCAAGAATAATACGTCCCAAAGAAAATAGAAAACTTTTCTTTTTGTAGTTTTTCTATCTTCCAAAACTAGGTCAAATCTCAAAATCCCATCACCAAGAAGTCCACCAAGCCCATGTGTGAAAATACCCATGTAGAAAATATGTCCAAAAATTGTCGCCGGAAAGTGGTTGGAAATCGGCCGGAAAACATCTCAGGTGACCGGCAAAGTCTATCCGGTCACCGGTCAACTGGGTCAACTCGGTCAAAGTCAGACCGAGTCAGAGGCTGAGTCAGGTGAGTCAGTTCTAGTCATCATCTGACTAGACTTGGCCAAAGCCTGAGTTGTTGCACATGCCAGAACTTGTGTTGCACAATGATTGTGCGTCACAGCTCCTTGGCCAGCCATCTTGTGGTGCACCATTATTGTGCTTCACTGCTTCACTGCCACACTGCCAGCCATCACTTCCATCCATTGGCTGTAGCTCCAATTCCGTAGCTCACCATCAACTGCACCTGTGATGCCATTTCTTCTCTTATTCTCAGCTCAAGGCCACCACCAACAAACTCAGTTCAAATCCCATCTGAACCTTAATACCACAAGTAGCATATAGCCATGACAAGCATCACCTGCAATTCATATTCTTACAACTCTAGTTAACTCCATGCATTACTAGCACCTGCAATCATCAACTATTGACCTGAAATGCTGCACTGCACAGACTCAATCCATACACTAGCATCATTTGCAGTTCAGTTCTATTAACTTCAGCTCAAAATCCTAAGCACACATCTATGTCAGTCCATTCACCAGGATCAACTGCACTCCATTCTGCTCATTCAAGTACCACACAGAGCTAGACTGCAACCTCCTGCACATACCATGTATTCCAAGCCTAGCATAACTAACACTTAAGTCCATTTCCACCTCATTCCAGCATCACCAATACTTCTCTTCCCTTCAATACATACAACCAGTCCATTGCAACCTAAAATTCTCCATTTCAAGTACAATCCAATTCCCTGCATATCTGTAGCTGCAACTTTACCAACTGCAGCTCTCTCCTGCAGTTCCTCCATCACTGCAACATCACCAGCTTGAGCCATTCTCCAATCTGTAATTCTATTACAACAGTCAGCACCAACACTTAACTGCAGTTCTTCTTTGCATTTTCCTGCCCCTGAAATTTCAGTTCAAGTCCTAGACATTCATCTAAGTCACCAAATACCCATGGCACCATTAGTCACAACTCCCTCTGTAATACCCATCTCAGCTTAGCATTCAATGTCACCATTCCAGCATAACCAAGCCAGCACAACCATCACTGCAAAGAGTTATATCCACATTTAAGCTTCAACTGCTTCTTCTCTCTGCTGAGCTAAAACCATCAAGCCCACCAGAGCAGCACCACTACCAACTTCAATATCACCATCTCTTTACTCCCCAGCAACATATAAAACCCTAACCGCAACCACCATTTCCTTCTCCATCTCTCAATTCTCAATCAAAACTGCAGGTAGCTCTCAATCCATCATAATCTTGAAATTCAATAACCACAAACCCTTAGATCCATTACACATCTTCTAATTCCTTCATTTCAGGCACCCACTGCATCATCACCACAAATCCATCTTCTCAATCTCAGATTCACACATTCAGAAACCCTGATTTCAATTTCACATCATCGCTTGAACAACAACAACAATTTTTATCGATTCAACTTCATGGCAACAGTATCAGACATTGAAACTCCGCAAAAAAAAAAAAATCATCTTCTCAATGGAATCGCTCGACTTTACCTCTCTCAGATAGCAGTTGCTGGTTTTGCTTCTCAATTTCAGGGGACTGAGTAAAATGAATGATCGAGAGACAGATTCTCTTGAGTTTAGGGTTGTAATGATTTGGGTGGGATTTAGACACCCAACTGTAGAACCACCCAGCTGGCATCCCATTAGCCTCAGCTGGTCTGAGTTTAATACACCTCCAAGAGTTGCCCCTTATCCTTAACTGAGCTCCAGATAGTATTTGCATGACCATTCTGTCCTTTTGGCTTAAATTGGGTGATTTCTTCTCCTTTTCTTCCGTACGACTCCAGAGTAGCTACAAAACTCAAAACAAGCGTAAAATACATAATTTACAAGAAAAATAGCAAAGAAAGCATAACCAATAGATAATAAATAAGATGTATTCTACACCCTATCACCAGTCCTCGAGCAAAACAGAAAATTGACTCGCTACACATCTGGTCATATAATAAGAGAGAGTTAGACCCGCTATACAGCTGGTCATAAAATCAAAATTTGAAAAAGAATGTAAAAGACCTGCTACATGATAGACACATTTTTGTGTCTAATTTGTCCTCAATGTCCGTATTGTTGGAACTCTATTTTTTTACTAATATTGTGTTTTTATGTATTTTTAGAAAATAAACATTTTTGGAAAATTCGGCTCAAAAAGTTGATTTTGGCACCCGATGGACAAGTGTTATTCGGAATCTCGCTTTTGGATAAGGGGTAACCTAATTACTAAGGGGCACCCCCAGATCACCCCCAAAGCAGCTGTTATTCGCACCCCTACTCTGGATAGGGGGCTACCAGTTTCTTCCCCATATGAACCGAGTTTTGGCGGGAAAAATAGTTCTTCACCTACGTAATTGTTGAAGCAAATTTTGGACGTGATATAAGGAGATTCAAGGGCTAGTTTTCATTAGGTTGGACCTTTTATAGCCTAACAGGGATGGTATGGGTGTTCGAATCGAGTTATTTGGGCTGGATAATCGTGGGATGCGAAACAGGGAAGATATTCTCAAAACAGGGAAGATACTCTATTCTCGGAATTTTTGGATGGAAGATACGTGCATGGGTCGACTGTATTGGTTGGAAACAAATTCTACAGCTCAGAGAAGACGCGTGAAAGAGATAAACCAGGAAACAAATCCTGTAACAAGTCATAAGAATAAAAAAAATATTTCGGAAATATTCTCTTCACTGCCGGATTATATTGAAGTTATTACAAAGATTTGGTCGACCTGTTGAGTATAAATAGGTTGTTGGGGTTGAGGAGAAGGGTGTCGAGAGTTTGGGGTCGAGAGAAGGTCCAGAGAAGCAGAAATCAAGAGTTGATGAAACTCTGTTTCTGCTGCTGATGATGATGAAGAACACCAAGAACACGAAGAACAGACTCGCAAGGACAGTGGTTTATCAACAGTGTCTAAGACGCACATCCGTGGGTCGCAGTGCAGTCTAAACATCAGCAGCACTTGTGTTTTATCATTCATTCTGTGACGCTTTTTGTGCGTCGCAGATTACAGTTTTACACCATTTTCTCCTTTTCTCTCCATTGTAAACACCATTTGATCTATAAAAATATATTTTGAGCGTGTTTTCATCATGAGGAGCTAAAACCCAACACTGGGATGACGGAGGAGGCTGAATTTCATCCTTGGGGTAATTTATTTTATTCTTTTTTATGACTTTTGCATTAATCTAAAATTGAAATATGATTTGAATTAATTGGTTATTATTTAATTTGATGATGTATGCTTAGCTTAGTTGTTTTGATACATCATGCTTAGGACTTACAATCGATGTTTTGAGAATCTATCTTGGCAAAATCAGAGTCCATGTTAATTTTATTGAGTTTTAAATTGTCAAAGAATATATGAATGAACCATGTGTAGTGAATTCGGCCAAATCCTTAGTCCCAGTACCTCTCGCCCATTGTTAATATTTTTTTGTATATATATTTTTTTTTTAAATCTAAAAATTTCATTTCCTTCACAAGTCTGAAACGAATCCTATTTACTACAACCCCATCAAAAATCTTAATCATTTTGGCGGCGCCGACGCGGATTTGTGCTTAGGTAGAATTTTTAGGTTTTTATTATTTTTTATTATTCCATTTGTTCTTTTTACGTCTCTTTGGTTGTGTCTTTGTATTACAGGTTTGGAGTTGGATGATAAAGACCTTGGAATCAAAGCTTAAAGCTAAAAGAGAAGGAAAAAAAGACAAAGCAAAAAAAAAAGAGAAAAAAGAGAAAAAAAAAAGAGAGAGATTTATTTTTTTTTATTCTTTTAAGAGACTTTCCATTTTATTTTATTTTTGTAATTATTATTATTATTTTTTGTATTTCTTTTCATTGGACTGGACTTTGGACAATTTATTTTAATTTTAAACCCTACGGAAGGGTTATATATAAAAAAAAAATTAAATATAAACTGTTTGCAGGGAAGGACGACGATTACAATATCGTCTCGGCCCCTCGGGTTCGCACACTGACACCGGAGTCAGTGGCCCGAGTCGACTACAGTGGTTCTTCGCCCGTCTGGTACGGGAGGTAAACTTCTAAACACCCGTGAATCTCCTGTCAGCGGGTTTACTGTCTGCCTTAAGGTGATTATATGTTAAGGACTGAACCGGCTGCTTTAATTTCCTAGTAAAGGGCAAGAACTGGCCATATAAGATAAGGGTTTGGATTTCATCACCGTTCCCTTCTTGCCCGCCTTAGGAAAACGAAACCTAACGCGAACCCAAGCTTAAAATTTGATTAGAACGAGACCGATAGGGTAACGAGCTTGGTAGGAAAATCTTTCGAAAAATATTGGTTACTCTTTTAAGCATACTTCAAAGTTCTTGATGGTTTCTGTAAGTTGAATGCGTGACTGCGCCGCCTTGTAATACCGGTGAGGCTTTGGGTATCAAAGCTCCACTGAGCTTCCCTCGCCTCGATTCAACTTACATTAGCTCGGATTGATTCCAGAGGGGTGTGCTCAAATTGTAACGAAATCCTTTTCGAAGGAATAGAAGCTAGTCTAGAAAACAATCTAAGTGGAGCCATCATGCTTTTTGTTTGATAGAAATCAGTAGGTTTGATTTGGTCGAGTCATCCTTGTTTGTGATTGTATAGAATTCCCTGGTAATTAAGAATGTCGAACTGGTATGACAGAAGCCAATACAATGAGTATCGATCCGAATTTGAATATGGACATCATCATTTTTATGTCCATGGTGGGAATAGTAGTTGGGAACGCCAACCTTTTCAAGGTTATGGTTCATACCATGGTGAGCCCAATTACTATCCACACGCGAATTGGTCTTACGAGCAAGAAAATCAGGAACACTGTAGTACCGGCTACTCGTTTTTGGAAACTAGTCCTGATTATGATATTTCTGAACCTGTTCCATCTCTAGAAGAGACCCAACAACGGATTGAAAGGACGTATAAACGTTTAGTTGCAATGAATTGTTCAAAAGAAGAGTGTACACGATATTCTGAGATGATAAACTAGAGTGGTGAACGTATAAGTTTTATGCTTAGTGAAATTCAGGCACGTCTAGAGGCAGAAAATGACAGTTGGCTAATGCTGCTCGAAATAATCTAAATTTCCAAAATAGGGTTTCTAATTCTACCCTTGATATCAATAGTGAATATTTGCCTAATTTAGAGGACGAGGCTAGAATAAAAGACACTACTTATTTAAATAAGGTTCAATCATCTTTGTACTATTATGATGATGAGGATAGTAGTAATGAAGAATCTGAAATATGTAGGCATAGTGATCAGGAATCTATTAATCCAATTGAGATTTATAATGATTATATTATTTCTAGTTCAAATCCAAATAATTTTTATGATTATTCGCCTATTTAAAAGGACGAGGATTTGATTAGGGATACCACCGTTTTAGACGATGTAGTTTTTCCTTTTGATTACGAAGCCGATAGTGGTTTAGAGGAACGGGTTTATTCCGAAAATGTTGTTTTAGAGTCTAGTGACTTAGAAACAATAGTATTAGATGAAGAAGATATACCCGTATAGATGAGTAAAGATGCACTACCTGATAATAAATTAGAAGAATCAATTGACCATTTTCAAGAATCTAATGATCCAGAAATTAGGGAGATTGTAACTAGTCTTTCTAGAGACACTGAAAACTCTAAGTTTGGGGGTGATTATCACCTTCCTAGTGCCTTACCTTTAACTCTCAGAAAGTCCCTTCACTTAGGACTTGATATCTCTGCCTCGACAATTTTACAAGATTACCTTCATACTCGTTTTCCCGAACCTAATGATGTCCAGGAAGAAGTTCAGTCGTTAGAAACCCATCCTCTGGTTGATGTGGTTTTCCCAGGCTATGATCCCCAGATTGACTTTGTTTTCCCACCAAATAGTTTTCTTCCAACTGTGGGAACGTTTATATTCCAAATGTGTCGAATATTAAGTTGTGAGACTAAACCTAAATGCTTTAGGAAATTAGAATCGACACATTTGCTTAAGAATGACCACTACTCTCATTGTGGTCAGTTATGTAAGTCAAATCTAATTGACTTAGAGGATCCTCAGTTATTTAGGTTATTATTATGCGCTTCTAAGATCATATTTGAGTTTTTCCAGACTCTAGGACCTAATGATTCGGATCCCACCTATGAAGAAACGCAGCCAATGAAAATTTTCTATTTAGACCCTTTCATAGAACCTGAACCTGAACCACAATTAGATATAAATTTCTTAATCAGGAAACTAAGTAAGGGCATGCTAGTCTTGTTCACTTTCTTGGTTCATTGCAGTTTCCTTTGGTCAGCTCTATTTAGTTTTAAAGACCCACAGTTATTTCGACTGTTACTTTATGGTTCGAGTTGACTAATCCTTCCCTAAGTATGGCTGAAGACTTTAAACTTAGCACTTCTTGGGAGGTATCCCATTCTCATACAACACGGTAATATCTTTCCTTAACTCTTTCTCTTCAAATGGTAACAGTTTCTCCTTGTTCATGCTTTTAGTTTCATCTTTAGAACATTGAGGACAATGTTAGATTTAAGTCTGGGGGTATGGGAAAATCTTTTAGTTGCAATAAATAAATACGCTCCAGAGCCTAGAGATTTATGCGTATTCAGGATGGCACTAACTAATCTAAGTGGATGGAAGCATCTTGGTTGTAGGAGTTGAGGAACCAATCTGATTAGATGGAAACATCTATAGAGTCTATTCATAAAAGCATAGAGCTCAGGTGTTAGAAATAACATGATAGTTGCACCATATCTCGTTGAGTCCTTTTCATTTTTTTTTTCATTTTTTTTTTTCTTTTTAAACTATGTTTCTCTAAGTGATTAGGTGGGGCACACGATTCAAGTTGTTACCACTGCTAGGGTGAATTAGAGTGACTGAGTTACTAAAAAAAAAAAAGACTGGACCAGTTAGACCAATCGGAATAAGTATTAACACTTGGATAGCAATATGCGTGTGTTCTCCCTGTTTCCGTCGCCTAAGCAAGCGTGGAATGCAGGACCCGTGGGAACTATCGTCTAATCTGCTGACAAGAAGCATGCGCTTGGATCAAAAAGATCTATTCATGTCGTTAAGTTAAAAAAAATGGTTATTGTTCTGTGTAGTCAACTGCTGGTTCCCTTGTATTTGCCAGTTTGTTGATCTAGACTTAAGTTATTGACCACTGGTTCCCTTGTATATGCCAGTTGTGTTGATATTAGTCAGACCGATATCTCAGTCTATTAGGATAGGTTCATTCTGGCAGTGGCCTTCAGACAGATATGTGAAACATCAATCATTTGGTTAACATCAAAACCATCTACATTTTTCTATTTCCATCTCCTTTTTCTATCCATATGATTAGTTTGACTCCGAATATGATGTCCTTAGTGCAACTATCTGAGTAGAGCTCTGTCACTTTATATGAATTTCAGTATGCTTGAGTGAAAACTCGTGTACAACAATTGGAATTTCGCATCAGGGTACTTCCTCCTATAGTCAATGATTGTATGCCAACCAAGGAGATTCTTTAGTGCCTTCCAAGGTTCTGTGTAGATAGCTAGGGTCTGGAGTAATGGTTTTGTGGGCACACCTCTGGTAAACCCTCCCGAGATTAACTCGGTTTTATTTATTTTTTATTAGTTTTGCTCGAGGACTAGCAAATAATAAGTTTGGGGGTATTTGATAGACACATTTTTGTGTCTAATTAGTCCTCAATGTCCGTATTGTTGGAACTCTATTTTTTTACTAATATTGTGTTTTTATGTATTTTTAGGAAATAAACATTTTTGGAAAATTCGGCTCGAAAAGTTGATTTTGGCACCCGGAGGACAAGTGTTATTCGGACTCTCGCTTTTGGATAAGGGGTAACCTAATTACTAAGGGGCACCCCCAGGTCACCCCCAAGGCAGCTGCTATTCGCACCCCTACTCTGGATAGGGGGATACCAGTTTCTTCCCCATTTGAACCGAGTTTTGGCGGGAAAAATAGTTCTTCACCTGCGTAATTGTTGAAGCAAATTTTGGACGTGATATAAGGAGATTCAAGGGCTAGTTTTCATTGGGTTGGACCTGTTATAGCCTAACAGGGATGGTATGGGTGCTCGAATCGAGTTATTTGGGCTGGATAATCGTGAGATTCAAAACAGTGAAGATATTCTCAAAACAGGGAAGATATTCTATTCTCGGAATTTTTGGATGGAAGATACGTGCATGGGTCGACTGTATTGGTTGGAAACAAATTCTACAGCTCAGAGAAGACGCATGAAAGAGATAAACCAGGAAACAAATCCCGTAACAAGTCAGAAGAATAAAAAAAATATATCGGAAATATTCTCTTCACTGCCGGATTATATTGAAGTTATTACAAAGATTTGGTCGACCTGTTGAGTATAAATAGGTTGCTGGGGTTGAGGAGAAGGGTGTCGAGAGTTTGGGGTCGAGAGAAGGTCCAGAGAAGCAGAAATCAAGAGTTGATGAAACTCTGTTTCTGCTGCTGATGATGATGAAGAACACCAAGAACACGAAGAACATACTCTCAAGGACAGTGGTTTATCAACAGTGTCTAAGACGCACATCCATGGGTCGCAGTGCAGTCTAAACATCAGCAGCACTTGTGTTTTATCGTTCATTCTGTGACGCTTTTTGTGCGTCGCAGATTACAGTTTTACACCATTTTCTCCTTTTCTCTCCATTGTAAACACCATTTGAGCTATAAAAATATATTTTGAGCGTGTTTTCATCATGAGGAGCTAAAACACAACACTGGGACGACGGAGGAGGCTGAATTTCATCCTTGGGGTAATTTATTTTATTCTTTTTTATGACTTTTGCATTAATCTAAAATTGAAATATGATTTGAATTAATTGGTTGTTATTTAATTTGATGATGTATGCTTAGCTTAGTTGTTTTGATACATCATGCTTAGGACTTACAATCGATGTTTTGAGAATCTATCTTGGCAAAATCAGAGTCCATGTTAATTTTATTGAGTTTTAAATTGTCAAAGAATATATGAATGAACCATGTGTAGTGAATTCGGCCAAACCCTTAGTCCCAGTACCTCTCGCCCATTGTTAATATTTTTTTGTATATATATTTTTTTTAAATCTAAAAATTCCATTTCCTTCACAAGTCTGAAATAAATCCTATTTACTACAACCCCATCACTACACAGTTGTTCATGACAAATACCATACACAAGACCCACTACACAGCTGGTCATAATCCTAAAAACCATAACGGTAAAAAAAAATTCTTCTTAGACCCACTACACAGCTGATCATAAATTGCAAGAAAAATTCCTGAAAAATATAAAATAAAATAAAAAGTTAATAACCACTCCCCCACACTTAAATCTAACATTCCCCTCAATGTTCGAAAGACGAAATTAAAAACATGAACAAGGAGAAATTGTTACTATTTAAAGGAAGTGAGGAAGGATATTACCAGAATACCGAGAACATGGGTTACCTCCCACCAAGTGCTAAGTTTAAAGTCTTCAGCCAGACTAGGAAATGATTAGTCACCTCGCAGAATCATATAGCAGTAACCTGAATAATTGTGGGTCATCTGAATCAAAAAGTGTTTCCCAAAAGAAGAGAAAATCGCAACAGACCATGAAGATACAGAACATACCCTTTTTTAACTTTTTGTTTAAGACAACAATATCTAGTTATGGTTTAGGTTCAGGCTCTATAAAAGGGTCTAAATAAAATGTTTTCATGAACCGGACTTCCTCAAAGGAGGGATCCTTAAGATCAGGTTGCAGAGTCTGGAAATACTCAACTAAGAAGTTAGAAGCACATAACAATCAGATTTGACTCACACAGCTGACCACAATGAAAATGGTGGTCTTCCTTAAGCAAATATGTCGACCCTAATCTCCTAAAGTAATTAGGTTTAGTCTCAAAACTTAATAACTAACACATTTGTAACTCATATGTTCCCACAATTAAAAGAAAAGTTTTTGGTGGGAAAACAAAGTCAATTTTGGTATCATAGCCTGGGTTAACCACATCAACCAGAGGATGTGTTTCTAACAACTGAGATTCATTCTGGACATCATGAGGTTCAGGAAAACATGTATGAAGATAATCTTATAAAATGGTTGAGGCATATATGTCAAGTCCCAAGTGAGGGACGTTTCTAAGAGTTAAAGCACATGGAAAATGATAATCACCCCCAAACTTAGAATTTTCAGTGTCTCTAGAAAGACTAGTCACAACTTCCCTAATTTCTAGGTCATAAGATTCCTGAAAATGGTCAATTGATTCTTCTAAGTCAGGTTCATCTTCACTCATCTCTACGAGTTCATCTAAATCTCTAGACTCCAAATAAACCCGTTCCTCTAAACCATTATTGGCTTCGTAAAGAGGAAATACTACATCGTCTAAAATGGGGTATTTCTAGTCAAATCCTCGTCCTTTTGAATAGGTGAATAATTATTAAAATTATTTGGATTTAAACCAGAAATAGTACTATCATTATAATGCTCAATTGGAGTAACAAATTCCTGATCACTATGCCTAAAAACTTCAGATTCTTCATCAATACTATCCACATCATAATCATCATTATAATAACATGAAAATGATCGAACCTCATTTAAACAAGTAGTGTTACCAATTCTAACCTCATCATCTTGATTATAAAAATTGTCCTCATTTTCATGGGTGATATTGGAAAGAATGTATTGGCAATCAAGAGTAATTCGAGCAATTCTTTCTTCCGTCTCTAATTCAAACCTACGTATTGACTCAGAAAACTTACGTGTTGACTCAGCTAACTTCCTGAGGTTATCTTCTAAAGAAGTTTCACTTATTGTTACCGTTCTTTTGTCCATAACTAAGTCATTTGTGCCCGCTAACTTATGTGTCGACTCAAGTAACGTACGGTTGACTCAAGTATCTTACTTGCTTCATCTAGAGGAGAGGAATTATAAGAATTTTTCTCGTATAACCGGTGGGCATGTGGATAGTAATTGGGATCACCATGGACCATAACCTTCAAAAGTTTGGCGTTCCAAACCACTATTCACATTATGGTGATAAAAAGAGTGATGTCCAAATTGTTCAATTGGATAATCATTGCATTGGATATTGTTATACCAGTTTGACATCCAGAGTCTCAACACAAAATAAAACCCACTGACATGGGATTCGTGGGTGGATAGAGTCTTACCTCCCGTACCAAAGACCAATATCCAAGGATCAATCAATATCAATCAACAACCAAAGGTTGGATTTCCAATTGACGATCTTAAACGCACAACCTGTGTTATTTCAATTATATAAAAAATATAATGCGGAAAAGAAATAACACAGGCACCAGAAGTTTTGTTAACGAGGAAACCGCAAATGCAGAAAAACCCCGGGACCTAGTCCAGATTGAATACACACTGTATTAAGCCGCTACAGACACTCATCAGCCCAAGATAAGTTAGATGATTTACTTGTCTCGAAACAGCGTTGAATGCAAAGGTTTGAACAGGATTTGGATCATGAATTGTCACATGTCCACAGGAGGTATTCGTGGAAGGAGTGTTGAGGTTGTTTCCTCCATTGATGGCATGTTTCTTAGAAACGTATCTCTTGTCTTCAAATACAGTTTCTAAGATATCCCAGGCTTCTTTAGACTTAGTGCAAGTACCCACATAGTACTAAAGATCTGGGGTAACGGCCTGTCTGATAGCATTTAATCCAAAAGAGTTTTGCATTGCAGCAAGAGATTCTTCAGGACTATAACTATCAACCTCCTTTGGTATAGATACATCGTCTTTTGTATTAACCGGAGGATTATAGCCTTTAACAATACATTCCCAGGTTTGAAAATCACATGCTTGAAGATAAGTACACATTGCAACTTTCCATGCTGAGTAGTTTGAGCCATCAAGGACTGGTGGTACGTTAATAGAGATAGCACATCTGTCCATAGAGTTAGATCGCTACAAACATGGACTTGTTAGGTCTTAAACGTGTTTGCCTACACTGATACCAATTGAAAAAGCGGGGGTCTAACAACACCATCCAATATTTCTCTTAGCAATATGTATGGAATAACTCCGAAATACTTTGCTAGAGAATCAACTAGACAGTCAGACTAAATATAGATTAAAGTATCTCAAGGAGTTAATATCTCTCTCTTGATTTGATTTTTACTCAAGCTAAAAACAATAGCGAGTCTTTATCAAATACAAGGAATAACTTGGACGGTACCAAAGACTAATATCCAAGGATCAATCAATATCAATCAACAACCAAAGGTTGGATTTCCAATTGATGATCACGAACGCACAACCTGTATTATTTCAAATATATAAAATATAATGCGGAAAAGAAATAACACAGACACCAGAAATTTTGTTAACGAGGAAACCGCAAATGCAATAAAACCCCGGGACCTAGTCCAGATTGAATACACATTGTATGAAGCCGCTACAGACACTAGCCTACTACAAGCTAACTTCGGACTGGACTATAGTTGAACCCCAATCAGTCTCCCTCCGATTCAAGGTACAGTTGTACTCCTACGCCTCTGATCCCAGCAGGATACTGCGCACTTGATTCCCTTAGCTGATCTCACTCACAAGTAAGAGTTGCTGCAACCCAAAATCGCAGACTTGATAATAAACAAATCTGTCTCACACAGAAAGGTCTATCAAAGGATAAATCTGTCTCCCACATAAAAACCCTAGGTTTTTGTTCCGTCTTAAGATATAAAATCAAGGTGAACAGGAACCAATTGATAATCCGGTATTATATTCCCGAAGAACAGCCTAGGTTAATCAATCACCTCTCAAATATCCTTCTTGACTACACAAGCGGTTTGTCGAGGAATCACAAACAGTGAGACGAAGATGTTTGTGACTTCTTTATCTTGCCTATCGGAGAACTCTCACGATCTCAAGCCAATCAATAGATTGTACTCTGATAGACACATTTATGTGTCTAATATGTCTCAATTGTATGTATTGTTGGTACTCGATTTTATATTTATTTTGTTATTTTATGTCTTTATAGGTATTTTTAGAGAAATAAGCTCTTGCGGCAAAAATTGGCTCAAAAAGTGGTGTTTTACACCCTAGGATAAAGTACTAAAGACACTCCAGAAATGCACCGGAAGAACCCCAGAAATGTCCCGGAGGAACCCCAGAAAAATTACTGTTTCAGCCCCAAAAATTACTATTTCCGCCCCAATTGCTAAAGGGACCCCAGGAATGGATTAGGGGGAGGTCACTTTCTTCCCAGAATTTGTTAATATTTTTGGCGGGAAAATTATTTCATACACTGGCAGATTTTATGGGCATGATTTGAAAGGGTTATGAGTAGACTAAAGAGCTGAAATTCAAGGGATAGACTCCTTATGGGTATATGAATATATTTTGAGTGTTGGAATGGCCTGAGTTGGGCCCGATCGCCGGATATTTTTCACAACAGTTAAAAAAGAAAAATAGGTTTCAAGTTGATTTATGGAAATTAAAGGAGACTAAAGGCAAGAAAAATAATTCTGAGGATTCATATACATATTTAGAAGATATTGGAATGATCGAAACATCTCAGAAACGCGTGGAGAAAGAAAATATAGAAATTATTGCTCGTGGAAAATATTTGTGTTCAATGAAGATTATTTGGAGTTATGACGAGATTCAATGCGTGATATGGGTATAAATAGTCTCTTAGGGTGATGTAGAAGCGGTGTCGAGAGTTGGGAGGAGAAGAGAGGAAGCTGCAGAGGAAGAATCACGAATTCTCTCTGCTGCTGCTGCTGTTCGTGATGAAGATGAAGAACATGAAGAACGGGCCTGCACCAGTAGTCGTTTATCAACAGTGAAACAGACTCACAGCCGTGGGTCGTAGGTGTGGGTCTTAGATCTACAGTAACAATAGCACTTCTTCTTTGTCGTTCATTTTGGACGCTTTCTGTGGGTCGCACATTCACTGTTTTATTATTTCATCTCCATTTTCATCCTTGTAAACACCCTTTGAGCAATAAATAAATATTTTGAGCGTGTTTTTATCATGATGAGCTAAACCCAACACTGGGACGACGGAGGAGGTCGAATTTCATCCATGTGGTAATTTCATTAATTCTTTTATTTACTTTTTGCACTAATTTTAATTGAATTAAGATTTTAAATTAATTACTTGTGATTTCATTTGATGGAGTATGCTTAGTCCTAGGGATTTTTGATATGCCATGCTTAAGAAATACAAGTAATATTTTATAAAATCTATCTTGGCAATAAACTAGAGTTAATATTTGTTTTGTTTTGAACTATAATCGCCTAGAATTAAATTCTGAACCACTTGAAAATGAAAAATGACCGAATCTTTAGTCCCAGTTTCTCGCACCAGTGTTAATATTTTTATTGTATATATTTATCTTTTTTATTAAGTTTAAAAAATTATCCTTCACAAGTCCGAGAGTTTGAACCTCATTACTACAACCCCAGAAGAAAACATTAATCATACTCGTACGATAGAAGATGCAAGATCAGATCACACAACTACGATAAAAGTAGTATCGGTATGGCTTCACAATCCCAATGAAGTCTTTAAGTCGTTAACCTGGTTTTAGAGAAGAAAACCAAAGGTTAAAGGAGAATCGACTCAAGCGAGCGCACTAGTGTCACACAGACGTGTGGGGATTAGTTTTGCACAATGCTAGATGTCTCCTTTATATAGCCTTCAAATCAGGGTTTTTCCTTAGTTACAAAGCAATCCATATTCACCGTTAGATGAAAACCTTATTTAGATTCAAGCTAATATTTCTCAACCGTAAGATCAAAAACTTAGCTTGTCACACACACTTGAGTAGACGTTTACTGGTTTTGTGAAAACCATGCCCAAATGTGTACGTGTATGTTGGTTCAACATCGTAACCCAAAAGGTTAACCATATGAGCAATTCATATTAACCTAGTTCTTCTTCACCATAACTAGTTCAATTGACTCAAATGAACTAGTTAGAGAGTTGTTCAATTGCTATGATATCTTATGTAACTACACAAGACACAATTGAAACAAAGATGACTCGATTCGATTGAATCGGCTCATGAAATTTATAGTCACGGTTTGCATAAAGCATTCCTTAGTAACTTAAGTTTCATGTTCAGAGCATATCTTTAAATCATAACCACTTAAGCTCACAAACAAGTTCGCGGACTTAAGGCAACCGACAGAGTTTTCCAAACTCGGCAGAAAATCTCGGCAAAGAGACTTCTGCCAGTTCGCGGACTGAGTTCGCGGACTTGAACTTCACGAACGAATTTGGAATCCCAGCAGAAATTCTCGGTACAAGAACTTCCGACAGTTCGCGGACTGAGTTCGCAAACTGGGTTCGCGGACTTGGCAAAGCCAATTCCTATGGTTTCTCTCAATCAACAAAGTTCGAAAACTTCGGATTAAGGAATACATGGTTATGTAATCTAAACTCTCATTCCAATCATTGAGACATTCTCAGAGAACGTTATATAGCCGTAATTCACAGACCGTTTCACGTCAGAGCAATTCTCAAAGTAATTGAAACTTTTCATGACTTTCGTCACTAGGTGAAGATAAACTTGATAAAAGCGAAACGCTTTACCAACACACGATTTCGAGAAAAAGATAAGTAGTGAATACTTAGCTCGAAATGTCAAATGTGTATGATCGAGTCTATATAGCATACGACTTTTTGTCTCATAAGAAGTAGGAGATAGAATAAATAGACTTTTGAGTGATAGATAAGTTCAAGTCTCCACATACCTTTTTGTTGATGAAGTTCCACGGTTCCTTGAGTAGATCTTCGTCGTTGTATGATGAATCGCCATGAATTCCTTGAGCTCAACTACACTTTACTATCCTAGTCCGAGACTTAGCTATAATAGACTAGAAATCAAGGCTCATAGTTTTGATCACTAACATTGACAAACATGCTTGATATAGCAATGCATGCGAGGTCGAACGAGCTACGCTCTAACAAGAACATTAACCAAAAAATTACCAACACGGTTACCATTATACAAACATCACCCATCTTCTATGCCAAAACAACCACTCACTACACCATGAAATCCGTCATTACCTCTTTACAGCCGCATACACACCCATGAAACAACCACTGTAGATGGTGAAATTATGATAAGGGGCAAAAGTGTCATTTCAAGATTATAGACAAAATTAACTCTCACAAGAGATTAAGCCCTTGGCCCTCAAGGCATTCTTAGCCACGATTTCTAGTATACGTCCCCGCGAGACACTGCTGGTCGTGATGTCGTGGCTCCTAGCGCACATCCTCGACTAGATACTGCTGGTCACGTAGGTTCTGTAGAGCGTAAAACGTACCCAGTGGACTTATGAACCAGAACACCCACAATTCCAGCATGTCTTCGCGAGACGGAGCTGATTGTGATGCCATGATTCATAGTATACATCCTCGACGAGATACTGTTGGTCATGTAGGCTTTGTAGATGCGTAAAAACGTCCCCGACAAACTTATGACCCAGAGCGGAGATATGCATGTCTCCTGTAAGCACGACTCACCCTATTTGAGATCAAGGACTGATTCCTAGTACATCATCGCGAGATACACTGGTAATGTCTGCTCTAGGCTCTGACTCGACTTAATGAGGTTTCCGAGTAACTCCTAGGACATCCCTGCGAGATACGCTGGTTATTCTGCCTCCCGAACCTTTCGACAGACTCCTGGAACATCCTTTCGAGATACACTGGTCTTTTTGGCCCATCATATGGACACACAGTTGATTCCTAGAACATCTCTGCAAGATACGCTGGTCAAAGAAAAGTGAGCCAAAGTCTCGCAGAGGCATTAATCGGGCGTACAAGGCCTTTTTTCTCTCTACAGGAAGAGTCCCAGCTGACCACAGAGAGATTCAGATCCGTTAAGAAAATCTTCGTAGAGATTTTGATCCATCTGTAAAATCTCGGAGAGATTCAAATTTCTCTGCAAAATCTCGGAGAGATTCAAATCTCTCTGCAAAAGTCTCAGAGAGATTCAAATCTCTCTGGAAAATCTCAGATAAGGCTGAATATTCCCCGTCGTAGGCACGAGCTTCATGTAGGAATCGAGCCTCCTCTCCACACGAATTCTGAGGTATCCCATGCCTTTTCACGTGACTCATCCTAGTCATTCTTACAAATCGGAGAATATCTCTCTATGTCGGCCAACTCGTCTAAAGAGAATATTTCTCTCTCTCAACAGGTCATCACAAAGGCTGACTCAGCTTCACACAAGTGGGGGATAACACTTAGGGTTTTGGTCTGGCGGTCTACGACACTTGTGAGAAATATACGACTTATTACTCACTGCAGAAGAGCGTAAAGACGGTGGAATAATGAGATAAACTCAACTAGTTTATCCCTATTCCTGAAGAGACGGGAGAATTGCTCCACACGACACGGAAAGCAATCCTTATCTTCACCGACCTGAGATTAGAGAATTCAGCTATAAATTGGTCATATATTTCTCCAAGCTACGATAACTTTCTCATAACCTCTCAGAGAAATTCTTCTTCAAACCCTAGAATTCCCTGATCTCTCTCTTCATCTGCTTCCCTCCCTAAGACCAGCCCTAAATCTCTTCCCTGTGACTGAAGCAGCCTTTGAACAACCACTGTACGTGGTTGAGGCGAAGATTATTCGTGCTCAACCTCCCGTAACTCACTTTCAGAAACCCTAGAATCCCACTTCTAACCTCTCTCAGATTTTAGGTAACTACAACCACCTGATACTGTTTCACGATGCAACCCCATGAATCACCATCACGATGCAACCACATGAATCACCATCATCCACCTAATACTACTTTATAATACACCCACATGAATCACCATCACCTAGCTACATAATACATATCACTGCTGCAAAACCCCTAAAAAAATCAAATTAATTAATATTAACAATAGTATCTTCGATCTCAGAGCTAGTTTCTTCCATTAATCTCATATTAGAACCAGGCCCACTTTCCGAAACTGCTCCAATTGAAAAATAAAATAAACCATAACACATAATTGAACCAATATAATCAATTGAAATGGGGGATTTTATTAGGCTTTCATGAAAAAAAAAAAATATATATATATATATATATATATATATATATATATATATATATATATATATATATATAAGAGTAGATATGGAATTTCAGGGATTTTTTTCTGTAACAAGTGCTAATTAGGAGTTGACTAACAGAGCCAAAGAGATCGAGGGACGGAGAGAAACACGAAGAAGAGGGAGGCGGAGAGGTGGAGACTAAATAAGAAAAAAAAAAGGTTTTGTTCATATCTTTCTTTAAGACCGTCGAATTAAAGGGAAATTTTGGGTTTCACCAAAGGTTTTGTTGCTAGGTTACCCACCGTCTCTTGTAATATTGATTTTGATTTTTAATAATATACCCTTGGGGTGCCAAAAAAAATAAAAATAATTAAAAATAATAATTATTTTGGTAAGTCAATGATTTGACTTAACAGTCAGCTGTTAGTTGATAGACGCATTTTTGTGTCTAATTTGTCCTCAATGTCCGTATTGTTGGAACTCTATTTTTGTACTAATATTGTGTTTTTATGTATTTTTAGGAAATAAACATTTTTGGAAAATTCGGCTCGAAAAGTTGCCCGGGGACCCTTGAAGGACAATTGTTATCCGGACTCTCACTATCGGTTAAGGGGCACCTCAGTGGACACCTGCTATTCGCACCCCAGTTCAGGATAGGGGGACACCCTTTTCTTCTTCGTTTGAAAACTGTTTTTTTGGCGGGAAATGAAATTCTCAACTGGCAGAAGTTTGATCACAAAAATGAAGGGGTTACGGGTCGATTCAATGGCTGAAATTTGATAGAGAGATGTGATATAGGTTAAGGAACACATTTTGGGCAGTGGGTTCGATCGGAATTGGCTGGAAAACGCGTGATGATTCACACACCCAAAACAGAGCACGTGTACTGTAACACGAGCAAAATTGAAGTTCTTGTGTGCATGGAGGAGTTCTACTAGCGTTGAAAGAGTGCTGAGACGTGTAGAAGGCTCACTAGAGCGTGCAGGATCAAATCTAACGTGTGTAGAAGCCAAAAATGGAAATTATTGTTAAATATGGGCAGCAAGCAATGACGGGATTAATGGGAGATTATACGGTGTTATGGTCGGATATTTTTGTTCTAAAACACTATAAATACAAGGCTAAAGAGTTTAGCAAGTCTGGAGAGTCTTTGGGGAAAGTTTAGGAGTCGAGAGAATCAAAAGAAAATCACGCAGAGAAGAGAAGAGTTCTGCTGGTGTAGTTGAAGACGAAGAACAAAATACGCTCCAGGAAAGTCGATAAAGGTGTCGCTTAACTGCCACAATTTCCAATTCCTTTCCCGCGACTTAGAAACAGTGCTTACAGCACTTCATTTGTATCGTTCTTCCCTGACGCTTCCTGTGTGTCGCAAAGTACGGTCTTATATTGATTTTTTGACATTTCTCTTCATTGTAATCAACTTTTGAGCATCAATGAAATATTTTGAGAGGTTTTTCATCATGAGTAGCTAAACCCAATCCCAGGGGTGACGGAGGAAGCCTTTCTCGCAATATTTATGTGGTAATTTTTGCAATATTTATATACGATTAATTGCATTGAAAATAAATGATTTAAATGATTTTTATTAATCAAATATATTTTCTCTTGATAATACATGCTTAGTTTTGTACTCTTGATGTATTATGCTTGCGATTAATCTTTGATATTTTGAGAATCTGCTTTTGGTAATAGTTAGAATCAAAACAATTATTAAATTTGCATAATAAAAAATAAATAAAACTACATAAATATTGTTGAATGGTTGAATCATCACCCCTATTTTCTCCATAAAATTTATATCACTTGTTAATTGAATTTTCTACATTTCTAAATTATTTAAATCTAAAAAAAAAATTATTCCCTTCACAAGTTCGAAAAGAACCCCTTTTACCACAATCTACAACAACTTTTGAAAATACATCAAATTTTTGGCGCCGCCGACGCGGACCTGTGCTTAGGTAGAATTTTTTTTTTTTTGGTTTATTATTATTATTTTTTTTTTAGAATTGTTTGTTCCTTTTTACGTTTCTTTTTGTCTTTATTTTGCAGGTTCAAAGTGAAAACTAAGGACTTGGAGAGGAAAAAGCTTAAAGCGAAAAGAGAAGAAAAGAGGACAATTTTAGGATTTAATTTTTAATTCTTTTAGAGTGTGTGAGGAAAACTGTAATTTTATTTTATTTTTTCTTTTTGAACTTTAAATTGGACTGGACATTTGGACTTTAATTTTTAAACCCTACGGAAGGGTACCCTTAAATACAAATTGTGTGCAGGGAAGGACGGTGATTACAAATAGGTCCCTTGTTGAACCTAATAGAGCCTCTCAAGTCTCTAGTTGTGGAATAGAGCCCGATAATTCATTTTGGGAAGGTCAGGTTAGTGAAGAGCAAGCTCATGCTGTCTATAACAATGCTAGGTTTGAGAACCGTCAGAAGTTTGACCCCTACTCAGAGACCTAAACCCTGGTTGGAGAAACCATCCTAATTTCTCTTGGTCTAAGGGCCAGAATCAAGGCCAGTCTAGTAATTCTCAGCCTCCCCCAGGTTTTGGTTATACTAAGAACTCTTCAGGACAGACCCAGAACCCATCTGAGAATAGAATAACTAGCTTAGAGGAAACCCTTAGTATATTAAGGAAGAGCCAGGAAATGCTATCACAAAGCCAGGAAATGTTAGTAAAAAGCCAGGGTAATTTTCAAGAGGAAACCAAACAGAATTTTAAGAATAGTTCCCAGTCTTTTGCTAAATTAGAACTTCAAGTCGTCCAAATAGCTAAGTATATTAATGAGAGAGAGGAAGGAAGGTTCCCTAGTCATACTGATCCTAACCCTAGAGGAGAGAAATCGTACAGTCATGTTAACTCTGTTACGACCCTTATGAGTGGAAGGAGAGTTGATAATAAGGTCGACATACCTAAAAGTGAACATGTTGTAGTTCACCCGTCTGAACTAGAGAATGAAGAGACTGATAGAGTCTCTAAAGAGACCAATGAGGGTCATGTTGAGTCTGATTTTGTTCCCAGATCCCCGTTCCCCCAACTGCTAGTTCCGACTAAGAGGGAGTCCAACTTTAATGATATATTGGAGGTTTTTAAGCAGGTTAATATCAACCTTCCATTATTAGATGCAATTAGGAAGATTCCCTCTTATGCCAAGTTCCTTAAGGACTTGTGTACGCGAAAGCGTAAGCTCAGTGTCCAGAAGAAAGCCTTCATAGCTAGTCACGTGAGTTCTATTATTCAGAATACCACTACTCCTAAGTATAAAGACCCAGGGTCCCCTACCATTGCTTGTACAATAGGTAAGTACCGTGTTGAGAAAGATTTGCTTGACTTAGGAGCCAGTGTGAACTTATTGCCATACCATGTGTACCTTAAGCTAGGACTTGGTGAGATGAAACCTACACAGATGACACTTCAGTTAGCTGATAGGTCCGTTAAAATTCCTCGTGGTGTGATCGAGGATGTTTTCATAGAGGTCGATAAGTTTATATATCCGGTGGATTTTGTTATCCTAGATACCCAACCTATCCCTGACCCAGAGAACCGAATACCAGTGATTTTAGGTCGCCCGTTTTTAGCTACATCCAATGCGATCATTAACTGTCGAAATGGTATTATGAATTTGTCTTTTAGTAATATGACTATTGAGCTGAACATTTTTAATATTAGTAAGCTACCCTCTGAGCTAGATGACACGTGCATTGAAGAGGTCAACATGATAGGAACCTTAGTTCCGAAGTCTGTACCAAACACCGAATCGGAAGATCCATTAGAGAGTTGTCTAGCCCGTTTTAGCATGGATTTCGACGATGATATCAACATTGAACAAGTAAATGCTCTGTTGGATTCTATTCCTATGTTAGATACCGATAGATGGAAATCTAGGTTTGAACCATTACTAGCTACCGAATCTACCTTAAGCCCTTATTTCGAAGAGCCTAAAGATCCTCCTAAGTTGGACCCCAATTATGCATTTGTAGGCCCATCTGAGATTTTGCCTATAACTTCCGATTTGGATAGTGATCATGAGATTAGGCCAGTAACCGTGCTTCAACACAATAAGGAAACTCTAGGGATGACCATAGAGGATATGAAACATATAAGTCCTATAGCTAGTATACCTCAAAAGAATTTAGAGGATGAACCACCTGATTATAACTCAGAGAAAGCAATTGACCTTTTTCAGGAACCGGATAGTCTAGAAATTGGGAATATTGTGACTAGTTTATCTAGAGACACCCAAAACTCTAAGTTTGGGGGTAGAGAGTGTAAATTATCCCCAGTAGAAGTCCCTAACTTGGGACTCAAGCCTAGTGCATCTGAGGTATCGCTTGAGTCTATTCAGACTCCACAACCTGATCCGCCTGATACTGTTCAGGAGGAAATCCATATATTAGAAACCCGTTTTTCGGATGAATCTATTTTTCAAGACACTCTTATGAAGCCCAACTGGAGGCTCTGGATAGATCCGGTTGTCTTGCAAGAAACCTTAGATGAGGATGTGCTCCTTCTGTTCATTTTTCTGAGCCAGTGTCGTTGTCTCATATTGGTGTTAGCTCTATTTGGTATTATGGACCCACAACTTTTTCGGCTATTGGTATATGACTTTGGAAGGTGAAGATCCTTTTTGAGGTATTTGATGTCTGGCTGAAGACTTTAAACTTAGCACTTCTTGGGAGGTAACCTAATCTCACGCAACACGGTAATATCTTTCCTCAACCCTTTTTTGCTTCAAGTGGTAACAATTTCTCCTCGTTCATGCTGTTAATTTTATCATTGGAAACATTGAGGACAATGTTAGATTTAAGTTTGGGGGTATGGGAGAAACTTTTTAGTTGCAATAAATAAACTCCAGAGCCTAGAAATTTACGCCTATTAAGGATAGCACTAACCAATCTAAGCGGATGGAAACATCTTGGTTGTAGGAGTTGAGGAACCAATCTGATTAGATGGAAACATCTATAGAGTCTATTCATAAAAGCACAGAGCTCAAGTGTTAGAAATAACATGATAGTTGCACCATATCTCGTTGAGTCCTTTTCACTTCTATTTTTATTTTGTTTTTAAACTATGTTTCTCTAAGTGATAGGTGGGGCCCACGATTCAAGTTGTTACCAATGCTAGGGTGAATTAGAGTGATTGGGATACCATGAAAAAAAATGGTAGTTACCAAAAAGTTGAAAAAAAAAAAGAATATTGAGACCAGACCATTTGACCAAAAGGAATAAATTCAATAAAGTCGACCATTGGTACCCTTGTATATGCCAATTGTGTTGACCTAGAGTTAGATTATCGACCACTGGTTCCCTTGTATATGCCAATGTGTTGATATTAGTCAGACTAGTATCTCAATCCATTATGATAGGTTCATTTTGGCGGAGGCCTTCAGACAGATATGGGAAACGTCGTTCACTTAGTAAACATCAAAACCATCTATGTTTTTCTATATCCATCTCTTAATCTTTCTATGTGATTAGTTTGACTCCGAATATGATGTCTATAGTGCAACTATCTGAGTAGAGCTTTGTCACTTATATATGAATTTTAGTATGCTTGAGTGCAAACTCGTGTACATCAATTGGAATTCTGCATCAGGGTACTTCCTCTTGTAGTCAATAAGTATGCCAACCAAGGAGATTCTTTAGTGCCTTCCAAGGTTCGTTGTAGATAGCTAGGGTCTGGAGTAATGGTTTTGTGGGTACACCTCTGGTAAACCCTCCGGAGACAACACTCCGCCACTAGGGACACCTAGGGGTTCAAATGATTTTCCTTTCTAGAATAAATTTGCTCGAGGACTAGCAAATAATAAGTTTGGGGGTATTTGATAGACACATTTTTGTGTCTAATTTGTCCTTAATGTCCGTATTGTTGGAACTCTATTTTTGTACTAATATTGTGTTTTTATGTATTTTTAGGAAATAAACATTTTTGGAAAATTCGGCTCGAAAAGTTGCCCAGGGACCCTTGAAGGACAATTGTTATCCGGACTCTCACTATCGGTTAAGGGGCACCTCAGTGGACACCTGCTATTCGCACCCCAGTTCAGGAAAGGGGGACACCCTTTTCTTCTTCGTTTGAAAACTGTTTTTTTGGCGGGAAATGAAATTCTCAACTGGCAGAAGTTTTATCACAAAAATGAAGGGGTTACGGGTCGATTCAATGGCTGAAATTTGATAGAGAGATGTGATATAGGTTAAGGAACACATTTTGGGCAGTGGGTTCGATCGGAATTGGCTGGAAAACGCGTGATGATTCACACACCCAAAACAGAGCACGTGTACTATAACACAAGCAAAATTGAAGTTCTTGTGTGCATGGAGGAGTTCTACTAGCGTTGAAAGAGTGCTGAGACGTGTAGAAGGCTCACTAGGCGTGCAGGATCAAATCTAACGTGTGTAGAAGCCAAAAATGGAAATTATTGTTAAATATGGGCAGCGAGCAATGACGGGATTAATGGGAGATTATACGGTGTTATGGTCGGATATTTTTTGTTCTAAAACACTATAAATACAAGGCTAAAGAGTTTAGCAAGTTTGGAGAGTCTTTGGGGAAAGTTTAGGAGTCGAGAGAATCAAAAGAAAATCACGCAGAGAAGAGAAGAGTTTTGCTGGTGTAGTTGAAGACGAAGAACAAAATACGCTCCAGGAAAGTCGTTGAAAGGTGTCGCTTAACGGCGACAATTTCCAATTCCTTTCCCGCGACTTGGAAACAGTGCTTACAGCACTTCATTTGTATCGTTCTTCCCTGACGCTTCCTGTGTGTCGCAAAGTACGGTCTTATATTGATTTTTTGACATTTCTCTTCATTGTAATCAACTTTTGAGCATCAATGAAATATTTTGAGAGGTTTTTCATCATGAGTAGCTAAACCCAATCCCAGGGGTGACGGAGGAAGCCTTTCTCGCAATATTTATGTGGTAACTTTTATTTGATTAATTTTTGCAATATTTATATATGATTAATTGCATTGAAAATAAATGATTTTAATGATTTTAATTAATCAAATATATTTTCTCTTGATAATACATGCTTAGTTTTATACTCTTGATGTATTATGCTTGCGATTAATCTTTGATATTTTGAGAATCTGCTTTTGGCAATAGTTAGAATCAAAACAATTATTAAATTTGCATAATAAAAAATAAATAAAACTACATAAATATTGTTGAATGGTTGAATCATCACCCCTATTTTCTCCATAAAATTTATATCACTTGTTAATTGAATTTTCTACATTTCTAAATTATTTAAATCTAAAAAAAATTATTCCCTTCACAAGTTCGAAAAGAACCCCTTTTACCACAATCTACAACAACTTTTGAAAATACATCATTAGTCTAGGTACCAACTCTTAATATTTGAAATGTTGGGTACCAAAGCAATGTGTTGGACATTTGCTGGGTACCAAACATTAAATATCCTTAAAGTTATTTGATGTAATTTAAAATTTCAATGAATCCAGACCAAGAAGTTTACTATAAATACCATCATTCTCTACCAAAAAATAAACAACACAGATTTCAAACCATATTTATTTATCCTTTACATCTTAGTCCTTTTTATTACATTTTAATTTTATTTTTGGGTTGGTTATGGCAATCAAATTCACAACCGGGGAAGATACATCTATAATCCAATCATGGATGAATGTCTTTGTGGCCGAGAATGTTACACGAAATCGTGTTTCGGGAGTGAACTTATGGGATTTGGTAGTTCAACATCTAACAGTTAGAAACGAAAATCCAAACTAGAGAATTGATCGTGTCTTACAAAACTGGTTCAATCCGGATACTCATAGGCCACCAACAAAGAATTCGACTTCTATGAGTGTTATTTACTGCTCAAAGAAAGGATATCCGAGTTCAATCCGGATGAAATATGTTGTGATCTACATGAAGCTCGCGATGAAGATGATTAATTCCACTGCAGACGGAGTAAAGGTTTTGTGGGTAAACCTCTTTTAACCCCCTCCCCCCCTCCCGAGACACCAATCGGCCGGCAGGGACACCTATCAGTTTAAAGGCTTGTTGCACGTGCTCAGTGCATCCGCGGTGCCTGCGACAGTGACTTAGTAGGCTTGGAATTGTTGATTGTATTGGCTCAATGTACTGTCTTGTATCGTTGTTTGAAACTAATGAAATAAGTTAAATCTTATTTGAGTTCGCTAAAAATAACATTCCACATTTAACGTTGTGTCCAAAAAAATTGTTTGTTGCTAACGAAGAAGATTATTATGTTTCAGAATGAGCTACGTTAACAATTTTATAATCGATACATGTACCACTATTGTCACTCTCTGAAATTAATAAAAACACCTGCACGTTAGGGTTAAGCTCGGTCACATTGATCCCGGTGGTGAACCATTAATTCTCGACTACACTTTCAAAGTTTACAAGGAGAACACGAATTAGATAAAAGTTTACGAGGAGAGCACGAATTAGATAAAAAGAGTGTCAATTGTGTAGTAGGGCGTAACTGGAGTATACGAATAAAAAGGTCAAACAAGTATTTATTTTCAGCGAGGAACTGGGACTCGCTGAAAAAACGAGCGATGTCATACACCTCGCTTAGTGAAAGCGAGGTTGGCTTCCTCGCTGAATTTTTAAAAGCAAGGTTCCTTTCTTCGCTTTTTCTGTTTTTCTGGCGCTGATTTTTTCCTCCTCTATTTTGAAATCCTCCCCACCTTACCTGCTTTCGAGGAGAGAAAAAGGATTAAGTTTTCAGAGGCTTTAGCCATTGTTTTAAGTCACTTTCAGTACCTACACTCACTCAGCCTAATAGCACGATGGCACGAGACAAAACGGGGATTTGGTTCCAAATCTAAATAGCCAACATTAAGACAACTGGCAAGTGGCAGCGCATTATATTCAATCAATTCTTCGGTGACCCATTCTCCAAGAGTAGTTCCCCCACACCCTAAAAACACACACATCGGTTCATTTCACAGGTTCTCACTCTTTAGATCCGCAAAAAAGAAAAGAAAAAAAATTCTCTTTTTTTTATCAAAGGGGGTTCCAGAAGCCCACCATTTCCAAAACCCTAACTTCAATGGCGGATTCTTCTTCATCATCTGAGCAAAAATACCGCAAATATCATCCTTACCAAGATCTACAGATCCCAATCGAAAACCTTTACAATCTTCCTACTTCCCCAGAATTTCTCTTCCCTGAAGAAGCCGCTGTTCAACGCCGCTCATGGGGTGAAAATCTACAGTATTATACCGGTTCTGGTTATCTATCAGGAGCTATCGTTGGTGGTCTTAAAGGTTCTGTTGATGGTCTTAGAGCTGCTGAATCAGGTGATACCCTAAAGTTGAGAACTAATAGGGTTTTGAATTCTGGTGGTTCAACTGGAAGGAAACTTGCGAATTCATTAGGAACTTTGGGATTGATTTTTGCTGGATTAGAAAGTGCCATGATTTATTATAGAGATACTGATGATATGGTTAATACTGTGTTTGCTGGTTTGGGGACTGGGGCTCTTTACAGAGCAGCTTCTGGTGTTCGTTCTGCTGCTGTTGCTGGGGCTATTGGAGGTTTAGCTGCTGGTGCTGCTGTTGCTGGAAAGCAAGTATTTAAAAGATATGTTCCTATCTAGAGGAGAAATTTCATTCCTTTATGTTGGTTTTTGAATGAAAATGAAATTTAGGGTTTATGGGGGATTAGGATTTCCCATAGAGTTATCTCTAATAGATAAAATCATTTAACATTATGATAGATTTTGATCAAAGGAAAGGTTTTATTTATGAAATCGACGTGTGTATATCAATCTGCCGACTTTGCTTTTGGTAATCTTTTCTTTGATATGAAGAAAACTATGAATTATTGGTCAACTGGATTTAGATATTCAATCTTTTCTTAATTTTAAGTTTTGATGCAAATTGATGAATATGGGTTAATGAGCTTTGTATGTCTGATTCAAGATTGCAACTTTATGTGCATATTGCTGTTAGCACCAATTTACTTGAGGTTTTATGAAATGAACAATTTATTCAAGATTGCTATTTTATGCTCGTAAGCTGTTAGCACCATGTCACTTTGTATATCAAACTTTTCTGATGGTACACGAAATGAACTTGTTAAGAGTTGAATTGGTTTGTATATGTTTAGTATGTTAAGTTTGTCTTAGCTGTGATATTCATTTCATTAAGGAAGTAAAAGATATTGTAGTTTGGAGATGACCACTTCATTTGCAATCATTTGCCTGATATCAAGCTTTGAAGCATAGGAATATTAATGCAGGAGGGAAGTTAGGTGATAGAGGTAGATTCTGAACTAAAATGTCTACTCATATGAACTGAAGGAGGGCTGATCCCATTTAGGAACTGAAAGAGGTTTCTAATTACATACCAGAGCCTAGAAATCTCAATAATTGGTAGGATCCGTAGTTTCTTCCATAGTTTACGTATCAATTCAATACGAAGCGCTAGGAATGAAGCCATAGGCTTACGAAATGTTCAGAAGAACCCACTTTAGTATGGTTAATTCTCCAAGTATGCTGGTGTTGAACTGGTTTTGTGTCTGTAATTGTGCTTTCATTGTTGTTGGTTCCTTGTTCTACCTCAAGGTCTTTCTGCTTAGAAACGGTGTATGGTTGATGGAACCCACTTTAGTTTGATTAATTCTCCAAGTATGCTGGTGTTGAACTGGTTCTGTGTCTGTAATAGTGCTTTCATTGTTGTTGGTTCCTTGTTCTACCTCAAGGTCTTTCTGCTTAGAAACGGTGTATGGTTGATGGAACCCACTTTAGTTTGATTAATTCTCCAAGTATGCTGGTGTTGAACTGGTTCTGTGTCTGTAATTGTGCTTTCACTGTTGTTGGTTCCTTGTTCTACCTCAATGTCTTTCTGCTTAGAAACTTTGTATGGTTAATGTTGCCAGTTGTATTTTGTTTAGTTTTATTTTACTTGTTTGTTTGTTACTTTAATATTGAGGTGATATGTTTGACACAACAACAGGCAAAACTTCCTAAATTCCCGTTAAGTGATTCGAGTCTGGTTAGAAAATTTGATAACATATTTCCTGTATCCTTATTATACGAGTCCTTAAAAAAGCACATGGATTTTTTTTGGTCCCTAAGCTGTTCCCAGAAGCAGAAAGAAGCTGTCCAGATTTAAGCTCATAAAATATGTGCAGGCCGTTCCATGTATCCTTTGCAGTCTGAGTCCTGAAAGCATATGGATTATTTCTGCCCCTGGGTTGTTCCCAGAAGCTGTCCAGATTTAAGCCAATAGAGGGTAAATATGTGCAGACTATATGGTTTTCCTTGGGCCAAATATGTGGTTTAAGTATTTCCTTTATCCCTGGTCTAGTATCGCAGACTATGAGTTCATTTCTTTCTCACGGGAGATCAGTACATTGCAACTCGTAAAGAAGCATGTCCTTTGTTTCTCGTACTCCTGTTCAAGCTTGACAAGATTAAAGACTTCCATTAGATACCGAGTTGCGCTGTGTCTCAAATAGAAGCAATAATCAACACTTGGTAACACATGATTGCAAGCTTCATACTAGAAGCATCAGGCGATGGATAGATTTTTAGCAAGAACCAGCCGAGTATCACTCAGTTTTTCTAATAACTAATCTCTGTGAAAGCCAAATGAGAGTTTTCCAAGGAATTTTAACCACTTCACTTTCGATACTGGATTTTGATGTGTTCCACTACTTCCAATACTTGTGCAACAAAAATTAGTCCTGAGACCTCTTTCAACAGGGAAGGCAAATTTGGCAATGATAATTACAGAAAGGCCCCTGCAGAAGCAAAATATGTAGTCCTCCAAAACAAATAGGTGTCGACCAATATTATTGCAATTATCTTCCGCCATGGTAATGAAAACAGCAAACCGTTCATGAGAAAGAGACCCTAGGTTCCCCTCCCAAGGGGAAATTATACAATTCAAGCTTATATATGATATAAAATGAGACCACTTCTACCAAAATTTGTCCAGACTACTAGGATTAAAATACAAACTCTTCTTCAGGTGCTCCATTTTGCGGTCTTTCTCCCTGATTTTTCAGCTCAGATGCTGCAGAGTCACTAATTCCAAGAAGATATTGCAGGCGAGATAATTTCTCAGGTGCTGGGCCATTCTTCGAGTATAGTACATATAGATCTGCAAGTTCCTCTGGTACCTCCCATGATAATGGTTGAGCAGGCACGGCTTTGTCACACGCTAACAGATCATTGAGAGATGAAACCTGCAAATAGTATAGAAAGGCATATTTCAGGCTAATCATTAACATCTAGTTTAAGCAATTCTTGCAAGCCCAGAACCAAGTTTGAATTTCGTACCACTCCTGCACGGTTTCTTTGTCGTAACAATGACACAGCCTGAATCAGGGAGTTTGATAGCCTAGTCTTAGCGAGCTCATAAACCACTCCTTTAGCCTTTCCAAGGTTAATACTAAGATCCGCTGGGATCTTTTCATAAACTTCCTCTTCGTCGAACTCTCCAGTACCCGAGGAGAAAATCTCATCAACGGATCTCTTAAAGAGGTTCTCGCGTAAGGTCTCAGAGATCATCTTTTCAAAATTCACGCCTGCTCCTTTGAGTTCTCGGATCTGTTTTATGTTGAGCCTCCCTTGACCTATAGCAGTTTCAATTGCGGCTGCCATTTTCGTGTTTGTTATGTTCTCATTTATTTTCTGGGCGAACTCAGGTTGCAGGCCAACCTGCTTTGCCACCTCACTGAGCTGTTCAAATCTGGCCTTACTCATCTGGCCATCAGCTAGAAGCACCTCAGCTTGTTGCCTATAAGCCTGTTCAGCCAGACCCCTATGGACCTCCACAATCTCTTGACCAGTTAATCCTAATAATACGCCCAACTTATTTAGCAGCAAATATTCTGAATTGTCCTTCTTTGTGGTTATTTGTGCCCCAAATGGAATTTTTGTGACCTCCCCAGTAATACAGAAAAGCAAGTAGGTTTTGTAAAGGTCAGTCCTATCTCTCAATGGAAGATCATCCTTGACGGTTATCTCCGTCTGAGATGGTTTCCCTAGCTTAGCTTCGAGCTCTTTGCTTGGTCTTGATTTCTTTAGTGTTTGAATGGACTCCCATTCCTCTAAATCTTCTTCGTCCTCGACTTGTTTCTTTTCTTCAACTGGCTCCTCAGGTGTAGGTGCAGTATCTGTGGACTCACCCTTAATGTCTGCTACCAATTCAGTCACAACCAAAGAATTGAATGCTATCATCTTCTTTAGCTCTTTAGCGGCTTCTGTACGGTTACCAGCTGCTCGAGCTATTTTGATGTAGTTCAAAAACATCTTGCGCACCTGTTATACGAGATAAACCAAGCAAGGATAAATAATGAGTGTTCAACTCTCAATAACTGCAAACCAGTTATATACTGCAGGTGCCAAACAGGTACTTTCTCTTGATCCTAGTGATGGATATTTGCCGCCTGAATGGCATGCACCAGCTAATTGTATAAATTTGTAAGGAACGGCAAATGCTCGCGATGAAAGTGAATCTCATTTAGAGAAACGAATGGATGTAACTACATATGTCAGGTCAAATACAGCAAGTGCCATGAACGAGAAACTTACTGCCTTGCTAGCAATATCCATGGCAGCCTCTTTTGTCAGCCGCAGGCCATGTGCTGCTTTCCTAACATTAGCTTTGACATCAGGATCATATCCATCAACACCAGCTGATATAGCCTCCTTCACAACCTGGAAAAAACTACATGCATTAGTCCTGTACGATGCAAATTAACAGCAAAATACAGTGATACACCGAACAACAAAAGAACATAACCATATGTCAACAATACCCATCTATAAATTACTTCTGTGGTTACAAAATCAGTCTGCATCTCACATTAGTATAGTCATATACGGATACACCTCAGAAGCGGATTGGATCTTAAGAACTTGGCATGACTAGCAATTATGATGAACCTAACTTACCAAGAGGATAAAGCACCCATGCATTACAAAGCTCAACAACTGCAAATTACAGACGTTTCTGACACAACTACAACAAACTATAAAACCCCAAAAGTACTACTGGAAGCCTGTCATAATCGAAAAATGTTTATAAAGGAAGTACCCACATTTTCTTAAAACTTCAGCAGAAAAGTTCAATTAACTCCCTCGAAAACTATCGTATAACTACCAAAAATAAAAACAGTTTGAGGGTATCTTTTTTAAGGGCATCATTGTTTATGCAAGATGCTCTCCATGTGTCAAGCCCTACTACATATTACAACAGATAAATATAACAAACAGACAGTATGAATCTGACTATTGCGCTAAACCAAAATTTCACATTTACTGTACGAGGTAATAATAGACGGTATAGTTCTTGCATATATATATCATAAGAAAAACGATGATTTTATCAAGAACTGAAACTACAAGAATATTATTATGGTTACCTTTTCAAACAAACTGCCACAGATATCAGCATGTGCTACTTCAACGGTTTTTTGAGGAACGCAGAGCAGAACCCGTAGTCGTAGCAAAGCAGCAACATCCGCCTCATTCAACTCTCCATCAGCTACAGACTGCTGAAGCTTTTGCCGGTAAATTTCTGAAGGTAAAATCCACAAGTAAACCAATACAGGTAAATCAGTCCAAAAATCCTTTCACGGTCAAGAGAGATGATAAGCAGAATCATGTGATGCAACATCTCCTTAATTAACACGCCCTAAGCCATTTCGAAATAAGTTTCAATACATAGCACAGATGAAAGAAGTTTTTCAATCCTCGAGTTATTCTATGTTAAACAAAAAAGAGAAGAACTAAAGAGAACACGACCTGGTATGACACAAGCTTGATTATGTAACTGCTATCTGTAATAACTGACCAAATAAACAAGATATGACAGGACACGACATAAATAAACTTAATACCTTCATGGATTTCACTGGCCTTCTCTGGATCGAAGTACAACTCTTCGCAGAGGTTTTGAAGGAATGCAGCTTTGCTATCTGCAGCATCTAGTGCACCACCAGCAACTGCCTGAGAAAGCCTACGGCGATAGACTTTTGAGGTAACTTCCAGCTTAATGGACTCGGCCTCTCGTTTGCCTAAACCAAAGATGTTCTTCAAATGGTTCAAAGACACAAGCTACAAGAAATACAAAGAGGAAGTGAGTCCAGAGTACACAGGTAAGGCCTGGCGAGATTAGAGTTTGTTCAAAGTCAACCTGAACCGATCGCCATAATAAAATTGCATACCTACTTCTCTGCAAGTGCATTAACATGTGTGTATACAAAATTATCCCTTCCTCGAAAGGAAAAGAAGTTAACTGTATTCAAGTTGACAACTTCTCCTTCTGTACTATGATGACTTAATTATACAGAAGCATGAAATAACCAAAACAGTGTCTACACTTAGGATGGTAATAAACGGATAATTTACAAGTCCTTACTGATCCAGCTTTAGGTATTAGACATCTTTATGCCTCAAAAAAGTTTCCAAGATTAATAATCATATATAAAATTAAACACGTAATTCAATTACACTTACGAGTCTATGACTAATAATTATGATAATACGATAACGATGAAATACAATCCAATAAGATTAATACCTTGCTTTCTTCAATGCGACCACTCGAGTAAGATTCAACAACATATGATCTGTATACAAGCTTTAAGTCATTCATTTTTCTGTCACCCTCGTAGTCACCGCCTAAATCCACAGAAGAGCACCAACACCAGGTTACATGGATATCAATAAGCAATAACATGTAGAGAACATTACCACAAAAGTTTAATCAATTTGTGTACCTAACAAAGAAACAGGTCCCACACCAAGGGCAAAGCGAGCAGCTTCCGGGTGGCTACTTAATGACATGAGCTTGTTATTGAATGCCAGAATCTTCTCGAGCTCTTCAACAACTTGTGTTGCTCCCCTGCTGCCAAACAAAAGATAAAAATAACGCGCTAAGGTGCAGATAACTTGGGTCACTCAATGATCTAACAATGTTTCCTCTTCTTAATTACAAATATGAAAGTGCATAAAGTAGTTTGTTAAAAAAGTAATAATGAGCATACACAGCTCCTGTCCTTGACTTTATGACATCCAAAGCTAGAGAAATATTCTCCTCGACCAATTTTCGAGTATGCTCTCTAAACATGTCTGCCGCCAGCTGCAAGGGAACACATTCTAGCATGTGAATAGATTTACATAATCGGCACTGAAATGCTGCACAGAACAGGACCTAGAGGGACTGAGAAAAGTAGCAAAAAATAAACAGAAGAGAGGATTACCTCGTCAGAAAGCCGATACTGGAGTTGTGCTTCTCTCAGTTTAATCAGTTGTTCTTCATCAACATCTACAAAATAAATTCGACCTTTATTAAAACTAAAAGTTTCATCCAGCAATGAGTCAAATAATCACTTTTACCGAATTTATCCTTGTTGAAATACCAAGAACAAGGATTTATGGTAGCACTTACGTGGTCTTATATACACTAAGTGTGCCATAACACTTATTATGGTGTTTAGACTTCCATTAATTAACAGAAAACAAATCGACAGTATTTGGCTAATCTAGTATGCAAATTAGGCTTAACATCTGATTGACCAATAGAGCTAATTCATTTGGTAGGATCTGTAATATGATGATCATGTTGACAAGACTTTATACACAAGCTTTGTTTATTACCTCTATCAATTGATTTTATCTTGGAGGCATACAATCTCTGGGCACTGTCACGGATTGCAACTTCTACCTGCAGGAAGTATAAGGCATAAGAAAGTTTAACAAGACAGAAAAAATAGTAAGAAAACACCAATATCATCTGTAATTGAAGAAGTAATGAAGAGAATCTCCCTGCTATTATGTACAATAAACAGTAAAAATTGCAAGCACAAAATGTTTACCCGAGAAATCAGCCATCAAAGAGAATGGTTGCATGATTTCTAGAAAGCACAAAAACTTAGTAGATGTGTTTGCATACCTGAGAATCAGTGACCTTGAAAACACGCTTCCAAGGCAAAAGAAACGTTGATGCATCCCCAAACACAAGGGTGGAAACATATATCAGCTTCTGGAATGCCTGCACTGGAAAATTAATATGCTCAAGTCTCATGTGCAGTCTTTATTTTAATAGACATTCTAAAAAGATAGAAATTACAGTGTAAAGTACCAAAAGTATACAGACGAACCTACCCGTCGTTGCTCAGTGTCCCCATCTCGATCTCCAGTTTCCAGCCTTTGCCTAAAGATGCGCCTTCCGATCTAAAGGCCAGTCAGCAATCAGGTGTGTCAGGGAATAACCATAAAGACATGAAGATTCAAAATTCATTTTATTGAAGTGTTAGACAACCTCCATATGCATAGCAGCTGCATCTGGGTCATCAAGTCCAAGAGCACTCTTAAATTTTTTGATAGTATCTACTTCATTGCCAGTGAGATTTTCATTTCCAGATGGAAGGACAGATGTTACAAACCTGTATGATGATGACACAAAAAACAAATAGCAAGAACATTTGGATCAATAAATTAATAAAGATAACCTAGAATAGAATCAACAGTATACGCTTATCTGATACTAATCAGTTGGCCATCATCGCTGCTTAATTCAAAGGTTCTGAAGTTTTCATTTTCTAGTAACAAGCCCAAAATACAAACAAGAAGACTCACCGACTATACAATTCACAAAGCTCCGCGTTGAAGGCTTCATCTTGTTTGCTAACACCATATCTGGAAGGCCAAACAGGAACATAATGTGGTTAGATGCAATCAAAACGGAACAGCTCAAACCAAAATGTAAATTAATAAAATAAGTGCATTCCTCCAAAATCAAATAAAGTTATCTTAATACTAATGAGAAATTACAGCTCGAGCTCATCACCCTCAACCTACAGACCCGAATTCAAGCTCGCAAAATGAATTCCAATTTATCATACAAGCAGAGATACATCCACAATTAACTATTTTCGACATTCTAAAGCATATATAATTTTCTACAACCAACAAAATTGTCTACGATCTTCTCTAACTATCCAATCTACAAACGTTCTATCTTCCTTCGACATATAACAATATGCTTAAACAAAACCATGAAAGAACTACAACATCTCAAACTCTTATACATTATACCTTTTTGCAATTCCATCAATCGCCTCACTGTTCAGGTCTAACGGATCCTCACAACTAGCCACAAAATTATGCAAATTCACAGCAGCAACTTCTGGAACAGATGAATTCAATGCATAAACAGCAGCACCACCAGCAGCACCAAGAGCAACAGCACCAGCAATACCAATATTCTTATTTCCTCCACCAAATCTAAACCCTAATCCATAACCAGCAGCTAAAGCACCAGCAACTAGTGCAATTGAACTGACTAATCTAACTGGCGGTGATAAACTATCAGCAAGTACTTGAAACCCTGATAATTCCTTTTTTCCCCCAAACAGTTCAACCGAATTATTAACAGAAGTATTACTCTCGTCTACTGCTGAACTTCTAGTAATCGAAAGTCTGTTTCGATATTGTTTTGCACTTCTTGTTATAGAAATTCTAGGGTTTGTTATCCGAAAAGGATTTGGGTTTATAAACTGGGAGAAAAAAACTGGACGAGAAGATGAAGAAGAAGAAGTAGGTAAAGAGGGAGAAGGAAGTAACAGAGAGATGTTCATCTTTCTTAGTTCTTCTCTTCTCTAACGAAGAGAAGAAATTTTATGGTTTGATTAGGGTTTTTATAGGGTTTTCAGAACTGAGGAGAAGTAGAGAAGAACAAGTAGATAGATAGAGAGCAAAAATACAACAAGATAAAATAAAAACACAGTTCTACAGGGGTAGTAGCTTATCTTCGAGTTTTCCGTTCTTATTTTTTCTTTAGTGAATTGCCAACCCCGGCCCTTTTATTGTCCCGGTTCTTGAATAAATTTTTGTTTTCTTGGTTCGAAGAGAAAACAATGAGATTTTCACTGTTCGGGCAGCAAAAACAGTACGAATGGGGATTCATCTTTTCATGGAATGGGATTTCATGGAATGGGTTAATGATGATGGTGTAGTAGTAAAGAAGAAGAAATAGGGGGAGCTTAGGAAGGTTGATTTCATTCTGCACGATAGTAGTGCCAGTGCAAGAAAGTGAACCAGTTACATTGGGTTACAGGAGTTATTTGTCCAGTTTGTTAAAAAATATCATTCCTTACATTCTTGAAGAGATTTATAAGAATCACTCACACTCACACTCACGTAGCTTATGATGTTACATTTCCTATGGCTAAATTCTGCAGTTACGGATATATCAATCATTTAACAATATACATTGTACACTACAGCTAACCAAGCTTTTTCCTGCCAACAGATCCCTGCTTTTTCGCTTCTACCTCCCCCCTCCTGCATAGCAGTGGGCTACTACTCTTTCAGTTGAATTATATGGCTAACCAACCTTGCCCATAGCGAGTCTCTGCTTTCTCCTTCTACTACAATTATTCCAGCTCACTCTCTGATACAGACTCTTCTTGTAGTTCAAATGCATCGACATCTTTGAAGTATGCTACTTGACTTGCAATAAAATCTGGGTCAGGTGGCATAATTTGATCAGGTAGCCTAGCAGGTAGTGAAAGTCGCTGCTTCTGCGGAATACACATACATCAGAAGAAGAAAAGAAGTTAATAATATTGAAGATGCTAAGAGACCAAAATGATCAACTTGGACAAAACAGTGATAAAGAGGAAAACTGACGCCTAGAGATTGTAAGATCACACCCCACTATAGGAGCAGCACCACAAAATGCCCAAATCAAATTGGTTGCACCTATACTGTAGTAGGTTCTCAAGTTCGAATCTAAGAGATGACCAAAATGCATTCCAAGAAATAGACAACCCCAAATTGGAAGAAGTTAGCTTAAACACAGTTCCCAACATCACTAGTCCTGCTCCAATCCATGACAAGTGTTTCAAGTCATGTTAAGAAACTAAAATACTGGATCACAGGACCCATGAGAATCATCGAGTGTGATAGCTAGAGATAAGTTGGTCATCTTTCAATGAAACGAAGATAGAAGGAAAACGATTGCTTTGGATACCAAGGATTGAAACATATATAGAACATCAAATCGGTGACTACTGCGGCATTTGGAAAAGAAAAAAAATGAGCTTGTGAAATGTGCAGAAAAGTTATAGAAGATTTACAAAAAGTTCCTGCTGACACCATAGCTAGGTCATTGACAAACTTAATATAAAACACAGATTAGCTGATAATCGGCACTGTGACAGTAAGGGCAAGGTTGGCACTATGAAAGAAGCTAATGTAGAGGTAACTACAAATTGCACCCTCCAGACATGCGAGAACTGGGGGAAGAAAAATATTAACAAACCTTTGCGGCTCTTGGACGAACAGCTGTGCATGACTTAAACTGAGCAGCTTCCCTGTCTACTACGGCCCGTTTATCCCTAATTGAAGATGGGAACAAACTGATTATAAGTCGAAACTCATGAGCTGCTAATATACATTAAAAATGTGAATCAAATCAAAGATCTTGTCCTTAACCATCATTGTACAAATGAATTAAAAAAGCAAAAAATATATATGTATACCGTTTGCCTTGAAAGCAAAAAACCAGAGTCAAGAGCAACAAGAGGAACATAAAAATGCAGAATACAATATAATTGAAAATTAAAAGTCGGGAGAGTGAAACTGAAGTGACAAGCCATGATTTCCTTTTCAACAGAATCAAAATCTGTCTTGTCAGTCTTTTGAGAAAATTGAGCTAGGCATATTTTGGCTTAAAATTAGAATACTTGAGCCAGAAGATAATAATTGGTTATATAGCACATTTGATCCTCCCATGGTACCAAAACCTCTAATATCTGACCTCCTACGTGAGTGAAGTTACTCTTGCCTATTCTGGAATAGGATGTCTGATATATTGTCACCAATATGAGAGAGTTATAGAGCAAATTGGAGTACAGTCTCTCCAAAAAAAAATTACCAGGATGAATATCAGGAGATTAACTATACTGTTTGAAAAAACGATTGCCAAAAATATAAATAGCAAGCAATTTCCACAAATGTAAAAGACCAATATGTGCAAGTGCATCAGTTCTTTCTATCTTGCATAACTAATGCCGTTGATGCTGTGACTAAACCATGGAAAATTTAGAAAGGAACAGTCAACTCAGTAACCTATTATACGAACTACAAAATTGCGTCAACATCAAGTAAACTTATTAATAAAACAGATACACCACTACTATTATGAACTGCAGTCATGGTGCTAAAACTCTCAAATTACAATAAAGAACAGAGCAAACTCCTGCTTTTAAGCAAGCATTGGATAGCAAAATTACCAGTAAAAGACTGAGACTAAATCAATTTATACCTAGTACAGGCCTTCTCTGCTGAAGAGCAATCAAACTGTACTGCTGATGCGACTTGCTTTCCTTTGACGTTTGTTTTCTCAACAGTCCGCCTTCTAGTGTAAATCGTACGAAACCCATCATTCTGAGACTCTACAAGAAGTCAAGAACCAAATGATACTGTTATTTTCAGAATATGTAAGTGTCTAAATTGTGAAAACATATTTACTTATTTAGCTTGTTGTTGGAAAAAAAACTAGCAGTTCATTTAACGATTTTATACTTGGACTTCGTCAAATCAATAAGTTATTGCAGTTGACAAAAGAATTAGCACAACCAAATAGAAAAGAATCAAGTAACCAGTAACCCAAAATCACAAATCACAGCAGCAATATTAAGTGTATATTCTAAGGAAGTTTAGCTAAAATATACAATTAAATCTACGTTTTCACACCTTAGACACGATATTTCAGAAGCACCTACGGCTATGAACAGCCGAAACAAAATAAATATGCTGATGATTCCTGGGATTACTAGTTGGCAGTTACACTGTTACAGTCTCTGGTCCAAATGGAATATATCATTAGAGATGATATCAGTGAGCACCAAAACATGATATTCCATTATTCTTAAAGCAAATTTCATGGACGGCTATTGTGACTAGCATTTCATCCCAACCAAGGAACTCAATAATCTCACAGTTGAAGTCTATTATGACACTTACTGAAAATATCTTCAGTTAATACTAAAACATACAGACCAAACTTCAAATTAAATCAAGCACAACACAATGATTATGCACGTAACTAAACCGAGAACAAACTTCACCAAACCTTAGATTTAAACTTTGAATTTCACTCAACCATAACCTAATTCAAGAAAGTAGGTTTCAAAATGAAAGAGAAAAAAAGATTAATAAAATTACCAGTACCAGTGTCGTTCGGTCTCAGAGGAGTAGAAGGCTCGGCCGGAATTCCAGGGTGTTCAGCATCAGAACGAGTTAAGGGCTTCTTCAACAGTGGAGTAGTTGAAGGATAGGTTTGAATTCCAGGGTGTTCAGCATCAGAACGAGTTAACGGTTTTTTCAACCGCGGAGTAGTAGAAGGATGAGTTTGAACTTTAGGGTTTTCAGCATCAGAACGAGCTAAGGGTTTTCTCAATCGAGTTGGAGAAGAAGGCCGTTCTCTAATCCTAGGGTTTTCAGAACCGAAATCAGCTGAAGTTTCCTTCGATTTGGATGGAATAGAAAGAATTCTAGGGTTTTCATCGTTATTATTAGATCCAGTACTAGTAGTAAAAGAATTCTCGTCTGTTTGTTTAGTAGAAAGAGGGAATTTGGATTTAGATTTAGATGGTTTTGCGGGAAGAAGAGATGTTTTAGAAGAAGGATGATGGATTTTAGGGTTTCTTACGGCGGTGTTGGTGGTTGGGGTTGTGAGGATGTTGGAACAATCTGAGAGGGGTTTCCTCTTTAGATTTCTTCTTTCAGGCTCCATAATGAACTTCCATTACTTACAAAATTTGGTTTTGTTTTGTATCATTGGATGACTCTTGTTGAAGAATTTTTGGGATGAAATTTTAGAGAGGGGAAAAAATTGAGAGAAGGCGGGAATTGTTTTGTGGGAGATAAATAAGGAAAATGAGAGTTTTTTAAAAAATAAAAATGGAAAATGAGGCGGATATGTTGTTCGGGAACTTGCGAATGGGCTTATGTACGAGTCCTGAAATCTTTTGGTGCACAAAAGGGAACTATGAACGTTGTCCTCCGTACACGTACTAATCATCCAGCAGCTTCTCCATCATCCAACAGCTTCTCATTTCAAAACCTATTATGAGGCATACTCATTTTTTTTTTAGGCATACTCATCCATTATATTATCTAGGATGGATTTATAAGGGGTGTCTAAAGATAGTGTAATTAGCTATATATCCTTAAATAATTTCAATTTGTCATAGTTCCCTTATCCTCAAAAACCTAAAATTAAAAATCAAAATAAACTTTAAACTTAAACATCTAGGACTCCAATTCAATAAAGAAATTAATCAAACAAAGGAAACACGAATCAAAGTGAGCGATGTTGGAATGCGAAATCCAAATCTCAATTGCTCTTAGATGTATTTTAGAATGTATGCGTAACAAACCCATCTTGTTTTTGATTGATTTTATTTTGTTTGATCGGTAGAATATGATTTCAAAGATGAAATTAGGGTTTTTAGAAGATCAGTTCGGCTGATCTTGCAGTATCAATTTTGAGCCGAACTTAGTGTATGATTTATAGAAACACTATGTTCGGCTAATGCGACTTTACAATATTTTCAGCCGAACCTCAATTTTCCAGCCGAACCTCAATTTTCCAGCCGAACCTCAATTTTTCAAGCCGAACCTAGTGGATGATTCAGTTTTTGAGTGAAGTTCGGCTGATAACTTTTGAGCCGAACCTCTGTTTTTTTGAAATTATACCTAGGTTCGGCTGACAAGTTACCAGCCGAATCTAGGTATAATTTCAAAAAAACAGAGGTTCGGCTCAAAAGTTATCAGCCGAACTGTTCATCTGGTCAGCAGATCTGGGTTTTAAAAATTCAATTTTTTGGCAGATTCAACTTATAAAAGGAAATTAAACCTCGATAGAAGTTTACCTCTGATTTGAATCACACATTTTGGTCACTTCTAATCACTAAAATCTCAAAAGTCAAAACCCCAAGCTTTCTTTCTTCACTTCTTCTTCTTCCTCTCAAAAATCCCAACTCTCTCACATAAATTTGATTTTTCTACTAATTCACCACTAATAATTTAATGTTTAATCAATCCTTAAAATTCATAATTAATCAATTCTAATCATAATCATTTACACTAATTATATAAGGGTAGTTATGCCATTATCAAAAATGGTGGATGAGGGGTGATGTTATTTTTTATTTAGTGACCCTATTTTGGCATTATCTAGTATGCCTCAAAAAAATCTAGTATGCCTCAAAATAGGTTTCTCATTTCTACCAACTGTATTACTTGCCATTTGAGGCGCCAGCCGCCAGACAATGGGACTACTATCACTTTGTTTGTTAGTGCCATCTTCCAGTTCAATGCTCCCCGCAAATGGGTTTGTTGAAGGTTTATTGAAAGTTATCTAAAAAGTGAAAGTGTTTTATAAATGAATAAAGAAAATAAAAGAAATGTGATGCCAATATTTAGTGTTTTTTCCTATTCAAGAATAAATTATATTAAGATAATTGATTGTTTTCACATTGTTTTTTCTTACTGATCCAATAGTTTATATCAGTAGGAAGGTTGTCATAAAACTCAAAACTAGCACGATTGTTTATTGGTTTTTTGACTATACACAATCTTAGGTACTAACAAACAAGACTACAAAGGTTAATTCTACAATAAAAAATTGATGTCTAAAATGAAAGAGTGGTTTGTCCAATGAACACATGGAGATGTTTCATTGACAGACTTTATTAAAAATTCAGAATCCGATTCAAAAATAACTTGCTCATAATCCTTTGAGATAGTCCAGGATATTGCTTTCATCAACGCCTTACATTTCAGTTGCTCACCTTCATGTTCAACATTCAGACCTCCATCAGAGTATTGTCCTTTGGATCCATAGCAAGTCTCTACAAAATCTCTAATTATTCGTTCAATGCCTGCTTTACCAGTTTCCTTTTTAAAAGAAGCATCTAAGTTTATCTTGTAACAATTAATTACGGAAGCAACCCCAATTATAAGACTGTTGAACCAGTAAGTCGTTCAGATTTATAATTTCGTTAGAAACAACAGGTAAGCACTGATTAATTAGCAATTTGATTCTTTCAATAGTATGGATTCTAATTTCCAATAGGTTTAGTATCCTGAAAAACTGCACAAAATCTATCTTTCCATATCATCCAAGTTGTAATCATCTAAGTACACAAGAAGTAGTCATTCTGATGAGAAGTTTGGCTAGCAAAAGAGGTACCTGCACTAAACCAACTTATTACCCAATTAAAAATGTTAGAGTAATTAGAAAGTATGAGTGAAACACTATACTTACACCAAACCAGATAGACCTAGCATGAGGACAATCAAGTAATAAGTGTTCAACAAATTCATCCAAAGCATTACATAGGGAACAATGTTTCTCCGTGTCTTGCTTATATCAAGCGAATTTGTCTCTAGTAGGGATTATGCATCTCATACATCTCCAAATAAAGAGTTTTTCTCTATCAGGGATTTTAACTTCTATAAAGATTTCCATACCTTGGTGGGAGTTGGGGATAAGACTGGTTATTAGGATTGTGAGTGTTGATAAGATTGTTGTAAGCACTTTTAACAGTAAAACAATCCTTATTATATGGTGTCAAGATTAAAGTATCATCTCCCCATCTAGGGATGTGCATAGCTAGGATTTTACTAGCAGTATATGTAGAAAACAGACTTTGGATCAAATTCACATTCCATTGTCTAGTTTCTTGAAGAAAAAAAAGTATAAGTTCAAGAGAATCTAGCATTAGCAGCAGGAATAGGTGGATGGTGCAAACAAACAACCCACTCATCCAACCATATTCTTACCTTTGCGCCACATCCAACATACCAATAAGAGTAAGTTTCTTTAACACATTCCATTTCTTTAAGTTACCAATAAGATTCTAGAAATGAAAGCTTATAATAAGTTACCAAAATCAAAAGCAGAAAAATAAAAGAAACAGTAAAAAAGTAGTAATGTTACTGGAAAAACGGTGGTATAACAACCATACCCAATAGTTCGTTCGGCAATATGTATGGACTAACTCCAATATTATTCCGAGAGCACCAACTTAAAAAGCGAGCTCAATCAAGAAATATACTAAAGAGTTATATCTCAATTTCTCAATACAATCTGCAATTGAACATATAGAAATTTATGAGCCCGATTGATATGAGAAGTAACCTAGACGGTACGAAAGACCGATACCCAAGTTCCAATCAATTACACTTCAACAAACAAGGTCGGATTTACCAATTGATTGAACTACGCACAACCTACGAAATTTCAATTATATAAAAAAATATAATGCGAAAATAAATAACACAGACACCAGAAGTTTTGTGGACGAGGAAACCGCAAATACAGAAAAACCACAGGACCTAGTCCAGATTTGAACACCACACTGTATAAAGCCGCTACAGACACTTACAAGTTAACTTCGGAATGGAATGTAGTTGAGCCCTAAAAAAGTCTCACACCGATTAAGGTACAGTCGCGTTCCTTACGTCTCTTGAACCACGCTGGATTATGTGCACTTGATTCCCTTAGATGATCTCACCCACAACTAAGAGTATCTACGATCCAAAGTCGAAGACTTATAAACAAATCTGTCTCCCACAGATAAGTCTATTCTGATAGATAAATCTGTCTTCCACAAAAATACCTATGAAGTTTTGTTCCGTCTTTGATAAATCAAGGTGAACAGGAACCAATTGATAATACGGTCTTATATTCCCGAAGAACAGCCTATAAATATCAATCACCTCACAATAACTTAACTATATGGTAGTTGAAGAAGTTATTGTGGAATCACAAATAAGGAGACGAAGAGCTTTGTGATTACTTTTTATATCTTACCTATCGGAGATAAATCTCGAGTTAATGTTAGAGAATATAGTACTCAATACGATATAACAAATAAGATTAGATCATGCAACTACATAAAAAATAGTTGGGTCTGGCTTCACAAATCCCAAATGAAGTCTTCAAGTCGTTAACCTATAATGGTTTCGGAAAAACCTAGGTTAAAGGAGAATCGACTCTAGTCGTAACTAGGACACAAGAAAGTACCGGAATTAGGTTTTCCAGTTGCTAATATATGGTCTTTTAAATCAGGGGTTGCTTTCAATCAAAATTAAGATAGCTTAGTAACAAAGCATTCAATATTCACCGTTAGATAAAAACATGATAAAATTCAAGCTAAGTCTGCTTAAAACCAAAGCAATATCTCTCCACCGTTAGATGGTCTTATCTTGTTACACACAAATGAAATATACTTTCATTTACATATGGGTAACCGTACCTAAACGTGTTTGTTGAGTTGTCTCAATAATAGTTAACCGGAGTTAGCCATATGAACGCTTTTGTCCTAACCACATTCATCTAACAGTTCTAGATCAACTATGATGATCAATCAATCATGAAAGATAATCAAATGAATTTAATTGTGTTTCAAATAGAGTTGTTCAATTGTTCACTATTTTACATAAACATATATGAACCAATTGAATCAAAATCGGATTGATTCATGAGAATCAATTCATAAACATTAAGCCACGGTTTGCAAAGATTGCATTCCTTAATTCATAAATGTATTTGTTCATGAGTATGAAAATATAGTTAACCGATTTTAGAACTTTAACCACTAAGTTTGCAAACGGGTACGCAAACTATAGCTTTCGGACTTTGGTCTTGTCCAGCAGTTTGCAAACCGGTATGCATACTGTTGTCCCGGACCTTAACTCAGGTAGAACCATTCGCATACTGGTATGCAAACTTAATTTCCGGGATTTAGAAGTTAAAACGGTTCGCATAGTGGTGTGCAAACAAGGTTTTCGGACCTGAATTATACCACAAAGGTTTCTATCCTTGTATGCATACTGTGTTGTATCCAGACAAAGGTTAATTATTCTAAACTCCCATTTCAATCATTGAAACATCCTTAAAAGACGACAATAGTTGTCTCACACTATTAACTTATAAGTAATTTTCAAGTGATTGAATGATCAATACGAAACTTTCCGAGTCGACATCAAATGATTGTCTAACACAAATCATGTAAGGTGTTTCAAGGCGATTTTCACATGATCATCTTTTGACTTGTTATTTAGTTTCCAACAAATAAATTGTTTCCAACTAAACTCGTCAAGAATATGATGAACGTTGCTAAAGCAAAAAGATTCCAACACATATTTCGAGAAATAGATAATCGAGTTAAACTCAGCTCGAAATATTAAATGTGTATAATATAAAAGTCTATATAGATATACGACTTAGTCTCATTGGGAGATAAAATAGAATAGACTTCTGAGTGATAGATAAGTTTTAGTCTCCACATATCTTTTGTTGATGAAGTTCCTCCAAGCTTTCCTCAGTGGATCTTCGTCTTCTATCGATGAACGTCGTGAAGTCTAAAGCTCAACTACACATTTTATCCTAATCCGAGACATACCTATAAGTAGACTAGAAATCAGGACTTATAGTTTTGATCACCTAAACTTGACAAACAAGCTTGAGATAGCAACGCTTGCGAGTTCGACCGAGCAATGCTCTAACAACCTCCCCCTTTATAAATTTTAGTGACTAAACTATCAATACATATGGATTACAAAATAAATAAACTTTGTAGCTTCTCAACATTCCTTGAATTCTTCGCCACTCAAAGTACTCCAGTGATTCTGAACGTGTTCAACCCAACATCATTGTTGTTGAAGATCCGTAGCCATAACAATAAGAAACATATGAAAAACATTTGTTCTGAATCATTGTTATACAGTGTTATAGTATTATTACACAACATCAAAGTCCAATTTATCACAACTTTGACAATAATACTACGGTGATATGTATCACTCCCCCTTAGTCAATACTTCCATCTCACAATGAAAACCACTCCCCCTTACATAACGATCCGTAAACCATATGTATGTAGTGTGAACTACCAAATAATTCTCCCCCTTTTTGTCAATATAAATTGGCAAAGGAACGAAAACTGCTGGATCATAATGAAATCTCAAAGAGATAATTCATGACTAAAAGAGAACATATCAACTTTTTTTTGATGATCTCACATAGTCGAAACTTGGTGTATTCATCAAGGAGTTTATAAAGATACAAGATAACTCCTACAATATTCCACATCCACACTCCCTTCAAAGATTTGGCAATTAAGCACAAGTTCAATTAAGAACTCTCCCCATAAAATGTCATTCCAGAAAGAACAACAAGAGCGACCTTACTTTTACAAGAAAAGAAGGATATCTTTGGACTTTAATAAATTACATGAAACATAAATCTGTATCCAGAAAACTCGAATAAATTAATCACAAGAAGACCTTATAGATTAATTTAGTCGGAAATGCTTAACATAAGAAAACTTACGGAGGCATACAATACTTTCACATAAAAGTGGATCGGGGAAAGATCAATATTACGGAATATTCAAAAGTTCATTCTATCTTTTATCAGTATTTGCATAAAGACATAATAGACTTAACTTTTGACATATATGAGATAATCATAGTTCACGGATGTAAACATACATATCCCATAAAATATTTTTGCAATATATAAAACCAATAAAGATTAATATTACAAAATAATCTTCCAAATAACTTAGAATTTAAATAAATAAATCTAAAACATTGCAAGATGAAAATCGTTGGCAATAGCTATGTGTAATCACAATATTTGCTATTCCAAACCCTATTTATCCTTCTCAAACATAAGAATAAATTCTCATAAGAAGTTCCCTCGACAAAATAAAATCAACTTCTAAAATACTTAAATACTTAGACATAATCAGCAACTAGAGATCAAACAACAACAAGATCATCAGTTGATTTCTTCACTTCATTCTTTAGGAATTCAAGATTCTTCGTTGTAATTTTAAGTTGATCACGAACAACCTCAAAATCACGAAGAAGATTCCCTACCAAATCGGATGACATCTGAACAGGTATATTGTCTTCAAGATCGCATGCATAGAATCGGGTTATGACAAATGGATCCTTATGAAACTCAATAACCTTTTCATCTTCGATTTTGTCTTCCTTTTTGCATCCATCCATCGTGTAGTTCATGATATCACAAGAAGTTTTCTTGAGGTTACGTAACATACATATATCAAAATAAAGAGAACCTTTGACACACATATATATATATATATATATATATCTGTGTGTGTGTGTGTGTGTGTGTATGTGTGTGTGTGTGTGTGCATTTAGGGAAACCCTAGGGACACATATCAATCTTTCCAAACACGTCAGTGTTGGAACCATATGTTCGGTCATGAACCTGGTGCACGAATAGTTCGCGGTCATGAAAAAGAAATCAGAACCAAGGAACCAATGGAGCCTATATTAAAAACATATTTTGACAGATTATTAAAAAACAAGTTTTTAACTTTTGACAGAATATCTTAGCTTAAATAGATTTAGGCATAAGAATTTTTTGTTGGTAAAACAACAAATCAACTGTCTTAAGGAAAATACCAAAAATAAGCTTCTCAGAGCAAGCAACAAGGAGTATTATTTTAAGAAATATTGATCATTTACATTATCAAGTGTAATAATTAACCAGAGCAAGGCTCAACAGTAAGATGATCATTATTTTTAATAGAAAACAAATACAACAAAGACCATTTTGTCAAAAGGAAAGTATCTTCTTGAGAATCATATGCATCCTCACCCGGTCTCAAAGAGGACGCACTACCATAAGCAGTCAAGTTGTAATTCGACGAGTATTGGCATTCTCTCTTTTTCTTTTATGAAAAACATCATAGAAGACAATAGAGTTAGTCTCAAGGGAAAAAATAGAAGGAGGAGAAGAGATACCTGATGTTGCTACCTTCCTTGCCTTCTTAATGCTGCCCTTGAGTCCATTTATCCTAGTCTTGAGCTCCGATACACGATTATTGATATGAATGTATTCAGGAACAGTTGACATTTTTGATCTAAAACGTCCTTCGGCCATGAAAGGAGCGTTTGAGGATTTTTACTTTTGCAGAATTCCTTTCTAGTTATTGGATCATCAAAATGGTCATTTGTCCTTATAACATTATTCCTTTTATAATAAGGTTTTGTGTTATCTTTACAAGAAAAAATTGGCTCATCACAACACTTTCCTTGCCTGAAAGTTGGACTTTTAGAACCAGTAATATGAGAAACAGGTTTGGTTACTTCCTTAGACATCCAGAGAACAATGTTATGAAGTTTTTCATTCCACAAACGAAAAAAACATCTTCTTTCAAGGTGACCTTTATTTCCGTAATCATAACATTTGAATGTAATGCTATTATCTGTTCTCATATGGCCTGTCTTTGGAGCTTGACTGCCCTTGTTCTTTCAAACTTCTGCCACTGAATGTAAATTTTTACTTTTGCCATCAGTGAGATTTCTCTGTTGGAAATTTCTGTTAGAACCAACAAAAACAATCATACTACTACTTGAGCGTTTATTCCTTCATAGCCCAAACCTCGTGTAACACGATGTCTTTTACAAGCTCCCAGCATAGTGGACAAATTTGATGAACTAACGTTAAACTTATTCAAGTTTTCTTCCAGCAATTTGACTTTATTGTGAGCAGCAAATAGGTCAGCCTCCAATTGTTTATCTCGAGAGAGAAAAACTTTTTTCTGTCATTAAATTTTTTTTGTTGAGAGCAACATCTTGCTTCAGATTCTGCAAGTTCTTCTTTCAACACAAAGAGATTCCGACAAAGATTTTCACATTCAGAATTCTTTGAACGTACATCTACTTCACGATCTTTAAGAAGAGATTTTAAGAGATGATATCCACAGTCGTAACCCTTAAAGAGTTTTCCCATTTTCTTGTTTTCTTGACAGAGAGGAGTCAGAAACTCAGTCAAACAAGATGTTGACTTCTTTTTCTTTATGAGATGGTCAAAAATCTTGATGTATTGTGAGACTTCCTCATAAACATCTTTTCCATCATCTGAATCACTTTCATCTGAAAGATCATCTAACTGATCATCTAGGCGTGTTTTCCAGTTATATATAGTTTCAGTCAATGGAGAAGACGTGAGAGATTCCTCAGGAGAAACACGACTTTGAACCAAGTCAGAACGTTTGTGAACTGGTGATGCGTTGTTTGAGATAACACTTCTATCCATAGAGTCATATTGCTACAAACACAGAATTATGAGGTCTTTAATGTGTTTGCCTTCTATGATACCAATTGAAAAATGGGGGTATAACAACCTCACCCAATAATTCGTTCGGCAATCTGTATGGACTAACTCCAATATAATTCAGAGAGCACCAACTTAAAAATCGAGCTCAATCAAGAAATATACTAAAGAGTTATATCTCAATTTCTCAATACAATTTGCAATCGAACAGATAGAAATCTGTGAACCCGATTGATATGAGAAATAACCTGGACAGTACCAAAGACCAATGCCCAAGTGCCAATCAATTACACTCCAACAAACAAGGTCGGATTTACCAATTAATTGAACTACGCACAACCTGTGATATTTCAATTATATAAACAAATATAATGCGGAAAAGAAATAACACAAACACCAGAAGTTTTGTTAACGAGGAAACCGCAAATGTAGAAAAACCCCGGGACCTAGTCTATATTTGAACACCACACTATATTAAGCCACTACAGACACTAGCCTACTACAAGTTAACTTCGGACTGGAATGTAGTTGAGCCCTAACCAAGTCTCACACCGATTAAGGTACAGTCGTGTTCCTTATACTTCTTGAACCACGCCAGATTCTGCGCACTTGATTCTCTTAGCTGATCTCACGCACAAATAAGAGTTGCTAAACCCAAAGTCAAAGACTTATAAACAAATCTGTCTCCCACAGATAAATCTATTCTGATAGATAAATCTGTCTCCCACAGAAGTACCTATGAAGTTTTGTTCCATATTTTAAATCAAGGTGAACAGGAACCAATTGATAATCAGGTCTTATATTCCCGAAGAACAACCTAGAAATATCAATCACCTCACAATAACTTAACTATATGGTAGTATAAGAATTTATTGTGGAATCACAAAGAATGAGACGAAGATCTTTGTGATTACTTTTTATATCTTACCTATCGGGGATAAGTCTCGAGTTAATCTTAGAGAAGATAATACTCAATATGATAAAACAAGTAAGATCAGATCACGCAACTACAGAGAAAATATTTGGGTCTGGATTCACGAATCCCAAATGAAGTCTTCAAGTCGTTAACCTATAATGGTTTTCGAAAAACCTAGGTTAAAGGAGAATCGACTCTAGTCGTAACTAGGACACAGGAAAGTGTCGAGATTAGGTTTTCCGGTTGCTAGAATTCTCCCTTATATAGTCTTTCAAATCAGGGTTTGTTTTCAATCAAAGCTAAGATAGCTTAGTAATAAAGCATTCAATAGTCACCGTTAGATGAAAACCTGATTTAAGATTCAAGCTAAATCTATTTAAAACCAAAGCAATATCTTTCCATCGTCAGATGGTCTTATCTTGTTACACACAAATGAAATATACTTTCATTTAGATATGGGTAACCATACCTAAACGTGTATATTGAGTTGCCTCAATAATAGTTAACCGAAGTTAGCCATATGAACACTTTTGTCTTAACCACATTCATCTAACACTTATAGATCAACTACGATGATCAATCAATCATGAAAAATAATCAAATGAATCTAATTGTGTTTCAAATAGAGTTGTTCAATTGTTCACTATTTCACAGAATATGAACCAATTGAATCAAAATCGGATTGATTCATGAGAATCAATTCATGAACATTATGCCATATTGTAGCTTGATTCATAAATGTATTAGTTCATGAGTATGAAAACATACTTAACCGATTTTAGAATTTTAACCACTAAGCTTGCAAACGGGTACGCAAACTATAGCCTCCGGACTTTGGTCTTGTCTAGCAGTTTGCAAACCAGTATGCATACTGTTGTCCCGGACCTTAACTCAGGTAGAACCGTTCGCATACTGGTATGCAAACTTGGTTCCCGGCCTTTAACAGTTAAAACCATTCGCATACTGGTATGAAAACAAGGTTTCCGGACCTGAATCATGCCACAACAGTTTGCAACTGGTATGCATACTGTACTGTATCCAGACAAAGGTTAATTGTTCTAAACTCCCATTTCAATGAAACATACTTAGAAGACGACAATAGCTGTCTCACATAAACTATTAGCTTATAAGTAATTTTCAAGTGATTGAATGATCAATACGAAACTTTTAGAGTCGACATGAAATGATTGTCTCACACAAATCATGTAAGATGTTTCAAGGCGATGTTCACATGATCATCTTTTGACTTATTATTTAGTTTCCAACAAATAAATTGTTTCCAACTAAACTCGTCAAGAATATGATGAACGTAGCTAAAGCAAAAATCTTCCAACACATATTTCGAGAAATAGATAACCGAGTTAAACTCAGCTCGAAATATCAAATGTATATAATGTAAAAGTCTATATAACTATACGACTTAGTCTCATTAGGAGATAAAATAAAATAAAATTTTGAGTGATAGATAAGTTTTAGTCTCCACATACCTTCTGTTGATGAAGTTCCTCCAAGCTCTTTTCAGTAGATCTTCGTCTAAAGCTCAACTACACGTTTTATCCTAATTCGAGACATAGCTATGAGTAGACTAGAAATCAAGACTTATAGTTTTGATCACATAAACTTGAAAAACAAGCTTGAGATAGCTACGCTTGCGAGTTCGACCGAGAAATGCTCTAACAGTTACGAACACTGCAAGTACTAACCAAACACTAATCATACTAATAAATCCTAGGATCAAAGTCCTAAGCTCTACGTCCTTGAGATCGGACCACCGACCTGAGCCTTATCCTCTAATACTACTCTTAATTACATATTAACTAATCTCTTAGGTTATGGTTCTGGTATGTGGATTGTTAACTTCAATGCGTTTTTGTATGAAGCTTCTTTGACATATTTCATTTCTTTAAGTATTTTTCACTGCTTCATCCCATATCAATTTTGGTCGCCATTTATCTTTATTTGTGTTAATAATACAACTTATGATACCAGTGTGAACTGATGCCTTCAGAGGTCTCTGTTAGATATATCCGAACCATCTCAGTCGGTGTTGAAAACTTTTCCTCGACCGGTGTCACTCAAAGTTTATCGTGTATATCATCATTTTTAACTCAGCCTTGTCTACTATTTCCACACTTCCACCCAGCATGTGCATCTCTGTTCCACTTACTTTCTGAATGTGTTTTCTTTTATTATCCGAACGCTCGATACCATATGACATCATAGGTCTGATTGTTGTTCTATATAGCTTTCCTTTGAGCTTTTGCATGATTTTTTTTGTCACATAGAACGTCAATTGCCTATCGCCACTTCATCTATCCCGCCCAAAACCTCTGACCAACATCCTCATCAATCTCGTTATCTTTTTGCAACATTGACAAAATATGGAAAAGTGTCCTTCTTAGGTATTACTTGTCCATCCAAATTAATATCTCTGTCCCCTGCTCTAGCGTTGTTAAACCGTACCTCATATACTCTGTTTAATCCTACTAAGTTTAAAGCCCTTGGTTTTTAGAGTTTTTATCCATAACTCATGTTGTCTATGAACCCCTATCCTACTCTCATCAATTAGCACCACATTATCAGCAGAGAGCATACACTAAGGGATCTCCCCTTGAATGTCATTTTAACTTCGTTAATGTGTGGGGTAAAAATATATGGGCTCAAAGTTGACCCTTGGTGTAAATCTATCCTAATAGGGAAGTCACTAGTCCCGCCATGACATGATCTAACACTGGTCAAAACGCCATCCTTTGTGAGAACTTTCTAAAGAACTTATCTGAAATTTATGTAAATGTAATTGCATTAATTTAAAAGGGAGATTTGTTGACAGGGTCATCCTCATATTATTTTATAATTTTGGAGCCAGTTTATTTTTTATGAAACCTAAACGACATCACTGTACATATCTACTAAAAATTACTGTATTTCGATAAGCCTCATCTTCTATCAATTTTAATTCAATCGTTAAGTTTCAATAACTAATTCCAAAGTGGTAGATGTTGGTGTTGTACGTCTAAAATTTTACGCTTTTTTAATATGAATGTAGAGCTTCGTAGGAGGAACATATTATCGAAATTTAGTTTCAAATGCATTGTCTTTTAGATTTTATAACAGAATTAGCGTTTAACTGATGAGGTAGTGTGAGAATACCATGGTCAACTTGTCCTCCTTGTAACTTAACAAAAAATAATGAATTATCTTGATATATAACTGTAATGAGTTACTTCCGGATTAAACTACAAGATGACAAATAATCTTAAGCGTACAACTAAAAATCCAAATGAGATGAGGTAGTATCGGATGGGGTTAATTGTTAAACCCTTGTGTTAGAGCACTGCTCGGTCGAACTCGCAAGCGTTGCTATCTCAAGCTTGTTTGTCAAGTTTAGTTTCCAAAACTATAAGTCTTGTATAGATATGTCTCGCATTAGGATAAAATGTGTTAGAGCATAGCTCGGTTGAACCCACCAAGCGTTGGTATGTCAAGTTTGGTTTTCATATTTTAGTGAATCAAAACTCGTTTAAAGAGTCGCTTGATTATTCACTATAGTCAACTTCGTATAAGTTAGCTAGAAAGTTACTAGGATATGAGACTTACAAGTATTACATGAAGACTTGAAGAATGTGAAGAAGTAAAGAGCTACAACGACGACATCATCCTTCTACTTGAGGTTAGTAATATTTGACTTGAACTGTTTCATTCCTAACGTATCTTTCAAGTCGTGCATATTGAAAACATAACTGCAAAGCTATGAATGATTATACTCTAGTTAGACATAGTATTAAGGAATTACAATACGAAGTATAACGTCTATCTTTTGAACTTCGTATGTAAGACATTGACATAATCGTATGAATGCTATTATGATTATGTGTGTGGGTATGGCTGAAGATTTTGTCCTAGGAAACAATGTTTTACATTCGTTTAAAGGAAGTACAATTCATAAACTTTTTTTATGAATCGAAAGGGAAATCGCTAGGCTTATTGGTATTGTTATTCATTGCAAATATTTGGATTACCAATATGTGTGTTTAGTATAACAACTCATAACTTGTTTATGTATCTTGGTAAAAATATTCACAATGCCTGACTTTTGTATTGGTATGACTTTTATTAGTGAAACCGATCTTAAGTAATCACCTGAGATGGTATGATCGATATTTATAATTGGTGTGACCATTCCTAGTCATTGGGTGACCGATCATAGAACTTGGTTGGGACTAATCACAAGATGTGTAATCGATCCTTGTAGTAGGTTAACAAGTTTTAGTAATTGGTATGACCGAGCTTATAACTTGTGCAGCCGAATACAAGTTTATACCATATATATGTGGTAACAGATCCTAGTACCTAGTCAACCAACTTTTGGTAACTAGTGTGACCGATCCTAGTACCCACATGGAGGTAGAACCGAAACTTATTTTGGTAGAACCCTTAAACCCATGAATGATGACTGAATGTTTTTAATCAATCACATAGTTCTTGGAAATCAGATGAACCAATTCTAAACTCGTTTGGAAGTGTGGCAAATCGGTTCCAAGATTGTAAATATGAAAAAGGATTTACAAAGTAAAGATGTCGATATACTTTGAACATGTGCAGTAACTCTTATCTTTTATTGTTCAAAGATATTCCTTAATAGCTAAAGGAAAGAATCCCGGATCGAAATAAATTGAGAATCTTTTAATTAAGGTTTTTAGTTTTATATGCTTTTAATTTCCAGCAATTAAAATGCATATCTTTAGAAAATTGTAGATGGGGAAAAACGATTTGCTGGTTTTTAAGGAATTGAGGAGACGACCGTACGGAGGAGACTCCTCGAACCGAGCAAAATGTTAAACCTCACACAGATGCACCACTGCAAAGGGGGTGCTTTAGATTCGAGAGATCAATCTGTAGTACTCCGGCCTAAATCAAGACAATGACCGTTCCAGAGTAAATTCGGTCACAAGAGATGATGGGTTGATATGTAGGAGGGAATCTGAGAAATGTGTGGAATCAATGGTAATCAAAGATTGTGGGTGTGTGAGTTCTGAATACGATAAGCTCTGAGTGATTGAAATTGCTCAATTGAGAGTAGTTGCTCAATTGATGAGTTGATGATCTCGTGTTGTCAGTTTGACGTGAGATTGATGATACTGATGATTCAATCATGATTCAGAGACTTATTTATATTGCTGGAATTTTAGACACCATGATTCCATGAAGTTGACAGTTGATGGAATCAAGGAGTGGGGAAATGGAGATCGTGTTTGAAACCAGTTGCTCAACGTGTGGAGACTTGGTCGATTTTCCACCCACTACCTCGTGAATTTCTTCAACTGATTGCACGACTTGCTCACATTCCATCGTGTGTTTGAACACACGTGTCGTAGACCGCCAGACCAAAACCCTAAGTGATATCCACCCAAAGTGACACGATTGATGTCTCGTGGTATGTTAGTCAATTAATGACTTCGTGGTTTGATGGGACGATGAGTCCATGTAGTTGCTGAGTTGAACATGATGTTCTGAAACTCATGAATTGAACATGTCATGAGACAGAGGTATAGTTCTTACGATGAAGTGAGCAAGTATTGCTCATTCGATTGATCGTTGAATATTGATTGTTGAACCAATATTCCTTGGTTTGAGAAAATATTTATCATCTGAGAAAGTGTTGCTCATTTGATGAATTGTGGAATATCTGATCGTCTGAGCATGTGTTGCTATCTGATGGATTATTGGCAGCGTACCAAAAATATTAATTAGAATATTTGTCGTTGAACCGAGCATAATTAATAAAATTAATGACCATAAGGTCGTCGTAAAATTATTAAGGTTGGAATCTGGAATGATGATCCTTGGATTCAAAAACCCTAATTTGATCAATTGATGATCGATTCATGGTTCATCAGAAGTTTAACCATGGGACGAAGGAGGGAGCGACTACATGGGACCGTGGATCAACCATGTAGTGTCCATATGCTCACGTGAGCAGATACAAAGAACTCCTGAAGAGTTGACGATTTGTTGGTGGAATAATGATTAAATGCTGGCTTAATCATTTATTCAAAAATGCTCGTCTGAGCCTTAGGCGACAAAACCTAATTAATTATGACGAGGCAAGGGACCGACCATGGAGTCATGAAACCGTCCCTGGGTTGTCACGTGACCGCCTGAAGATCACTTCATGAAAATCCAAAGTGTTTGGAAGAGTTTTGGACCTAATACGAGCAATTGTGCAAATTAGGTCAAAACTGTGAAAATTGATGGGACCGGCTTCCATGAGCCAAAGAGCCAATCTTGGTCGGTCAAGATAGCGTGCTCGTGTCCCCAAGGCGTCCGCGTCTCAGTCCTGAGAATTTTGATATTTTCTGGCGTGCAATTGAGCATCCATTCGAGAAAATATGCCAAAATTAGGGTTTCGACGAAACTGAGGAAAACACCATGAGATGATGAAAAATAATTATAAAATAAGGAATGAGGAGGCATGGGACCGCCGTGGTGAAGGCATGGTCGGCCAGTCGTGACCACGGTCTCGTGGTGCCTTTTCCTTACTTTTATAATATTTTGATGATTTTATGAAAAATTCATGAATTTTGAGAAATTTGATGAATTTAGGGAGTTTCCATGAATTGAAGGAGTTTTCATGAGTTCAGGGAAGAAAAAAATATTAAAATAATAAAAACAAGGGCGTGTGGGACCGTGGGAGGCATGGCCGGCCGGCTTGGGCCCGGTCCCACGAGTTTTCCTATTTTTTGTGTATTTTTTATGTATTTTTGATGAATTGAGGGAATTTTTCCTAATTTGAGAGAAATACCATGAAATCAAGGAATTTGATGAATTCAAGAAAAACTAATAATAAAATAATAAAACAAAGGGGCGTGTGTGACCGGCTAGGGCATGGCCGGCCGGCCAAGGCCCGGTCCCACAAGTTTTCATAATTTATTTTATTTTATTATTATTTGATGATTTGTGCAAAAATACCATGAAATCAAGGAGTTTTTTCATGAAATTAGAGAAATAATAATAATAATAATAATAAAATAATAAGGAACCGTGGGGTGTGGGGCCGGTTGGGACCAAGGCATGGCCGGTTGGCGAATGGTCATGCCCCACACTCCTTTCCTTAATTTTATATTATTTTTTATGGATTTATGAAAGTACCATGAAACCGAGGAGTTTCCTCGAGACGAAGGAGATTTGATAAAATGAGAGAATTTTCATCAAATCATGAAAAATAATAAAAATGCATTAAAAATATAAAACTGGCGTGGGATTGACCACGACACGGTCGGTTGGTCGTGTGTCCGTGCTCCCAGCATCCTGGTCAATATTTTCAATTATTTATTATTTTCTTCTCTATTTTTTGCATATGTTCATCGTTTCGTTGTATTTTTGAAATACTCATTCGTGCGGTGACTGTTAGTGTATCGTCGTTGAATATACCTTCACCATTTGAATCGGGGCTTACTTAAAGGTAGCTCAGACGCCCGGTTGTTGATTATTTATTACTAATTGTGGAATCCAGTGGAGAATAATTCAAAAAACTGAGTAATAAGATGTTTATTATTAATTCATAGGATCGGCTGAGGATTCGACTACGAATTCAGAATAATAAAGTAAGCATTACCATTCCATGGGATCGTAGATTCGACCATAAAATCGGAGTAATTAAGATTTATCTATTACCATTTATGAGACCAGTTGTGGATTCGATCATGAAATCAGAGTAATGAGATAATATAGTTATTGCTATTCTATGAGATCAAGCCGTGGATTCGATCATAGTCAGAACAATTGTTATTGCCATTCCATGGGACCAGTCGTGGATTCGACCATGGAATAAGAGCGATTGTAATTAGGAATAATTAACTTTGTGGCTCTATACTAGCAGAGCAAGCCGTCTAGGAGCATTAATTATCCTGATACGAGCTTGTCGGTAAGTCATATCCTTCATATAGTCAGGGTAAACTCATTGTTTGTTCCTGAAGACGTTATCGCTCTATACTAGCAGAGCAAGCTGTCTAGGAGCCGTCCATCTCATGATACTATATAGAAATAATCACTGAAAATATTCAGTATTCATGAGATATGCCGTTGTCCAGTCGTAAGACTACATATCCACATGTACTCTGAGAGAAGGTACTCTCCGTTGAGAATTCGATGAGAGACCCATGCCTCAATACTCACGTCTGATTGCTGGATCAGAGCTTCGTATAATTATGAGTTTACGATTTTAGCCCTTGTCGAAAATCCACCATCTACATTAAGTCCCCTGCTTACTGAGGAAAGCTGTGTTCCTCAGTCAGCATTAAATGGTGATTTTCCGGCCATAAATAATAATACCAGTAATTGAACTTAGTCGTAAGTTGAGACATTACCGGATTTAGAGAGCATGAGCAAACCACGACTTGATGAAGGCTTCAATGTCATGATTGGAGCGTCGTTTGATGAGCATAAATTGGTGTTGAACCGCTGGTTTGGACGACGAGCCCGTGGTCGGTTAGGATTCGCGGGTCGGGCCCATGAAAACAAATCCTTGTTTTATGAATAGACGCTTGTTCGTTCGTTAGTTGAAGGAACAAACAAAATAGACCTGAGACTAATGATATAAAATTCGTCTATGAGCTTTCACGAAAACCGGAATTTTATATTTTAAATATGTGAGATTTCACAAAGTGGAATAAACTCTCGTTTCAAAGGTGGATGCTCGTACGAGAGAAAAGTTTTTTTTTTGATAGACGTGCGTCTGTTAGTAATAAAATTTTGTTTATGAGCCTTCATGAAAATTTTTATCTTCGAGCTTTCGGAAATCTTTGAAAATATACTCTCGCTTCAAAGAAAGATGCTCATGCGAGGGAGCAAAAATATATAGATATATTTTTCAAATTTACGTGAGTTTCACGTTAAATATATATATTTTGTAAAATCAATGTTTTGATTTTGAACAACTGTTGAAAGTAGACAATTATACATGGTGAAATAATGTCTATATGTGAGTTTTCACAATTGTAGAATGGACGTCTGTACAATTTTTGAAAATCAGTGAGTATTCACATAGTAAAATTTACGTGGGTTGTTCACGGCTTTATGAAAATCAAGTCATGATTTTTGAGCAATTGCTGAAAGTAAGCATTTGTATACGTGATGAAATAATGTATGTATGAGTTTTGCGATTTTATAGTGTATGCACACATGTAGAAAATCAGCGAATGTTCACATGAAAGGTTATGTGAATTATTCATAGTTTCATGAAAAGTCAGGTGCTGGTTTTAAATAATGAATTTTGCTCATCTTGGCAAGTTTGAAGAGGCGAGCAAGTTTTTCGAGGGTTTTACGTTATTATCACTAAGTTCGTGAAACGTAAATAGGTAAGAGTGGAGGATTACCATTTTTGTAGACGCTGTTGTGAGCACCTTTAATCCATGATTCATTGTTCTGTCGAATCCTGCGCTTTGTATGAACGATGTGCTCTGAGTGGTGAGAGATCCTTCATACTGAGTTTTATTCCTGGTTATTCCGTTAGCTTTACCATAGGATGATCGTGTAGTGAGATCCCGGATCAATGTAGACTCCATGGCAGTGGAGGAAAATCTACGGGAGCGGAGAACCCAGAAGTAAGGACTATAGGGTGTTAGCAAATGACGTGCAGTCCCCAGCCGCTCCTTGTGTCATGACTTTACCCGTGTAATTAGGATCATGAGATCAAGGTTTGTTACTTCTTTTCAGACTTTTTCTCCATCGATTGACGGTCTTCAACTTGTTCCCGGGTAAACAATTCATGAATCCAACACTGATGAAGAAGTCGATGTAAGTACCCTTTTTCGTGCACGTGATCGTGGCATATCCTTGAATGACATAATAATAATTGTTGTTGACGAACCCAGTAAGAAATCATGGCATATAAGCATTATGTTGATGAAGCGTGCTCTTCTTTGTGATATGATAATATGGAGAGTTCCCAAAATCCCGAGCCGAATGAAGATAATGGAGTTGCCAACGGAGATTCCAACATTGCCGAACCCTCAAATGGTTTAGAGACTCCCCTAGTAAGTATATCTCCTGTGACCTCTTCATAGAAGTATGAAATTGCTGATTTGTTAGTGAATGAATGAAAACCCATGTGAATACACGAGTAATTTTGTCGAAATACGTCACCAGGAAATTTCAAACTTCAGCCTTTAGTAAAAACGATGTAGAATCTTCGTTTGGGGTCGTATTTTCGACATTTGCATATGTATCCCCAATCCCAGGAAATTTACAAGCTTTATAAAAGAAGATTTTTGAGTTTAGATCTTGTTTAGGATCCGAAATAGACGAAACAGTAAACTTCCAGGAAACCTTCAGAAAATTTACAGCTGGCATGGGGTCCAATGTTTTGGCCACAACTCTTCGCTCGTTTCTCCAATTGTTGTGAATTTTGGATATGTTGTAGAGTACATAAATACGAAGAGAATGGTATATGACCCATACCTATATTCTTTATAAATTGCTCCCAGATCGTCGGTTTGTACAGGACAGCATAAAATTATTTCAGACGGGCTTGTTGTAAAACACTCATGTTGCGTCTTTAAACCATTCGCTTGTGTCTTGAACGGTTGGTGAAGGATTGATGTCATTGATTAAATTGAGATCAGGACTCCTTGATTGGCACATGAGCATGGTGCTTGATTACCACCTTGTTTCTGTCAGTCATAGAAACATTACTTCTGAAACCCTGGTCATGGGACCATAACTGAGGTTGCTCTCAAGAGGGGATGATGTAATGACCATGGTTTCATGTCCCGGTGGTAGCATTCCTTTTATGATGAATGATTAGCACTGGAGAGCCCGGCACCACGAGTGTTGGGATGTGAAATTGATTGTCATAATCGGTGGACCGACAGTCCCCAGTATATTGTTGAATCTCCCTCTTTCGTTTTCCCTTCTTCTGTCAAGACCTAAATAGATGATCCGGGTAGAAAATCGATGTAAAGACCTAGGTGGTCGAAGTTGGAGGTATCTTGATGAAGGACTTAGCGAAAAGACCTAGTGGACACCGATCGACTGTGAAAGTTATGAATCCCGTCCACGAATCTCTGGTTGCGCGTTGTATGCTCTGGAAGCTGTAGAAACCTCATAAGACGTCGGAATTCGATGCTTGACCCCAACTTTTGAAGATAAGAGATTGAGTTATCACATGAAAAAATAATCACTCAATTTGGAGTTGTAGAAGTCATCCAACGAGGCGTGCACATTTGTAATTTGTAATCCCGTACAGATTTTTCAGATCTCGTAGACCTGACAGTAAAGGCCATATCTTTTAGCTCGTATGTCCGATTGATGCGCCCTTTTGGTATGTTGTAGAAGAGACATAGAAGAACATCTTTCGTTGAGGAAGTATTGTGCTATTCCTCACTCATTGGTACGTTTTTTTAAACCCATGGGCTGAAGTATGTTGTACTTTATCTGTAGAACATCTTGTAGAAGACTTTGGCTTGTGACCGTCCACCATGCAAGCTTTCAGAAGATGCTCATGCTATCGTGTTTTCACGTCTAGATATCTTGATATGAATCATTAGTGCTTGGAGAATCCCGCTTCATGTGTAACACTTCAGAGAATGATAAGTTGATGAAGCCATGTCATGAGGATGTTTCTCCGTTGTTGACGCTAAGATCACGATTGAGTTTCTCCATACATTCTTATTAATGCTGAGACCATGGAAGTATTCCCACCAGATATCCTTGTTGATGTCGATGTTATGGCCAGAGCTTCTCCAGAGATCGAAAAGGCTGGAACCATGATTATTCGTTGCTCCTCCATTCAGTGAGCATTTATATTGACGAACTGAGTTGAGAATCCAGTATATTGGGAGTTCAACCTGAGTGCTCTTGAAAGCATGACTGTATCGTGAAGCGTCTTTGTAAGTGAATCCACGTTGTTGTGGAAGATATCAGCAGAAATCTCCGTTCTCAGGTTGCCCAGTGTATGTTGAAGGAGTTGGTGACATTCATGTATGAATGATGTTGCATCTGCTTCAGAAGTCTTATAATGAGATAATGAAGACTTATTTAATGTAGTATGGATCGTGCTGGTGTTGAATCTGTCGAGATATTTGTGTCGAAGCCAGAGGTGCCATTATCGAAGGTGTACTCTTTGATTGGGAGTACAATTTGAAGGCTTCTTGAGTGTTGAAGCGTCATACCCCTTGAGCATGTCTTAGGTTTGATCTTATGGGTCCCGACTATATTCTGTTGATTCAGCATTCCTTTCGTTACAGCAGTGGGATTCAACACTTGTGCAGAAATCAGAGCTTTCCAATTTTGTGGCACACATGGACAATCCTGCAAGGCTATGTAGAAACTCCCAAAGTGTTCTTTGCCATGTTTGGACATTATCTCAGCAATGAACGTCTCAGTGCTCGATTCGGAGAAATGTTAGATTCAACCAGTTGGTAAAATGCTAATGCGATGAAGTTACCATTCATAACGTCTTACAGAGTTGCTAGCAGAATTAAGTCCCCATGCTAGGATAGCATGTGAGGAAATAAATGACGTAGACATGGGAGTAATGAGACTTTCCTGAGTGTGGACCTCTTGATGAATGTCTATGCATCTTTTACAGGTTCTTGCTTCAATCTCGTCAAAGTTCGAAATTCCTCCAAGTGCTCTGATGATGGGGTGTCCGTGATGTGCAACCAAAGACGCTTTGTCAACATGGATCCACGCTCGTCTGAAGAACATGTCATATTCTGGATCATCCTGATTATGTAAAACTTGGTTTCTGTCCAGGTTAAGCTTATGTCCACCTTGAGAGTGATGTAGCCATAAATATTTCTAAGAGATCCTTCAAGGTCTCTGATTGAGATGGGATCACGACTAGCTTGTTGTCGAGTGCTGCCTGCGGCTCTGAGGGTTTTCAATGGAATGGTGTTGATAGCGGTGCTAGCATGGACCAACATTCTCCCGAATTCATTTCTTCTGAGATTGAGTATGGTAAGTAGTCCACAGTCGAACATCTCTTGATCTGTGGCTGGAGGCTCAAAAAGTATTTCCGGAATGAACTTCTTGACACGATGTGGTTCAGTGTTGTGAACATGTCTCTCCTTTGTGCCTTAGACGGATAGAGCAATCCACATTCGACCAAGGATTGAACTGCCTCTTTGACAGGTTGTTCAGAGAGTCGAAGTATTGATTGGGAGAGGATCTGTGTACTCCTTCAGTCCCCAGTTGAATCTTGTGTAAATCAACCTTCTCTTTGAAGATGTACTTCAAAATATTGCAGTTACTTGTTGGATGATTGATGAATCCATGAAGATGACAATACCTGGGGTTCTCCATCTTGCTTCAGTTGGCTCTGTTTGATGAAAATCAAGTTGATTGTATCATCTTGCACCTAGACTTCCGGTAACTCGATCACTTTAGGGAGGTTTGAGTCTGTCCGATCATTTCCCGTTTGTTGATGCTAGGTCGAGGTTTGTGCATCTTGGTTATCCTTCCTTTGTGCTTTTTAATGAGCTAAGGTATGCTTACACGGCGGTTCGACTTTTCGTTTGCTCCCTTCTGCAACAGCGTTTGTGGAAGGCTGGAGGTTGTACTGCTTGTTGATCAGACATCTGCTACCTCGAGCGCGGTTCTTCAGCCTTTGTAGCTTTTGTTCTTTCCAGTAAAGCGGGTGCAGTAGTCGCCGATCTCTTCGCCGCTTCATGAAGCTCTGAGAAGGTATGTAAACGTAGATTTTCCAACAAAGCTCTGTAAACCGGGATCATGTTGTTGAGACAGAAGTCTACCAGTTATTTCTCTATGACGCTTGGATCATGACAGTCCAGGGCCTGGGCTATGAATCTTTTCACATAGTCATTGGGATGTTCATCGCTCCTTTGAAGTATCCTTCCTAGATCAGAGAGAGTGACTTACTCTGACATGAAGAAGTATTTTCTGTAGAAAGCATTAATCATCTCTCCCCAATCGGTGATACTTCCCGGTGCGTTGTACCAGGTGTATGCTCTGCCTCAGAGACTTCGAAAATTCCTTCATACGGACGACATGGTTGTGCTCGTGTTCGCCCGAAACCGAGAAATGTGTTTTTGAGTATTGCACGTTCCATCATAAAGAATGAATGTTGGAGCGGTATAACCTTTTGGGAGAGGAATCCTCCGTATGGCAGCGGGATATGAAGGTTAACGAAGATGGACATATGATGTCTTGTCTTTTCCTCGATTTTCAAAAGAGTGCTCCAGGTCTTCACGAGTGATTGATGAAACTTGCAGGTTCCATTGCTGAGAGTCATTTGCAGCTTTGCGGGATTCTTTATCATGTACAATTGCACGACTTGCTCACATTCCATCGTGTGTTTGAACACACGTGTCGTAGACCGCCAGACCAAAACCCTAAGTGATATCCCCCCAAGTGACACGATTGAGTCTCGTGGTTGTTAGTCAATTGATGACTTCGTGGTTTGATGGGACGATGAGTCCATGTAGTTGCTGAGTTGAACATGATGTTCTGAAACTCATGAATTGAACATGTCATGAGACAGAGGTATAGTTCTTACGATGAAGTGAGCAAGTATTGCTCATTCGATGGATCGTTGAATATTGATTGTTGAACCAATATTCCTTGGTTTGAGCAAATATTTATCATCTGAGCAAGTGTTGCTCATGATGAATTGTTGAATATTGATCGTCTGAGCATGTGTTGCTCATCTGATGGATTATTGGCAGCGTACCAAAAATATTAATTAGAATACTGGTCGTTGAACCGAGCATAATTAATAAAATTAATGACCATGAGGTCGTCGTAAAATTATTAAGGTTGGAATCTGGAATGATGATCCTTGGATTCAAAACCCTAATTTGATCAATTGATGATCAATTCATGGTTCGTCAGAAGTTTAACCATGGGACGAAGGAGGGAGCGACTACATGGGACCGTGGATCAACCATGTAGTGTCCATATGCTCACGTGAGCAAATACGAAGAACTCCTGAAGAGTTGACGATTTGTTGGTGGAAGAATGATTAAATGCTGGCTTAATCATTTATTCAAAAATGCTCGTCTGAGCCTTAGGTGAGAAAACCTAATTAATTATGACGAGGGAGGGACCGACCATGGAGTCATGAAACCGGCCCTGGGTTGTCACGACCGCCTGACGATCACTTCATGAAAATCCAAAGTGTTTGGAAGAGTTTTGGACCTAATACGAGCAATTGTGCAAATTAGGTCAAAACTGTGAAAATTGATGGGACCGGCTTCCGTGAGCCAAAGAGCCAATCTTGGTCGGTCAAGATAGCGTGCTCGTGTCCCCAAGGCGTCCGCGTCTCAGTCCTGAGAATTTTGATATTTTCTGGCGTGCAATTGAGCATCCATTCGAGAAAATATGCCAAAATTAGGGTTTCGACGAAACTGAGGAAAACACCATGAGATGATGAAAAATAATTATAAAATAAGGAATGAGGAGGCGTGGGACCGCCGTGGTCAAGGCATGGTCGGCCGGTCGTGACCACGGTCCCGTGGTGCCTTTTCCTTAATTTTATAATATTTTGATGATTTTATGAAAAATTCATGAATTTTGAGAAATTTGATGAATTTAGGGAGTTTCCATGAATTGAAGGAGTTTTCATGAGTTCAGGGAAGCAAAAAATATTAAAATAATAAAAACAAGGGCGTGGTGATGGTGGAGGCATGGCCGGCCGGCTTGGGCCCGGTCCCACGAGTTTCCCTAATTTTTTATTTTTTAGGTATTTTGATGATTGAGGGAATTTTTCCTAATTTGAGAGAAATACCATGAAATCAAGGAATTTGATGAATTCAAGAAGAAAACTAATAATAAAATAATAAAACAAAGGGGCGTGTGGGACCGGCTAGGGCATGGCCGTCGGCCAAGGCCCGGTCCCACAAGTTTTCATAATTTATTTTATTTATTATTATTGATGATTTGTGCAAAATACCATGAAATCAAGGATTTTTTCATGAAATTAGAGAAATAATAATAATAAAATAATAAGAACCGTGGGGTGTGGGGCCGGTTGGGACCAAGGCATGGCCAATTGGCCAATGGTCACGCCCCACACTCCTTTTCTTAATTTTATATTATTTTTTATGGATTTATGGAAGTACCATGAAACCGAGGAGTTTCCTCGAGACGAAGGAGATTTGATAAAATGAGAGAATTTTCATCAAATCATGGAAAATAATAAAAATGCATTAAAAATATAAAACTGGCGTGGGATTGACCACGACACGGTCGGTTGGTCGTGTGTCCGTGCTCCCAGCACCCTGGTCAATATTTTTAATTATTTATTATTTTCTTCTCTATTTTTTGCATAGGTTCATCGTTTCGTTGTATTTTTGAAATACTCATTCGTGCGGTGATTGTTAGTGTATCGTCGTTGAATACACCTTCACCATTTGAATCGGGGCTTACTTAGAGGTAGCTCAGACGCCCGGTTGTTGATTATTTATTACTAATTGTGGAATCCAGTGGAGAATAATTCAAAAAACTGAGTAATAAGATGTTTATTATTAATTCATAGGATCCGCTGAGGATTCGACTAAAAATTCAGAATAATAAAGTGAGCATTACCATTCCATGGGATCGTAGATTCGACCATAGAATCGGAGTAATTAAGATTTATCTATTACCATTTATGAGACCAGTTGTGGATTCGATCATGAAATCAGAGTAATGAGATAATATAGTTATTGTTATTCTATAAGATCAAGCCGTGGATTCGATCATAGAATCAGAACAATTGTTATTGCCATTCCATGGGACCAGTCGTGGATTCAACAATGGAATAAGAGCGATTGTAATTAGGAAGAATTAACTTTGTGGCTCTATACTAGCAGAGCAAGCTGTCTAGGAGCATTAATTATCTTGATACGAGCTTGTCGGTAAGTCATATCCTTTATATAGTCAGGGTAAACTCATTCTTTGTTCCTGAAGACGTTATCGCTCTATACTAGCAGAGCAAGCTGTCTAGGAGCCGTCCATCTCATGATACTATATAGAAATAATCACTGAAAGTATTCAGTATTCATGAGATATGATGTTGTCCAGTAGTGAGACTACATATCCACATGTACTCTGAGAGAAGGTACTCTCCGTTGCGAATTCGATGAGAGACCCGTGTCTCAATACTCATGTCTGATTGCTGGATTAAGGCTTCGTATAATTATGAGTTTACGATTTTATCCCTTGTCGAAAATCCACCATCTACAAAAATAAAAATTGGTAATGTGCATTTACTAATTGGAGATTTTCTACAGAGATTTCGGTCAATATTTGGACAGAGCATTTCCAAGAATTATGAAAACCGAATTTGGAAATATATTACATATCTTGAGAATATTTTCGATTTTGGAAATTCCTTGGTGTCCAAACTTCCTTGGTCTATTATATTGAAGTTTGCATTTCGTGCAAACTAATCCTCAGAGCCAGCAAAACTACCTAGTTGTGTTGTTACTGGTGGAGCCGCCTATTCGGAGAGGAAAGTACCCTAATTAGGCGAAATCTCTTACGACCGCTCGTTTTAAAGACTGCTTTGGGATTGGGAAGCTCTAGGAGTACTATTGGTGGGAAACTAGATAATTGCAGTTTATTATTAGTTTTCGATTGATTTGATTGACTAACAGTTGTTGAAATTTGATTGCACCTAGTTTGTTTATGCTTGAGAATCTTCTCTTCAGATATAAGATTCACTCAAACTAGATCGAAGTTTCGACGGGGATCTTTAGACTGTTTGTAGATCTAAAGACGTCTTGTGATAATCCATTATTAACAGACTCCGTTCCGTGTGTTATTTATCACAAGAGATTCAAGTTGATTGTGTGCAGGTATTTATTGAAGATCTAAGAAGATTTGGAGACAAAGAAGATTGCTTGTTTGAGTTCATAATCTTCGGTGTGCACGAAACCTGGTCGGCTGGGGATCCAACTATAATCGCTTCATCTTTGTGATAATCTTGATTGATTAGTTGAGTAGATCGACATCAATATATTGTCTTTGTGACTAAGAAGTATTTATTGCAAATCTAGACAATTATTTTGGTAGTTTTATTGATAGATAGATCTAAGAACCTGACAAAGGAGTTTATTGGGATAAACAGGAGAGCCTTTTGTAAAACTCATATCACTTGTTTGAAAAGAGTTGTTACCGAACAGATTTGTTGTTCCTTTACTGTTTGGAATACGAACCAAAGGAATTGTTCCAAGTGTGTGACTTATTACAAGTTGGAGGCGCAAGGATACAGACAAAACTAGGTGAATTATAGGTTTAGCTGCTTGGTCTCAACTATACGAAGTTGGTTTAGATTTTGTATAGCGGCTTAATCCTGAGAGTATCCAATTCTGGACAAGGTCCCGGGGTTTTTATGCATTTTCGGTTTCCTCGTTAAAAAAATCTTGATGTTTCTTTTACTTTTCTATTTCCGCAATTATAATTGTTTTTATTATAATTAGAAGTAAAATACACTAACGTTAATTCCTATTTACTTGATAGCAATCCTATTGTGTTTGGTTAAGTCCGAACCTATTATCAAGTAAACATACTTCGTTGTTGTATTGTCTCGATCTTTTATCCATAGTCAATCACACAAGTTATCTTGTTGTCGTATTGTCTCGATCTCGTATCCATAGACGATCACACAAAGTGTGAACCGATTAGTTGTATTGTCTCGACTCAGTCCATAGACAATCATTTTCGGAGAAAGGACTTATAGGTGTAAAAGTTTTAGATTGAGGTACATTTGGGTACCCTTGTATTTTCAATTGGTATCAGAGCAGGCAAACACGAAAAGATCTAACAATTTGTGTTTGGTGCGATCCAACCTATAAGATATGAGTCAAAATAAGAAAAGCAAAGCTAAACTTATGAATAACTCAGTTAACGTATGTCAAGATAATTAGAATAATATGTCAGGAAAGGTTAATGTAAATTGGTCTCGTAATTCTTTTCGAAAATCAAACAAAAAGTCTATGACTAATAACTTGATTGAGATTCAGGTTCCTGGTCAAAAAAGAATGAATCCGAAACTCAAGAAACATGTTTTGGATTCGACTCCAACCTCTAGTGAAAAATCGTCTGAAAAGAGATTAGATTCACTAGACTGCTAAGTTCTGGTTTTCGTAAAATGTTAGAAAGATTTTCAAACATGTTGAAAGCTATTCAGAAAAGGGAAAAACCATTGATAGTCTAGATGATGTCCTAGAACTTATTGTTCAATTGAATGTAAGAATTTGTGAAGGAAAGGGAGAAACACTCAGTCTTCAAAATAATCTGGTAGATTATTTGGAACAAAAATTGGCTCTGTGCAACGAAGTTCATCAACAGATTACAAAGTGTGAAATTCTTACTCAATCGCTGGGACATTCACAACTAAGGACTAAGATCCTTATTGAAGATCTTCTTACAGAGACATGCCGAAAGGTATATCTAGACAAGTGTTAAGAAAAATATTTCCAACAAGGAATGAATACCTTAAGAGAACATATAGAATGTCTTGAACAAAAGACATCAGCAATTTGTCAATTGGCTGATCTAGACCACACGGGTTCAAGTTCAAGGAACATACCATCGTGGGCACAAGATGTAATCAAGGATATAACATCTCGCAATATTCCTAGTGAAGAGGATGGATTCAAAACCCACACTAGGGATCATGATAATGACCCTAAAAGTAAGAAGGAATAAATTCCTCAAAAGGAATTTAGTGAGAAAAATCCTCACCTCAACGCTTAATTGCGTTGGAATGTGCATCCTTACAATTCCCAATCTACTGATGTAAGGAAGCACACATATCTGGGCAATCTGTATCCTGTCAATAGTCTCTTATTCAACATGGAGAGTTTACACAATCTACCTAAAGATGTTTAATCTGTCTACATGTGTAGAAAACCTGTCTTACAAACAACTTGTGTAAACATGATAAGTTTCCCTATCTAAAGTAGTTTTAGATACGTGATCTAGAAGGTGACTCTTTCTAAAAATCTTTGTGATTGTCTAACACATTAGATGCGAATTTTTTTTCAAATCTGGTCAGAAATATTTATTTAAGGATGACTCCTATGTTTGGAATGTGTTAAATGTTTCTCGAATATATGAACTCATATATTTGAGAACCCATGATAACAGGATGTATCCTAAAACCAGATCTCAAGCAAAACTTCTGAAAGCCTTGAGTGGAATGACTTCTAAGGAAACTGTTCATCTTGATGATACCTTCAAGAAATCTGGTTGTGAAGATATAGAAAATGAAAAAGGAAGATATGACTCATCTCCTTGTCCAAAACAGTTTGGATGCTAAGATTGATATTATCAATCTACGACAAGTCCTCCTCAGTACTATTGAAACTCATCGTAGACAGGCAGCACTACTAAGAACTGTTATCCATAACCAAAGAAAGCTGATTAAACTTGGATCGGTAACAGGGAGTATGCTCGGAATATTAATCGAAAGGTTAATGCTTTAGCCTGTGAACATAATCAAGATACTGTGTGTAGAATCCGAGATATCAGTCAAGATGTTGTTGATGAAGATCCTGAAAATTTTGAGGAAATTGAAGATGATCTTTGAAAAATAGACATTAGTTTTTTGATTATTTCAATAAAGTCTATTTTGAATAAAACTATCTATTTTTTTATGAATAAAATTGTTAGTTTATAATTTTTCTTGTGATAGTTTTTCGATTACATAGCCTGTGCCTGAATGCTTTATATTATTGCTATGTATGTTTATGGGATGTTTGATTTCGGTTTTCTTAACCTTGATATTCGATCTCATATTGTGTGAAACCTTATGGTTTGTGGTACTTTTTGGTTTAGCAGGATTAAGTTCTAGCCCATGTTGGTAGGCTTTATCAAAGGATCATAAGGGGTTCCGATTGAAACTAATATGTGAAAAAGTCACAATATGTTGAATCATTTGGTTTAGCATAAAAGCATATGTTTTTTGGGGTTTCAACTTTGCAACACATTAGTTAAAACCGATTTTCAACCTTTCTCTGGTAAAGGTTGGTCCTTGTTGTTGTTCTTTTGTTTTGGCGAGAGGATGACAGCACAACGGGGGAGAATTCTAATGTGAACTTGCGCTTAATGACATATATTTCTGGGGTGAAGAGGTGCGGAATCTGAGGTAACGAATTTGTTAGTTAATCGTTTTCCTGTTTAAGAAAAGCCTGATTTTATTCCATATATTTATTGCTTTTGCTTAACAAAATTTCGGTACAATTGATGTTTATTCCATTATTTGTGTATGGATGTGTGTGTGATTCAATTATTTCCGGTTAAGAAAAACTATTGTTATCTTGCTTTATTGTTTGGTATCAACTGTTTAGGCTTACAAAATTACGATGCAATTTGGTACTTTAATGTCTATGTTTGTTTCAATTGCTTCCGGTTGAGGTAAATAATTATGCAAGTTGATTTATTTGGTTTGTATGAATTGTTTATCGATTAACAAAAAGGTTTTCGGGATGAACTGTTTAGTCCAATTGGATTCCGGATAAGAGAAACTAGGTTATTTCTGATCTTACTTAGACTTATCAAAATGGAGGTTTCGGTTATTCAAGTCTAATCGAATGCCTTAACAAAAAAATGCTAATTAAGTAACCTAGTACTTTTCTTGTTTAAAAGTGAAAGGTCTAAGTTATTATTTGAATAATTAGAACCTGATGAGAAAAATAAAGTTAATTCTGATCTTTATTTTGGTCTTATCGAATAAGCTATTGTATTTGTACAATTGGTTTAGCAAAAAAACTAAGGTGCTTAACGATTTTTGATTTGCTAAACTATTAGGAAAAATTGCTTCGGGCAATTGTTTCCTTGGTAACATATCGAAACAAAATTACTTTGTAGTTTCGGTTTTGATATTGGTTATCTAAAATGGTGTGTGGGAACCCTCGTGCTTAACTCTTATAGGTTGCAAGTCTTTTGAGATTTGTAAGATCCTTTCGGTTTGTCCTTCATTTGCTCGTACCTTTGTCATTTTGTGACAAAAAGGGGGAAAATATATGGAGTAAACAAGTGATTTGGTATCACTAAGGAAAGGACAATGATGCTTAAACGTTATATCTAATGAAAGAGTAAAGCATATATAGACTAAGGGGGAGTAACATATCATATTGATACTTGTAGTTATATGGACTACAAAGAGAATAACAAAGACGTGCGGATTGAAAATCTACCTATGTTACCTTTAAGGGGAATATTAGCTTTGTTATTATAATGTCATCAACAACATTTGTGGATTGGATGTATACAGGTTACTGTGCTTTTGATACTCGTAATCAAGCGTATGTGTAATGAATTCTTGTAATTTGTTTACCATATGATGTAAGAGTTTTGTCACTAAAATTAACAAAAGGGGGAGATTGTTAGAGCATAGCTGGGTTGAACCCACCAAGCGTTGGTATGTTAAGTTTGGTTGCCATATTTTAGTGAATCAAAACTCATTTAAAGAGTCGCTTGATTATTCACTAGAGTCAACTTCATATAGGTTAGCTTGAAAGTTACTAGGATATGAGACTTACAAGTATTACATGAAGACTTGAAGAATGTGAAGAAGTAAAGAGCTACAACGACGACATCATCCTTCCACTTGAGGTTAGTAATATTGACTTGAACCGTTTCATTCCTAACGTATCTTTCAAGTCGTGCATATTGAAAACATAACTGCGAATCTGTGAATGATTATACTCTAGTTAGACATAGTATTAAGGAATTACAATACGAAGTATAACGTCTATATTTTGAACTTCGTATATAAGACATCGACATAAACGTATGAATGCTATTGTGATTATGTTTATGGGTATGGGTGAAGATTTCGTCCTAGGAAACAATGTTTTACATTCGTTTAAAGAAAGTACAATTCATAAACTTATTTTATATAAAAAGGGAAATCACTAGGCTTATTGGTATTGTTATTCATTGCAAATCTTTGGATTACCAATAGTGTGTTTAGTATAAACCGCTCATATGTATCTTGGTAAAACTATTCACAATGCCTGACTTTTGTATTAGTATGACTTTTATTAGTGAAACCGATCTTAAGTAATCACCTGAGATGGTATGATCGATATTGTAATTGGTGTGACCATTCCTAGTCATTGCGTGACCGATCCGAGAACTTGGTTGGGACTAATCACAAGATTTGTAATCGATCCTTGTAGTAGGTTAACAAGTTTTAGTAATTGGTATGACGGATCCTATAACTTGCGCAACCGAATACAAGTTTATACCAATATATGTGATAGCCGATCCTAGTACCTAGTCAACCAACTTTTGGTAACTAGTATGACCGATCCTACTACCCACATGGAGGTAGAACCGAAACTTGTTTTGGTAGAACCGTTAAACCCATGAATGATGATTGAATTTTTAATCAATCACATAGTTCTTGGAATTCAGACAAACCAATTCTAAACTTGTTTGGAAGTGTGGCAAATCGTTTCCAAGATTGTAAGTATGAAAAAGGACTTGCAAAGTAAATATGTCGACATACTTTGAACATGTGCAGTAACTCTTATCTTTTATTGTTCAAAGATATTCCTTAATAACTAAAGGAAAGAATCCGGATCGAAATAAATTGAGAATCTTTTAATTAAGGTTTTTAGTTTTATATGCTTTTAATTTCCAGCAATTAAAATGCATATCTTTAGAAATAAAAATTGGTAATGTGCATTTACTAATTGGAGATTTTCTACAGAGATTTCGGTCAATATTGGACAGAGCATTTCCAAGAATTATGAAAACCGAATTTAGAAATATATTGCATATATTGAGAATATTTTCGATTTTGGAAATTCCTTGGTGTCCAAACTTCCTTGGTCTATTATATTGAAGTTTGCATTTCGAGCAAACTAATCCTCAGAGCCAGCAAAACTACCTAGTTGTGTTGTTACTGGTGGAGCCGTCTATTCGGAGAGGAAAGTACCCTAATTAGGCGAAATCTCTTACGACCGCTCGTTTTAAAGACTGCTTTGGGATTGGGAAGCTCTAGGAGTACTATTGGTGGGAAACTAGATAATTGCAGTTTATTATTAGTTTTCGATTGATTTGATTGACTAACAGTTGTTGAAATTTGATTGCACCTAGTTTGTTTATGCTTGAGAATCTTCTCTTCAGATATAAGATTCACTCAAACTAGATCGAAGTTTCGACGGGGATCTTTAGACTGTTTGTAGATCTAAAGACGTCTTGTGATAATCCATTATTAACAGACTCCGTTCCGTGTGTTATTTATCACAAGAGATTCAAGTTGATTGTGTGCAGGTATTTATTGAAGATCTAAGAAGATTTGGAGACAAAGAAGATTGCTTGTTTGAGTTCATAATCTTCGGTGTGCACGAAACCTGGTCGGCTGGGGATCCAACTATAATCGCTTCATCTTTGTGATAATCTTGATTGATTAGTTGAGTAGATCGACATCAATATATTGTCTTTGTGACTAAGAAGTATTTATTGCAAAATCTAGACAATTATTTTGGTAGTTTTATTGATAGATAGATCTAAGAACCTGACAAAGGAGTTTATTGGGATAAACAGGAGAGCCTTTTGTAAAACTCATATCACTTGTTTGAAAAGAGTTGTTACCGAACAGATTTGTTGTTCCTTTACTGTTTGGAATACGAACCAAAGGAATTGTTCCAAGTGTGTGACTTATTACAAGTTGGAGGCGCAAGGATACAGACAAAACTAGGTGAATTATAGGTTTAGCTGCTTGGTCTCAACTATACGAAGTTGGTTTAGATTTTGTATAGCGGCTTAATCCTGAGAGTATCCAATTCTGGACAAGGTCCCGGGGTTTTTATGCATTTTCGGTTTCCTCGTTAAAAAAATCTTGATGTTTCTTTTACTTTTCTATTTCCGCAATTATAATTGTTTTTATTATAATTAGAAGTAAAATACACTAACGTTAATTCCTATTTACTTGATAGCAATCCTATTGTGTTTGGTTAAGTCCGAACCTATTATCAAGTAAACATACTTCGTTGTTGTATTGTCTCGATCTTTTATCCATAGTCAATCACACAAGTTATCTTGTTGTCGTATTGTCTCGATCTCGTATCCATAGACGATCACACAAAGTGTGAACCGATTAGTTGTATTGTCTCGACTCAGTCCATAGACAATCATTTTCGGAGAAAGGACTTATAGGTGTAAAAGTTTTAGATTGAGGTACATTTGGGTACCCTTGTATTTTCAATTGGTATCAGAGCAGGCAAACACGAAAAGATCTAACAATTTGTGTTTGGTGCGATCCAACCTATAAGATATGAGTCAAAATAAGAAAAGCAAAGCTAAACTTATGAATAACTCAGTTAACGTATGTCAAGATAATTAGAATAATATGTCAGGAAAGGTTAATGTAAATTGGTCTCGTAATTCTTTTCGAAAATCAAACAAAAAGTCTATGACTAATAACTTGATTGAGATTCAGGTTCCTGGTCAAAAAAGAATGAATCCGAAACTCAAGAAACATGTTTTGGATTCGACTCCAACCTCTAGTGAAAAATCGTCTGAAAAGAGATTAGATTCACTAGACTGCTAAGTTCTGGTTTTCGTAAAATGTTAGAAAGATTTTTCAAACATGTTGAAAGCTATTCAGAAAAGGGAAAAACCATTGATAGTCTAGATGATGTCCTAGAACTTATTGTTCAATTGAATGTAAGAATTTGTGAAGGAAAGGGAGAAACACTCAGTCTTCAAAATAATCTGGTAGATTATTTGGAACAAAAATTGGCTCTGTGCAACGAAGTTCATCAACAGATTACAAAGTGTGAAATTCTTACTCAATCGCTGGGACATTCACAACTAAGGACTAAGATCCTTATTGAAGATCTTCTTACAGAGACATGCCGAAAGGTATATCTAGACAAGTGTTAAGAAAAATATTTCCAACAAGGAATGAATACCTTAAGAGAACATATAGAATGTCTTGAACAAAAGACATCAGCAATTTGTCAATTGGCTGATCTAGACCACACGGGTTCAAGTTCAAGGAACATACCATCGTGGGCACAAGATGTAATCAAGGATATAACATCTCGCAATATTCCTAGTGAAGAAGATGGATTCAAAACCCACACTAGGGATCATGATAATGACCCTAAAAGTAAGAAGGAATAAATTCCTCAAAAGGAATTTAGTGAGAAAAATCCTCACCTCAACGCTTAATTGCGTTGGAATGTGCATCCTTACAATTCCCAATCTACTGATGTAAGGAAGCACACATATCTGGGCAATCTGTATCCTGTCAATAGTCTCTTATTCAACATGGAGAGTTTACACAATCTACCTAAAGATGTTTAATCTGTCTACATGTGTAGAAAACCTGTCTTACAAACAACTTGTGTAAACATGATAAGTTTCCCTATCTAAAGTAGTTTTAGATACGTGATCTAGAAGGTTGACTCTTTCTAAAAATCTTTGTGATTGTCTAACACATTAGATGCGAATTTTTTTTCAAATCTGGTCAGAAATATTTATTTAAGGATGACTCCTATGTTTGGAATGTGTTAAATGTTTCTCGAATATATGAACTCATATTATTTGAGAACCCATGATAACAGGATGTATCCTAAAACCAGATCTCAAGCAAAACTTCTGAAAGCCTTGAGTGGAATGACTTCTAAGGAAACTGTTCATCTTGATGATACCTTCAAGAAATCTGGTTGTGAAGATATAGAAAATGAAAAAGGAAGATATGACTCATCTCCTTGTCCAAAACAGTTTGGATGCTAAGATTGATATTATCAATCTACGACAAGTCCTCCTCAGTACTATTGAAACTCATCGTAGACAGGCAGCACTACTAAGAACTGTTATCCATAACCAAAGAAAGCTGATTAAACTTGGATCGGTAACAGGGAGTATGCTCGGAATATTAATCGAAAGGTTAATGCTTTAGCCTGTGAACATAATCAAGATACTGTGTGTAGAATCCGAGATATCAGTCAAGATGTTGTTGATGAAGATCCTGAAAATTTTGAGGAAATTGAAGATGATCTTTGAAAAATAGACATTAGTTTTTTGATTATTTCAATAAAGTCTATTTTGAATAAAACTATCTATTTTTTTATGAATAAAATTGTTAGTTTATAATTTTTCTTGTGATAGTTTTTCGATTACATAGCCTGTGCCTGAATGCTTTATATTATTGCTATGTATGTTTATGGGATGTTTGATTTCGGTTTTCTTAACCTTGATATTCGATCTCATATTGTGTGAAACCTTATGGTTTGTGGTACTTTTTGGTTTAGCAGGATTAAGTTCTAGCCCATGTTGGTAGGCTTTATCAAAGGATCATAAGGGGTTCCGATTGAAACTAATATGTGAAAAAGTCACAATATGTTGAATCATTTGGTTTAGCATAAAAGCATATGTTTTTTGGGGTTTCAACTTTTGCAACACATTAGTTAAAACCGATTTTCAACCTTTCTCTGGTAAAGGTTGGTCCTTGTTGTTGTTCTTTTGTTTTGGCGAGAGGATGACAGCACAACGGGGGAGAATTCTAATGTGAACTTGCGCTTAATGACATATATTTCTGGGGTGAAGAGGATGCGGAATCTGAGGTAACGAATTTGTTAGTTAATCGTTTTCCTGTTTAAGAAAAGCCTGATTTTATTCCATATATTTATTGCTTTTGCTTAACAAAATTTCGGTACAATTGATGTTTATTCCATTATTTGTGTATGGATGTGTGTGTGATTCAATTATTTCCGGTTAAGAAAAACTATTGTTATCTTGCTTTATTGTTTGGTATCAACTGTTTAGGCTTACAAAATTACGATGCAATTTGGTACTTTAATGTCTATGTTTGTTTCAATTGCTTCCGGTTGAGGTAAATAATTATGCAAGTTGATTTATTTGGTTTGTATGAATTGTTTATCGATTAACAAAAAGGTTTTCGGGATGAACTGTTTAGTCCAATTGGATTCCGGATAAGAGAAACTAGGTTATTTCTGATCTTACTTAGACTTATCAAAATGGAGGTTTCGGTTATTCAAGTCTAATCGAATGCCTTAACAAAAAATGCTAATTAAGTAACCTAGTACTTTTCTTGTTTAAAAGTGAAAGGTCTAAGTTATTATTTGAATAATTAGAACCTGATGAGAAAAATAAAGTTAATTCTGATCTTTATTTTGGTCTTATCGAATAAGCTATTGTATTTGTACAATTGGTTTAGCAAAAAAACTAAGGTGCTTAACGATTTTTGATTTGCTAAACTATTAGGAAAAATTGCTTCGGGCAATTGTTTCCTTGGTAACATATCGAAACAAAATTACTTTGTAGTTTCGGTTTTGATATTGGTTATCTAAAATGGTGTGTGGAACCCTCGTGCTTAACTCTTATAGGTTGCAAGTCTTTTGAGATTTGTAAGATCCTTTCGGTTTGTCCTTCATTTGCTCGTACCTTTGTCATTTTGTGACAAAAAGGGGGAAAATATATGGAGTAAACAAGTGATTTGGTATCACTAAGGAAAGGACAATGATGCTTAAACGTTATATCTAATGAAAGAGTAAAGCATATATAGACTAAGGGGGAGTAACATATCATATTGATACTTGTAGTTATATGGACTACAAAGAGAATAACAAAGACGTGCGGATTGAAAATCTACCTATGTTACCTTTAAGGGGAATATTAGCTTTGTTATTATAATGTCATCAACAACATTTGTGGATTGGATGTATACAGGTTACTGTGCTTTTGATACTCGTAATCAAGCGTATGTGTAATGAATTCTTGTAATTTGTTTATCCATATGATGTAAGAGTTTTGTCACTAAAATTAACAAAAGGGGGAGATTGTTAGAGCATAGCTGGGTTGAACCCACCAAGCGTTGGTATGTTAAGTTTGGTTGCCATATTTTAGTGAATCAAAACTCATTTAAAGAGTCGCTTGATTATTCACTAGAGTCAACTTCATATAGGTTAGCTTGAAAGTTACTAGGATATGAGACTTACAAGTATTACATGAAGACTTGAAGAATGTGAAGAAGTAAAGAGCTACAACGACGACATCATCCTTCCACTTGAGGTTAGTAATATTTGACTTGAACCGTTTCATTCCTAACGTATCTTTCAAGTCGTGCATATTGAAAACATAACTGCGAATCTGTGAATGATTATACTCTAGTTAGACATAGTATTAAGGAATTACAATACGAAGTATAACGTCTATATTTTGAACTTCGTATATAAGACATCGACATAATATGAATGCTATTGTGATTATGTTTATGGGTATGGGTGAAGATTTCGTCCTAGGAAACAATGTTTTACATTCGTTTAAAAAAGTACAATTCATAAACTTATTTTATGAATAAAAAGGGAAATCACTAGGCTTATTGGTATTGTTATTCATTGCAAATCTTTGGATTACCAATATGTGTGTTTAGTATAACCGCTCATATGTATCTTGGTAAAACTATTCACAATGCCTGACTTTTGTATTAGTATGACTTTTATTAGTGAAACCGATCTTAAGTAATCACCTGAGATGGTATGATCGATATTTGTAATTGGTGTGACCATTCCTAGTCATTGCGTGACCGATCCGAGAACTTGGTTGGGACTAATCACAAGATTGTAATCGATCCTTGTAGTAGGTTAACAAGTTTTAGTAATTGGTATGACGGATCCTATAACTTGCGCAACCGAATACAAGTTTATACCATATATATGTGATAGCCGATCCTAGTACCTAGTCAACCAACTTTTGGTAACTAGTATGACCGATCCTACTACCCACATGGAGGTAGAACCGAAACTTGTTTTGGTAGAACCGTTAAACCCATGAATGATGATTGAATGTTTTTAATCAATCACATAGTTCTTGGAATTCAGACAAACCAATTCTAAACTTGTTTGGAAGTGTGGCAAATCGTTTCCAAGATTGTAAGTATGAAAAAGGACTTGCAAAGTAAATATGTCGACATACTTTGAACATGTGCAGTAACTCTTATCTTTTATTGTTCAAAGATATTCCTTAATAACTAAAGGAAAGAATCCGGATCGAAATAAATTGAGAATCTTTTAATTAAGGTTTTTAGTTTTATATGCTTTTAATTTCCAGCAATTAAAATGCATATCTTTAGAAAATAAAAATTGGTAATGTGCATTTACTAATTGGAGATTTTCTACAGAGATTTCGGTCAATATTTGGACAGAGCATTTCCAAGAATTATGAAAACCGAATTTAGAAATATATTGCATATATTGAGAATATTTTCGATTTTGGAAATTCCTTGGTGTCCAAACTTCCTTGGTCTATTATATTGAAGTTTGCATTTCGAGCAAACTAATCCTCAGAGCCAGCAAAACTACCTAGTTGTGTTGTTACTGGTGGAGCCGTCTATTCGGAGAGGAAAGTACCCTAATTAGGCGAAATCTCTTACGACCGCTCGTTTTAAAGACTGCTTTGGGATTGGGAAGCTCTAGGAGTACTATTGGTGGGAAACTAGATAATTGCAGTTTATTATTAGTTTTCGATTGATTTGATTGACTAACAGTTGTTGAAATTTGATTGCACCTAGTTTGTTTATGCTTGAGAATCTTCTCTTCAGATATAAGATTCACTCAAACTAGATCGAAGTTTCGACGGGGATCTTTAGACTGTTTGTAGATCTAAAGACGTCTTGTGATAATCCATTATTAACAGACTCCGTTCCGTGTGTTATTTATCACAAGAGATTCAAGTTGATTGTGTGCAGGTATTTATTGAAGATCTAAGAAGATTTGGAGACAAAGAAGATTGCTTGTTTGAGTTCATAATCTTCGGTGTGCACGAAACCTGGTCGGCTGGGGATCCAACTATAATCGCTTCATCTTTGTGATAATCTTGATTGATTAGTTGAGTAGATCGACATCAATATATTGTCTTTGTGACTAAGAAGTATTTATTGCAAAATCTAGACAATTATTTTGGTAGTTTTATTGATAGATAGATCTAAGAACCTGACAAAGGAGTTTATTGGGATAAACAGGAGAGCCTTTTGTAAAACTCATATCACTTGTTTGAAAAGAGTTGTTACCGAACAGATTTGTTGTTCCTTTACTGTTTGGAATACGAACCAAAGGAATTGTTCCAAGTGTGTGACTTATTACAAGTTGGAGGCGCAAGGATACAGACAAAACTAGGTGAATTATAGGTTTAGCTGCTTGGTCTCAACTATACGAAGTTGGTTTAGATTTTGTATAGCGGCTTAATCCTGAGAGTATCCAATTCTGGACAAGGTCCCGGGGTTTTTATGTGCATTTTCGGTTTCCTCGTTAAAAAAATCTTGATGTTTCTTTTACTTTTCTATTTCCGCAATTATAATTGTTTTTATTATAATTAGAAGTAAAATACACTAACGTTAATTCCTATTTACTTGATAGCAATCCTATTGTGTTTGGTTAAGTCCGAACCTATTATCAAGTAAACATACTTCGTTGTTGTATTGTCTCGATCTTTTATCCATAGTCAATCACACAAGTTATCTTGTTGTCGTATTGTCTCGATCTCGTATCCATAGACGATCACACAAAGTGTGAACCGATTAGTTGTATTGTCTCGACTCAGTCCATAGACAATCATTTTCGGAGAAAGGACTTATAGGTGTAAAAGTTTTAGATTGAGGTACATTTGGGTACCCTTGTATTTTCAATTGGTATCAGAGCAGGCAAACACGAAAAGATCTAACATTTGTGTTTGGTGCGATCCAACCTATAAGATATGAGTCAAAATAAGAAAAGCAAAGCTAAACTTATGAATAACTCAGTTAACGTATGTCAAGATAATTAGAATAATATGTCAGGAAAGGTTAATGTAAATTGGTCTCGTAATTCTTTTCGAAAATCAAACAAAAAGTCTATGACTAATAACTTGATTGAGATTCAGGTTCCTGGTCAAAAAAGAATGAATCCGAAACTCAAGAAACATGTTTTGGATTCGACTCCAACCTCTAGTGAAAAATCGTCTGAAAAGAGATTAGATTCACTAGACTGCTAAGTTCTGGTTTTCGTAAAATGTTAGAAAGATTTTTCAACATGTTGAAAGCTATTCAGAAAAGGGAAAAACCATTGATAGTCTAGATGATGTCCTAGAACTTATTGTTCAATTGAATGTAAGAATTTGTGAAGGAAAGGGAGAAACACTCAGTCTTCAAAATAATCTGGTAGATTATTTGGAACAAAAATTGGCTCTGTGCAACGAAGTTCATCAACAGATTACAAAGTGTGAAATTCTTACTCAATCGCTGGGACATTCACAACTAAGGACTAAGATCCTTATTGAAGATCTTCTTACAGAGACATGCCGAAAGGTATATCTAGACAAGTGTTAAGAAAAATATTTCCAACAAGGAATGAATACCTTAAGAGAACATATAGAATGTCTTGAACAAAAGACATCAGCAATTTGTCAATTGGCTGATCTAGACCACACGGGTTCAAGTTCAAGGAACATACCATCGTGGGCACAAGATGTAATCAAGGATATAAATCTCGCAATATTCCTAGTGAAGAAGATGGATTCAAAACCCACACTAGGGATCATGATAATGACCCTAAAAGTAAGAAGGAATAAATTCCTCAAAAGGAATTTAGTGAGAAAAATCCTCACCTCAACGCTTAATTGCGTTGGAATGTGCATCCTTACAATTCCCAATCTACTGATGTAAGGAAGCACATATCTGGGCATCTGTATCCTGTCAATAGTCTCTTATTCAACATGGAGAGTTTACACAATCTACCTAAAGATGTTTAATCTGTCTACATGTGTAGAAAACCTGTCTTACAACAACTTGTGTAAAAATGATAAGTTTCCCATTAAAGTAGTTTTAGATACGTGATCTAGAAGGTTGACTCTTTCTAAAAATCTTTGTGATTGTCTAACACATTAGATGCGAATTTTTTTCAAATCTGGTCAGAAATATTTATTTAAGGATGACTCCTATGTTTGGAATGTGTTAAATGTTTCTCGAATATATGAACTCATATTATTTGAGAACCCATGATAACAGGATGTATCCTAAAACCAGATCTCAAGCAAAACTTCTGAAAGCCTTGAGTGGAATGACTTCTAAGGAAACTGTTCATCTTGATGATACCTTCAAGAAATCTGGTTGTGAAGATATAGAAAATGAAAAAGGAAGATATGACTCATCTCCTTGTCCAAAACAGTTTGGATGCTAAGATTGATATTATCAATCTACGACAAGTCCTCCTCAGTACTATTGAAACTCATCGTAGACAGGCAGCACTACTAAGAACTGTTATCCATAACCAAAGAAAGCTGATTAAACTTGGATCGGTAACAGGGAGTATGCTCGGAATATTAATCGAAAGGTTAATGCTTTAGCCTGTGAACATAATCAAGATACTGTGTGTAGAATCCGAGATATCAGTCAAGATGTTGTTGATGAAGATCCTGAAAATTTTGAGGAAATTGAAGATGATCTTTGAAAAATAGACATTAGTTTTTTGATTATTTCAATAAAGTCTATTTTGAATAAAACTATCTATTTTTTTATGAATAAAATTGTTAGTTTATAATTTTTCTTGTGATAGTTTTTCGATTACATAGCCTGTGCCTGAATGCTTTATATTATTGCTATGTATGTTTATGGGATGTTTGATTTCGGTTTTCTTAACCTTGATATTCGATCTCATATTGTGTGAAACCTTATGGTTTGTGGTACTTTTTGGTTTAGCAGGATTAAGTTCTAGCCCATGTTGGTAGGCTTTATCAAAGGATCATAAGGGGTTCCGATTGAAACTAATATGTGAAAAAGTCACAATATGTTGAATCATTTGGTTTAGCATAAAAGCATATGTTTTTTGGGGTTTCAACTTTTGCAACACATTAGTTAAAACCGATTTTCAACCTTTCTCTGGTAAAGGTTGGTCCTTGTTGTTGTTCTTTTGTTTTGGCGAGAGGATGACAGCACAACGGGGGAGAATTCTAATGTGAACTTGCGCTTAATGACATATATTTCTGGGGTGAAGAGGATGCGAATCTGAGGTAACGAATTTGTTAGTTAATCGTTTTCCTGTTTAAGAAAAGCCTGATTTTATTCCATATATTTATTGCTTTTGCTTAACAAAATTTCGGTACAATTGATGTTTATTCCATTATTTGTGTATGGATGTGTGTGTGATTCAATTATTTCCGGTTAAGAAAAACTATTGTTATCTTGCTTTATTGTTTGGTATCAACTGTTTAGGCTTACAAAATTACGATGCAATTTGGTACTTTAATGTCTATGTTTGTTTCAATTGCTTCCGGTTGAGGTAAATAATTATGCAAGTTGATTTATTTGGTTTGTATGAATTGTTTATCGATTAACAAAAAGGTTTTCGGGATGAACTGTTTAGTCCAATTGGATTCCGGATAAGAGAAACTAGGTTATTTCTGATCTTACTTAGACTTATCAAAATGGAGGTTTCGGTTATTCAAGTCTAATCGAATGCCTTAACAAAAATGCTAATTAAGTAACCTAGTACTTTTCTTGTTTAAAAGTGAAAGGTCTAAGTTATTATTTGAATAATTAGAACCTGATGAGAAAAATAAAGTTAATTCTGATCTTTATTTTGGTCTTATCGAATAAGCTATTGTATTTGTACAATTGGTTTAGCAAAAAAACTAAGGTGCTTAACGATTTTTGATTTGCTAAACTATTAGGAAAAATTGCTTCGGGCAATTGTTTCCTTGGTAACATATCGAAACAAAATTACTTTGTAGTTTCGGTTTTGATATTGGTTATCTAAAATGGTGTGTGGAACCCTCGTGCTTAACTCTTATAGGTTGCAAGTCTTTTGAGATTTGTAAGATCCTTTCGGTTTGTCCTTCATTTGCTCGTACCTTTGTCATTTTGTGACAAAAAGGGGGAAAATATATGGAGTAAACAAGTGATTTGGTATCACTAAGGAAAGGACAATGATGCTTAAACGTTATATCTAATGAAAGAGTAAAGCATATATAGACTAAGGGGGAGTAACATATCATATTGATACTTGTAGTTATATGGACTACAAAGAGAATAACAAAGACGTGCGGATTGAAAATCTACCTATGTTACCTTTAAGGGGAGTATTAGCTTTGTTATTATAATGTCATCAACAACATTTGTGGATTGGATGTATACAGGTTACTGTGCTTTTGATACTCGTAATCAAGCGTATGTGTAATGAATTCTTGTAATTTGTTTATCCATATGATGTAAGAGTTTTGTCACTAAAATTAACAAAAGGGGGAGATTGTTAGAGCATAGCTGGGTTGAACCCACCAAGCGTTGGTATGTTAAGTTTGGTTGCCATATTTTAGTGAATCAAAACTCATTTAAAGAGTCGCTTGATTATTCACTAGAGTCAACTTCATATAGGTTAGCTTGAAAGTTACTAGGATATGAGACTTACAAGTATTACATGAAGACTTGAAGAATGTGAAGAAGTAAAGAGCTACAACGACGACATCATCCTTCCACTTGAGGTTAGTAATATTTGACTTGAACCGTTTCATTCCTAACGTATCTTTCAAGTCGTGCATATTGAAAACATAACTGCGAATCTGTGAATGATTATACTCTAGTTAGACATAGTATTAAGGAATTACAATACGAAGTATAACGTCTATATTTTGAACTTCGTATATAAGACATCGACATAAACGTATGAATGCTATTGTGATTATGTTTATGGGTATGGGTGAAGATTTCGTCCTAGGAAACAATGTTTTACATTCGTTTAAAGAAAGTACAATTCATAAACTTATTTTATGAATAAAAAGGGAAATCACTAGGCTTATTGGTATTGTTATTCATTGCAAATCTTTGGATTACCAATATGTGTGTTTAGTATAACCGCTCATATGTATCTTGGTAAAACTATTCACAATGCCTGACTTTTGTATTAGTATGACTTTTATTAGTGAAACCGATCTTAAGTAATCACCTGAGATGGTATGATCGATATTTGTAATTGGTGTGACCATTCCTAGTCATTGCGTGACCGATCCGAGAACTTGGTTGGGACTAATCACAAGATTTGTAATCGATCCTTGTAGTAGGTTAACAAGTTTTAGTAATTGGTATGACGGATCCTATAACTTGCGCAACCGAATACAAGTTTATACCATATATATGTGATAGCCGATCCTAGTACCTAGTCAACCAACTTTTGGTAACTAGTATGACCGATCCTACTACCCACATGGAGGTAGAACCGAAACTTGTTTTGGTAGAACCGTTAAACCCATGAATGATGATTGAATGTTTTTAATCAATCACATAGTTCTTGGAATTCAGACAAACCAATTCTAAACTTGTTTGGAAGTGTGGCAAATCGTTTCCAAGATTGTAAGTATGAAAAAGGACTTGCAAAGTAAATATGTCGACATACTTTGAACATGTGCAGTAACTCTTATCTTTTATTGTTCAAAGATATTCCTTAATAACTAAAGGAAAGAATCCGGATCGAAATAAATTGAGAATCTTTTAATTAAGGTTTTTAGTTTTATATGCTTTTAATTTCCAGCAATTAAAATGCATATCTTTAGAAAATAAAAATTGGTAATGTGCATTTACTAATTGGAGATTTTCTACAGAGATTTCGGTCAATATTTGGACAGAGCATTTCCAAGAATTATGAAAACCGAATTTAGAAATATATTGCATATATTGAGAATATTTTCGATTTTGGAAATTCCTTGGTGTCCAAACTTCCTTGGTCTATTATATTGAAGTTTGCATTTCGAGCAAACTAATCCTCAGAGCCAGCAAAACTACCTAGTTGTGTTGTTACTGGTGGAGCCGTCTATTCGGAGAGGAAAGTACCCTAATTAGGCGAAATCTCTTACGACCGCTCGTTTTAAAGACTGCTTTGGGATTGGGAAGCTCTAGGAGTACTATTGGTGGGAAACTAGATAATTGCAGTTTATTATTAGTTTTCGATTGATTTGATTGACTAACAGTTGTTGAAATTTGATTGCACCTAGTTTGTTTATGCTTGAGAATCTTCTCTTCAGATATAAGATTCACTCAAACTAGATCGAAGTTTCGACGGGGATCTTTAGACTGTTTGTAGATCTAAAGACGTCTTGTGATAATCCATTATTAACAGACTCCGTTCCGTGTGTTATTTATCACAAGAGATTCAAGTTGATTGTGTGCAGGTATTTATTGAAGATCTAAGAAGATTTGGAGACAAAGAAGATTGCTTGTTTGAGTTCATAATCTTCGGTGTGCACGAAACCTGGTCGGCTGGGGATCCAACTATAATCGCTTCATCTTTGTGATAATCTTGATTGATTAGTTGAGTAGATCGACATCAATATATTGTCTTTGTGACTAAGAAGTATTTATTGCAAAATCTAGACAATTATTTTGGTAGTTTTATTGATAGATAGATCTAAGAACCTGACAAAGGAGTTTATTGGGATAAACAGGAGAGCCTTTTGTAAAACTCATATCACTTGTTTGAAAAGAGTTGTTACCGAACAGATTTGTTGTTCCTTTACTGTTTGGAATACGAACCAAAGGAATTGTTCCAAGTGTGTGACTTATTACAAGTTGGAGGCGCAAGGATACAGACAAAACTAGGTGAATTATAGGTTTAGCTGCTTGGTCTCAACTATACGAAGTTGGTTTAGATTTTGTATAGCGGCTTAATCCTGAGAGTATCCAATTCTGGACAAGGTCCCGGGGTTTTTATGCATTTTCGGTTTCCTCGTTAAAAAAATCTTGATGTTTCTTTTACTTTTCTATTTCCGCAATTATAATTGTTTTTATTATAATTAGAAGTAAAATACACTAACGTTAATTCCTATTTACTTGATAGCAATCCTATTGTGTTTGGTTAAGTCCGAACCTATTATCAAGTAAACATACTTCGTTGTTGTTGTTAGAGCAATGCTCGGTCGAACTCGCATGCGTTGCTATCTCAAGAATGTTTGTCAATGTTAGTGATCAAAACTATAAGTCTTGATTTCTAATCTACTATAGCTAAGTCTCGGACTAGGATAGCAAGTGTAATTGAGCTCAAGGACTTCATGGCGATTCATTATACAAGAAGAAGAACTACTCAAGGAACCGGCGGAACTTTTCGACAAAAAGGTATGTGAAGACTTGAACTTATCTATCACTCAAAATTCTATCTATTCTATCTCCTACTTCTTGAGACAAGAAGTCGTATGCTATATATATATACTTTGATTATACACAGTTGGTATTTCGAGCCGAGTATACCTCGCCTATCTATATCTCGAAATATGTGTTGGTAAGCTTTTAGCTTCGACCAAGTTTATCTTTACCTAGTGACGAAAGTCATGATATGTTTCAATCACTTTGAAAATTGCTTTGACGAAGAATGTTTCAATGATTAGAATGAGGGTTTATATTACATAACCATGTGGACATAAACATTGTTGTGGAAACACATTTATGTATAAGTCATATTCCTTGAACCAACGTTTGAGAACTTTGTTGATCAAGAGAACTGGAAGAATGGCGTGAGCCAAGTCCGCGAACTCAGTCCGCGAACTGCCGAAGTTCTCAAACCCGAGAATTTCTGTTGGAGTTGACAAACTAGTGCGTGAAGCTAAGTCCGCGAACTCAGTCCGCGAAACCAGTCCGCGAACCGGCGAAGTTCTCATCCCGAAAATTTCTGCTGGAGTTTGTAAACTCTGCCCGGTAACTTAATTCCACGAACCAAGTCTGCGAACTTAAGAAGGTTATATATCTGAAGATGATTTCTGAACTTAAACTTAAAAAGACTAAGAAATGCAGTTTGCAAACCGTGGCTATAAAAGTTCATGAACCGATTTGAGTGAATCAAATCATCTTTGTTTCAATTGTGTCTTGTGTAGTTACATAAGAATTCTTTGCAATTGAACAACTCTCTAACTAGTTCATTTGAGTCATGTGAACTAGTTATGGTGAAGAAGAACATGGTTGTTATGAAATGCTCATATAGCTAACCTTTTGGTTAACTATTATTGAACCAACAAGTGCATACGTTTGGGTACAGTTAACAAACCTAGAAGCGTGCATTTCAATTGTGTGTAACAAGCTAAGTTTTCGATCTAACGGCTGGGAAATATTAGCTTGAATCTAGATCAGGTTCTCATATAACGGTGGATATTGATTGCTTTGTTACCAAGGTAACTTAATGGCGAAGCCTGATTTGAAATACTATATAAGGGGACATATAGCATCAATGCAAAACTAATCCCCACACCTTACATGTGATACTAGTTTGCGTGCTAAAGTCGTTTCTCCTTTAACCTTTGGTTTTCTTCTTCTAAAACCAGGTTAACGACTTAAAGACTTCATTGGGATTGTGAAGACAGACCGATATTACTTTACCGTAGTTGTGTGATCTGATCTTGCATCTTCAATCGTACAAGTACAATCATATTGATTGGATTGAGATTGATATCTCCGATAGGCAAGATATAAAAAGTAATCGCAAACATCTTCGTCTCATCGTTTGTGATTCCACAACATCTTGTTTCGCTACCATATGATTAAGATTGTTGTGAGGTGATTGATAACTCTAGGATGTTCTTCGGGAATATAAAACCGGATTATCAATTGGTTCCTGTTCACCTTGGTTACTATCAAAAGACGGAACAAAATCCTTTAGGGTTTATCTGTGGGAGACAGATTAATCCTTCGATAGACTTGTCTGTGTGAGACAGATTTGTCGGTCATCAAGTCTTCGACTTTGGGTCGTAGCAACTCTTAGTTGTGGGTGAGATCAGCTAAGGGAATCAAGTGCGCAGTATCCCGCTGGGATCAGAGGCGTAGGGAGTACAACTGTACCTTGGATCAGTGGGAGACTGATTGGGGTTCAACTACAGTCCAGTCCGAAGTTAGCTTGGAGTAGGCTAGTGTCTGTAGCGGATTAATACAGTGTGTGTTCAATCTGGACTAGGTCCCGGGGTTTTTCTGCATTTTTGGTTTCCTCGTTAACAAATTTTCTGGTGTCTGTGTTATTTTAATTTCCGCATTATATTGTTTTATCTTTATAATTGAAATAATACAGGTTGTGCGTTATATCATCAATTATAGTAATCCAACCTCTGGTTGTTGATTGTCATTGATTGATCCTCGTATATTGGTCTTTGGTACCATCCGAGTTATTCCTTGTATTTGATTAGGACTCGCTGATTTCTATTAGCTTGAGTAAATCAAAACAAGAGAGAGATATTAACCCCTTGAGATACTTTTACCTAGATTGAGTCTGTCTGTCTAGTTGATTCTCTAGAAAGTATTTCGGAGTTAGTCCATACATATTGCTAAGCGAAATATTGGGTGGTGTTGTTAGACACCGCCTTTTCAGTTGTATTGTCTCGATCTTGTATCCATAGTCAATCACACAAGTTATCTTGTTGTCGTATTACCTCGATCTCATATCCATAGACGATTACACGAAGTGTGAACCGATTAGTTGTATTGTCTCGACTCAGTCCATAGACAATCACTTTCAGAGAAAGCATTTATAGGTGGAAAAGTTTTAGATTGAGGTATATTTGGGTACCCTCGTCTTTTCAGAATGTGTAGTTGAGCTTTAGACTTCACGACGTTCATCGATTGAAGACGAAGAACTACTAAGGAGATCTTGTGGAATTTCATCAACAAAAGGTATGTGGAGACTTGAACTCATCTATCGCCCAAAAGTCTATTTCTATTCTATCTCCTATTGAGACAAAAGTCGTATAGTTATATAGAATTTATATTATACACATTTGATATTTCGAGCTGAGTTTAACTCGCTTACATATTTCTCGAAATATGTATTGGTAAGATTTCTCTTTAACCAAGGAAATCTTTATTCTTGACGAAAGTCAAAAGATGATCATGTGAAAATCGCCCGGTAACATCTTACATGATTTGTGTGAGACAGTCATTTGATGTAGACTCGGAATATTTCGTATTGATCTATTGATCACTTGAAAATTGTTTTGAAGCTAATGGTTTGTGTGAGACAACTATTCCCGTCTTCCAAGAATGTTTCAGTGATTAATACGGAGTTTAGAACGATTAACCATTGATTGGATATAACACAATATGCGTACTTGTATGCTAACTGTTGCGAGTTATTCCAAGTCCGGGAACCATAGTATGCATACCCGTATGCGTACTGGTTTGATAGTTGAAGTCCGGGAACTTAGTATGCATACCCGTATGCGTACCGGCTTAAAAGTTCAAGTCCGGGAATTCAACCGAGTTTGGTCACGTACGACAGTATGCGTACCCGTTCGCATATTGGCGAACTCAGACCAAGTCCGGTTACTTAGGTATGCGTACCCGTTTTCATACTTGAGTGGGTTAAGTTCTAAAATCGGTTTGTTCATGAACAAATACATTTATATATTGAGGAATGCAATCTTTTGCATATTGTGGCTATAATGTTCATGAATTGATTCAAGTGAATCAAAATCGATTTTTCTTCAATTGTGTCTTGTATACTTCTATGATAATATAAACAATAGAACAACTTCATAACTAGTTTCATTTGAGTCATTTGAACTAGTTGTGATTAAGATGAACAAGGTTGATATGAAAGTGTTCATATGGCTAACTTCGGTTAACTATTGTTGAGCCAACCATGTGCACAAGTTTAGGTACGGTTACTCATACCTAAATGAAGTCACATTTCATTTGTGTATAACAAGCTAAGTTCGATCTAACGGTTAAAAGATATTAGCTTGAGTCTAATCAGGTTTTCATCTAACGGTGAGCATTGAATGCTACCAAGGTAACATTGATTGCAAACCCTGATTTAAAGACTATATAAGGGAGAACTCTAACAATTGGGAAACCTAATCCCTATACCTACTATGTGATACTAGTTGCGACTAGAGTCGATTCTCCTTTAACCAAGGTTTTTCCTAAAACCGTTATAGGTTAACGACTTAAAGACTTCATTGGCATTCTGAAGCCAGACCCAACTATTTTCTCCGTAGTTGCGTGTTCTGATCTTACTTTGTCCTATCGTTTTGAATACTATCTTCTCTAAGATTTGTTCGAGATTTAATCTCCGATAGGTAAGATAAAAAGTAGTCACAAACATCTTCGTCTCATCGTTTGTGATTCCACAATATCTTGTTTCGCTTCCATACGAATAAGATTATTGTGAGTTATTCATATTACTAGGTTGTTCTTCGGGAATATAAGTCCGGTGTATCAATTGGTTCATGTTCACCTTGATTTATCAAAAGACGGAACAAAAACTCGTAGGTATTTCCGTGGGAGACCGATTTATCTATTCAACATACTTTTCTGTGTGAGATAGATTTTTTAATCAAGTCTTCGACTTTAGGTCGTAACAACTCTTAGTTGTGGGTGAGATCATCTAAGGGAATCAAGTGCGCCGAATCTGATGTGGTTCAAGAGGCGTAAGGAAAGCGACTGTACCTTAATCAGTGTGAGATTGTTTAGGGCTCAACTAAATTCCATTCCGATGTTAACTTGTAGTAGGCTAGAGTCTGTAGCGGCTTAATACAGTGTGGTGTTCAAATCTGGACTAGGTCCTGAGATTTTTCTGCATTTGCGGTTTCCTCGTTAACAAAATTTCTGGTGTCTGTGTTATTTCTTTTCCGCATTATATTTTTATATAATTGAAATATTACACGTTGTGCGTAGTTCAATCAATTAGATAATAGAACCTTTGGTTGTTGTTATAAATTGATTGACACTTGGATATTGGTCTTTGGTACCATCCAAGTTATTTCTCATATTAATCCGGCTCACAGATTTCTATCTGTTCGATTGCATATTGATTTGAGAAATTGAGATATAACTCTTGGATGTATTTTCCTTGATTGAGTCTGACTGTCTAGTTGATTCTCTTGGAAATATATTGGAGTTAGTCCATACATATTTCCTAAACGAAATATTGGGTGTGGTTGTTAGACCCCTGTTTTTTCACCTTGGATCATATATTACAATATTCATATTAATAATGAATCGAGTACCTATCATATCCACAAAAATTATTTTTTTAAAAAAAATTATTTTTTTTAAAAAAAATCTTTTTTAGTCAGTAAAGAATTTGGTGTTGACGAGTTTGAACTCTACCCAATAACTTTACCATTATACTATAACGACATTAGTATTATAAGATACAATTAGTGATATCTCTCATGCTTGTAAAGCAGATGCAATGCGTCTGGAGGACTTGTAGTTTGATTCAGAGTAACATAGATATTTGTAATTATTTATAAGCATTAGACAAACATATGAGTTTATAACACGCCTAATTTAACCAATTAGTTTTTATTTGAAAAATCACATGTTAAAATGAGTTTTAGAAATGTTAGGCGGTTAATTTCATAATACACAAATAAAAAAATTCTAAAATGTGAAATATTGACATTAGGTTATTTCGTACCATCTAATACATATTGTGTGCTGAAAATGAGGGGGTCTAATAACCTCACCCAATATTTCGATTAGCAATCTGTATGGACTAACTCTAATATACTTTTAAGAGAATCAACTAGACAGTCTGACTCAATCTTAATAAAAAGTATATCAAGGAGTTAATATCTCGATCTCTTGATTTAATCTATACTCAAGCAAATAGAAATCTGCGAGTCTTTATTAAATAAAAGAGATATAAACTTGGATAGTACCAAAGACCAATATCCAAGGATCAATCAATTTCCAATCAACAACCAAAGGGTTTCACAATTGATCGATATTTATACAACACACAACCTGTGATATTTCAATTATATAACAAAATATAATGTGGAATAAAAATAACACAGACACCAGAAGTTTTTTTAAATAGGAAACCACAAATGCAGAAAACCCCGGGACCTAGTCCAGATTGAGCATCACACTGTATTAAGCCGCTACAAACACTAGCCTACTACAAACTAACTTCGGTCTGGATTGTAGTTGAACCCTAATCAATGTCACACTGATTCAAGCTGCAGTTGCGCTCCTTACGTCTCTGATCCCAGCAGGATATTGTGCACTTGATTCCCTTAGCTGATCTCACCCACAACTAAGAGTTGCTACGACCCAAAGTCGAAGACTTGAATAAACAAATCTGTATCACACAGAAAAGTCTACGATAATAGATAAATCTGTCTCCCACAGATAAACCTAAGAGTTTGTTCCGTCTTTAGATAGAAATCAAGGTGAACATGAAATAATTGATAACCCAGACTTATATTCCCGAAGAACAACCTAGTGTTATCAATCACCTCACAATAATCTTAATTGTATGGTAGCGAAAAAAGATATTGTGGAATCACAAACGATGAGACGAAGATGTTTGTGATTTGTTTTTATCTTGCCCTATCGGAGATATAATCTCAAGTCAATTATTCAATTGAACTCGTACGATAGAAAATGGCAAGTGAAAAAGCGGGGGCCTAACAACACCACCCAATATTTCGCTTAGCAATCTGTATGGACTAACTCCGAAATACTTTGCTAGGAAATCAACTAAACAGTCAGACTCAATCTAGATAAAATTATCTCAAGGAGTTAATATCTCTCTCTTGATTTGATTTTTACTCAAGCTAAAAACAATAGCGAGTCTTTATCAAATACAAGGAATAACTTGGATGGTACCAAAGACCAATGTCCAAGTGTTAATCAATGAAATCAACAACCACAAGGTCGGATCTCCAATCGATTAACCTTTAACGCACAACCTGTATTATTTCAATTATAAAGATAAACAATATAATGCGGAAAATGAAATAACACAGACACCAGAAATTTTGTTAACGAGGAAACCGCAAATGCAGAAAAACCCCGGGACCTAGTCCAGATTGAATACACACTGTATTAAGCCGCTACATACACTAGCCTACTCCAAGCTAACTTCGGACTGGAATATAATTGAACCCCAATCAGTCTCCCACTAATTCAAGGTACAGTTGTACTCCTACGTCTCTGATCCCAGCAGGATACTGTGCACTTGATTCCCTTAGCTGATCTCACTCACAACCAAGAGTTGCTGCAACCCAAAATCGCAGACTTGATAATAAACAAATCTGTCTCCCACAAAAAAACCCTAGGTTTTTGTTCCGTTTTAAGATATGAAATCAAGGTGAACAGGAACCAATTGATAATCCGGTCTTATATTCCCGAATAACAGCCTAGATTAATCAATCACGTCTCAACAGTATTACTTGAATACACAAGAGGACATTGAGGAATCATAAACAGTGAGACGAAGATGTTTGTGACTTCTTTATCTTGCCTATCGGAGAACTCTCACGATCTCAATCCAATCAAAGATTGTACTCGTACGATAGAAGATGCAAGATCAGATCACACAACTACGATAAAATTAGTATCGGTCTGGCTTCACAATCCCAATGAATTCTTTAAGTTGTTAACTTGGCTTTAGAGAAGAAAACCAAAGGTTAGAGGAGAATCGACTCTAGCGAGCGCACACTAGTATCACACAGACGTGTGGGGATTATTTTTTCCCAATGCTAGATATCTCATATATATAGTCTTCAAATCAGGGTTTTTCCTTAGTTGCAAAGCAATCAATATTCAACGTTAGATGAAAACCTGATTTAGATTCAAGCTAATATTTCTCAACAGTTAGATCGAAAACTTAGCTTGTCACACACACTTGAGATATACGTTTACTGGGTTTGTGAAAACCGTGCCCAAACGTGTACGTGTATGTTGGTTCAACATAGTAACCCAAAAGGTCAACCATATGAGCATTTCATATTAACCTTGTTCTTCTTCACCATAACTAGTTCAGTTGACTCAAATGAACTAGTTAGAGAGTTGTTCAATTGCTATGAGATCTTATGTAACTATACAAGACACAATTGAAACAAAGATGATTCGATTCGATTGAATCGACTCATGAACTTTATAGCCACGGTTTGCATACTGCATTCCTTAGTAATTTAAGTTTCATGTTCAGAGCACATCTTTAGATCATAACCCACTCAAGTACGCAAACAAGTTCGCGGACTTAAGACAACCGGCAGAGTTTTCCAAACTCAGCAGAAAATCTCGGCAAGGAGACTTCCGCCAGTTCGCGGACTGAGTTCGCGGACTAAGCACGCAAACGAGTTTTTGGAAAATCCCAACAGAAATTATCGGCAAGAGAATTTCCGTCAGTTCGCGGACTGAGTTCGCAAACTGAGTTCACGGACTCGGCAAAGCCAATTCCTCCGGTTTCTCTCAATCAACAAAGTTCACAAACTTCAGATTAAGGAATAAGACTTATGCACATATGTGTTTCCACACAATGCTTATATCCATCATTGGTTATATAGACCTAAACTCTCATTCCAACTATTGAAACATTCTTAGAGGACGTTACATAGTTGTTACACTATTTCTCGGCAAAACGATTTTCAAAGTGATTAAAACGTTATGACTTTCATCATTAGGTGAAGATAAACCCGATCAAAGCGAAACGCTTTACCAACACATGATTTCGAGATATATATAGGCGAGATATATTCGGCTCGAAATATCAAATGTGTATGATCTAGTCTATATAGTATACGACTTTTGTCTCATAAGAAGTAGGAGATAGAAGAGATAGACTTTTGAGTGATAGATAAGTTCAAGTCTCCACATACCTTTTTGTTGATGAAGTTCCACGGTTCCTTGAGTAGATCTTCGTCGTTGTATGATGAATCGCCATGAAGTCCTTGATCTCAACTACACTTTTCTATCCTAGTCCGAGACTTAGCTATGTAGACTAGAAATAAAGACTCATAGTTATGATCACTAACATTGACAAACATGCTTGAGATAGATACGCATGCGAGGTCGACCGAGCTATTCTCTAACAACAAGATCAGATCGCTCAACTACAAGAGAAGTAGTCTCGTTTGGCTTCACAATCCCAATAAAATCTTTAAGTCGTTAACCTACAGGGTCTCGAGAAGAAACCAAAGGTTAAAGGAGAATCGACTCTAGCAAAACCAACTAGTATCACACAGGAGGTGTGGGGATTAGTTTTTCCAGTTGCCAGAGTTCTCCCTTATATAGTTTTCAAATCAGGGTTTGCAATCTATGTTAGCTTAGTAACAAAACATTCAATATTCACCGTTAGATGAAAACATGATTAGATACAAGCTAATATCTTTCAACCGTAACTTAGCTTGTCACACACAAATGAAATGTATTTCATTTAGGTTTGAGTAACCATACCTAAACGTGTACACTTAGTTGGTTCACAAATAGTTAGCCAATGGATAGCCATATGAGCACTTCCATATTAATCGTATTCATCTTTCTCATAACTAATTCAAACGACTCATAAGAACTAGTTGGAGAGTTGTTCAATTGCTTAGGTCTTTATTCATAGACACAATTGAAACAAAATCGGTTTGATTCATTTGAATCAATTCATGAACAATGTAGCCACGGTTTGCAAAGATTGCATTCCCTATAATTTATTGTTTAAAGCTCATGAACTACGGATTTGAGAAATAACCAGCTTGGGGTACGCGTACGGGTATGCGTACCTTAGCTACCGGATTTGAGTTGGTTTTTGGTTTCCAAACTCAGCATAATTTTTCGGGTAGAAAAGTTCCGCCAGTACGCGTACGGGTATGCGTAACTAAGATGACTGGTTTATGAGTTTGTAAACTCCAAACTCAGCAGAATTTTTCGGGAGAAAACGTTCCGCCAGTACGCATACGGGTACGCGTACCCAACCTGTCTCCTTCACCAATACCATATGCACACATATGCACGCACTTGGTTTCCGGTACATGGATTTATACACTAATGTGCGAACACACTATATATGCTTATATCCATATATGGTAATCTCAACTCTACATTTCAATCATTGAAACATTCTTCTATAATGTTATAATAGTCGTTATTCACAACTATCGTCATCAAAGCCATTTTCAAGATTGAAACGTCATCATGACTTTCACAACGGGTAAAGATGAAAAATGGTTAAAGCGAAAGCTTACCAACACATATTTCGAGAAAAAGATAGGCAAGTAAACTCGGCTCGAAATAGCAAATGTGTATGTATGAAAAATATCATACTTATACGACTTTTGTCTCAAGAGTATGAGATAGAGTATATAGACTTTTGAGTGATAGATAAGTTCAAGTCTCCACATACCTTTTAGTCGGATGAAGTTCCACTGGTTCCTTGAGTAGTTCTTCGTCTTCGTAAGATGATCGCCATGGAGTCTGGAGCTCAACTACACTTAGCTATCCTAGTCCGAGACTTAGCTATAAGTAGACTAGAAATCAAGACACATAGTTTTGGAAACTAAATTTGACAAACAAGCTCGAGATAGCAACGCTTGCGAGTTCGACCGAGCAATGCTCTAACAATCTCCCCCTTTGTCAATTTTAGTGACAAAACCATCAATAAATATGGAATACAAAATAAATAAAACTTTGTAGCTTCTCGTCCACATGCTTGATATCCTTGGTGCTTCAACATTACTCGAAAACTTCGTCTTTTCCAAGTACTCCCATGATTCCATAGATGTTCAGTTCAACATCATAGTTGTTGATGATCTGTAGCCATAATAACGAGAAAACAAAAGCTCTCTATCATTGTTATACGGTGTCATAGTATTATTACACAGTATAAAAGTTCAATTGTATCACAACTTTGACAACAATACTATGGTGATATGTATTACTCCCCCTTAGTCAGTACTTTTATCTCAACATGAAAACCACTCCCCCTTACATAATGATCCGAAAAACATATATATTTGTAGTGTGAACTACGTATTAATTCTCCCCTTTTTTGTCAATAATATTGGCAAAGGTAAGAAAACGGGATCCTAATGAAATTTTCATGGAGACGCTTCAAGACCAAAGAAAAGTACATATCAACTTTGTTTAGATGCAATCATAAAGCCGAAGCTAAATGCATTCATCATGGAGTTTATAAAGATACAAGATAACTCCTCAAATATTACACAGCCGCACTCCCCACAAAGATATGGAAGTTAAGCGCAAGTTCAAAAGAACTCTCCCCCATTTGATGTCATTCCTGAAATAACAACAAGAGCGACCTTACTTTTACGAGAAAAGAAGGATTTCTTTGGACACCAAAAATCATAAGAATGATTTTGTATCCAAAAATCTCAATTAAACTAATCACAAGAGGACCCATGATTAATTCAATCGGAATACACAACCAAATTAACCACAAACGAATCCATGATTAGTCTAGTTGGAAATGCTCACATAAGAAGACTTATGGAGCCACACAATATATACATAAAATATAGATCAGGGAAGATCAATACTGCGGAATAGACAAGGATTCATTCTATTTTCCATCACTATTTGCACAATGACATATAATAGACATAATCCTCGTACACAAAAGATTTTAACCTATCTTCCATCAATAAATGACATAATATGCTTAACTTTTGTTGGTCAAAAGTTCATCGATTTTGTATCAATACATGCATATCGACATATGAAAGAGATAACTTTTGACATCGTATGGGACAATAATAGTTCACGAACGCAAACTCCATAACATATTACAATATATAAAATCATAAAGATTAATACTGCAAAAATCATCTTCCAAATCAACTTTAGAATTCAAATAAATAAATCTAAAAATATTGCAAGATGAAAATGTTGGACATAGCTATGTGTACTCACAATAATGACTATTCCAAACCCTAGTTATCCTTCTTAAACAAAACAAGAATAAAAATTCTCTTAAGAAGTTTCCTAGAAAAAAACATTTTCACTTACTTTCAAAATTCTTATTGTATTCCTTATATTCCTCAAGCTCATCTTCAATCAGATCAATCCTTGATTCATGGTTTTCAATATTTTCTTCCAGTTTTTTGGAAGATAAAACCAATTCGTTTTTCAGAGCACTTACTTGTTCCAAAACGAGATTCATGTCCAAAGAGAGTTTCTCAAACTGGGATACAGACGGATTTCCATCAAAAGAAACATCACGTTTGTCGGAGCACAACTCATTATCATATGAGTCAAACCGAATCTTCTTAGATGGAAATAGAACAGTCCACACATCACTCTCTTTGCTTGAGAGACTGGAAGAAGACATGATAGAAGAGAGAAATGAAATCCTCAGTCTTAAAAAAAAGACTTCTTCTTAAAATGTAGAAGATATTCCACGAAGATCTTTGACCAAAACCCTAGACCAAGGGAGGGTACGAGGTAACGGTTTTATAGGAGAAACCGTTTATGAACGCTCACCAAAAAGGTCTTAATCAATCCAAACAGAGATGAGAAACATACTAAGTACAGATATACAACCCTCTTTGTAGGATATGGTTCTTGTTGAAAAATGAGGGTACAAGAACCATCTTTTACTCTTATTATAAAATAAGCTCCTTCCTATCCAGAATAGGATTGGGAGGTCTCCATCTTAAGGATGTACATATTTCTTGATTCCGTTCAGCCTTCGAGTGAACAGAATTAAGAGTTTTACTCATTCTTCTTAAAACTGTTTTGAGAGCTCTATTTGTTGATCTATGTAGGCTACAAGTACTGGCCTCAGAGTTCTCTTCTGTACTTTTGATAGTACAATTGGAAGATTTATTTTTCCTCTTTGGCAAGTACGTTTTAACTGAGGAGACAATGTCTTGATTTTTTGTTCTCAGATTATTATCCTGATTTTCACACAAGATTTCAAAGTTTTTTGAAACAATCTTGTGGTTTTCTATATCATCCTTTTCGTTAGATATAGGGTCAGGAGTAGTTTGGTGAGAATAAATAATCGAGGAATGGTATTTCTTATCGGAATCACGATTGCGAGCGTTTTCAATTTCTTGTATTAGAACAACCAGTTGATCTTCCAAATATTCAATCCTTTTCATTAGGCTTTCTTTCTTTGAAGGAACATGATTGAGCATTTCAGAGTGGACTGGACTGTTTGGAGGACACACATGATTGTCAGCAAAAAAGTTAATTGAACTTACACTGACTTCTTCCTCTAGACAATAGTCAAGAGTAGCCATCCAAGCCTTTGTTAACGCATTAACCTTCTTATCAGAATTTTTCGAAGTATGAATCCTTCTGTAGCACTTTAAACAAGACTTATCTTTATGATTCTTTTGATCTTTATTATTCCCCTTATTGATTGAGATATCTTTCTTATGAGACTTTCTTTTACCCTGTCTGAGTGTCTTTTTCAACTGTTGTATGAACAATCAAAGAGATGAATTAAAGTTATTCTCATTTTTTTAAATCACTTTTGGGTAGTGAGACTTCTTATCAGTTGTGGTAACAAAGTTTACTACCAAATGATGTTTCTCTCACTGTTGTAGTTCAAGAGCAAAAATCTTTTACTTCCCAACCAGAGTATTTCTAGAGAGAGTATCAAGGTTATTTCCCTCATCGATGGCATGCTTCTTAGAATCGTATCTAGATGGCAGCGATCTGAGAATTTTTATCACAATGACCTTTTCAGGAATAGTCTTACCCAATGCAAAAGATGCATTAACAATTTCAGATACTTTGTGATTAAACTCATCAAATGAATCTTCATATGCCATACAAAGGTTTTCCCAATCGGAGTTTAGGTTTTCAAGCCTGGCTTCCTTTTCACGAGTATTTCCTTCGAATATGGTTTCTAAGATATCCGAAGCATCTTTAGACTGAGTGCAATTAGACAAATGGTGCTAAAGATTAGGGGTAATGACATGTATGATGACATTCAAACCCTCGGAGTTTTGCTTTGCAGCAAGTATCTCTGCAGCATCGTATTCGCCAATATTCTTTGGAACAGTAGCGTTACCTATAGCCACAGCGGGAGAATCATAACCATTAACAACATATACTCATGATTGAAAATCACGCGATTGAAGAAAAGCTCGAATAGCGATTTTCCACCATAAGTAGTTTGAACCATCGAAGACTGGTGGTACGTTAATAGAGATAGCACCTCTGTCCATAAAGTTAGATCGCTACAAACACAGACTTTTGAGGTGTTAAACGTGTTTGCCTGCTCTAATACCAACTAAAAATGCGGGGGGTCTAACAACCTCACCCAATGTTTCGGTTAATAATCTGTATGGACTAACTCTAATATACTTTTAAGATAATCAACTAGACAGTCTGACTCAATCTTAATAAAAAGTATATCAAGGAGTTAATATCTTGATCTCTTGATTTAATCTATACTCAAGCAAATAGAAATCTGCAAGTCTTTATTAAATACAAGAGATATAAACTTGGATGGTACCAAAGACCAATATCCAAGGATCAATCAATTTTCAATCAACAACCAAAGGTTGGATTTCACAATTGATCGATACAACGCACAACCTGTGATATTTCAATTATATAACAAAATATAATGCTGAATAGAAATAACACAGACACCAGAAGTTTTGTTAACGAGGAAACCAAAAATGCAGAAAAACCCCGGGACCTAGTCCAGATTGAACACCACACTGTATTAAGCCGCTACAGACACTAGCCTACTACAAACTAACTTCGGCCTGGACTGTAGTTGAACCCTAATCAATCTCATACTGATTCAAGGTACAGTTGCGCTCCTTACGTCTCTTATCCCAGCAGGATACTACACACTTGATTCCCTTAGCTGATCTCACCCACAACTAAGAGTTTCTATGACCCAAAGTCGAAGACTTGAATAAACAAATCTGTATCACGCAGAAAAGTCTACGATAATAGATAAATCTGTCTCCCACAGATAAACCTAAGAGTTTGTTCCGTCTTTTAAAAATCAAGTTGGACAGGAACTAATTGATAACCCGGACTTATATTCCCGAATAACAGCCTAGTATTATCAATCACCTCACAATAATCTTAATCATATGGTAGCGAAACAAGATATTGTGGAATCACAAACTATGAGACGAAGATGTTTGTGATTTCTTTTTATCTTGCCCTATCGGAGATATAATCTCAAGTCAATTATTCAATTGAACTCGTACGATAGAAATTGGCAAGATCAGATCGCTCAACTACAAGAGAAGTAGTTTCGCATGGCTTCACAATCCCAATGAAGTCTTTAAGTCGTTAACCTACAGGGTCTCTAGAAGAAACCTAAGGTTAAAGGAGAATCGACTCTAGCAAAACCAACTAGTATCACACAATAGGTGTGTGGATTAGTTTTTCCAGTTGCTAGAGTTCTCCCTTATATAGTTTTCAAATCAGGGTTTGCAATCTATGTTAGCTTAGTAACAAAGCATTCAATATTCAACGTTAGATGAAAACCTGATTAGATACAAGCTAATATCTTTCAACCGTTAGATCAAAACTTAGCTTGTCACACACAAATGAAATGTATATCATTTAGGTTTGAGTAACCGTACCTAAACGTGTACACTTAGTTGGTTCACAAATAGTTAACCAATGGTTAGCCACATGAGCACTTCCATATTAACCGTATTCATCTTTCTCATAACTAGTTCAAATGACTCATAAGAACTAGTTGAAGAGTTGTTCAATTGCTTAGGTCTTTACTCATAGACACAATTGAAACAAAATCGGTTTGATTCATTTGAATCAATTCATGAACAATATAGCCACGGTTTGCAAAGATTGCATTCTTTATAATTTATTTTTTTAAGTTCATGAACTACCGATTTGAAAAATTACCAGCTTGGGTACGCGTACCTTAGCTCCCGGATTTGAGTTGGTTTTTGGTTTCCAAACTCAGCAGAATTTTTCGGGTAGAAAAGTTCCGCCAGTACGCGTACCTAAGGTGACTGGTTTATGAGTTCGAAAACTCCAAACTCAGCAGAATTTTTCGGGAGGAAAATTTCCGCCAGTACGCGTACCCAACCTGTCTCCTTCACCAATACCGTATGCACACATATGCACACACTTAGTTTCCGGTACATGGATTTATACACTAATGTGCACTATATATGCTTATATCCATAGATGGTAATCTCAACTCTACATTTCAATCATTGAAACATTCTTCTATAATGTTATAATAGTCGTTATTCACAACTATCGTCATCAAAGCCATTTTCAAGATTGAAACGTCATCATGACTTTCGTCACGGGTAAAGATGAAAAATGGTTAAAGCGAAAGCTCACCAACACATATTTCGAGAAAAAGATAGGCGAGTAAACTCGGCTCGAAATAACAAATGTGTATGTATGAAAACTGTCATACTTATACGACTTTTGTCTCAAGAGTAGGAGATAGAGTAGATATACTTTTGAGTGATAGATAAGTTCAAGTCTCCACATACCTTTTAGTCGGATGAAGTTCCACTGGTTCCTTGAGTAGTTCTTCGTCTTCGTAAGATGATCGCCATGGAGTCTGGAGCTCAATTACACTTCACTATTCTAGTCCGAGACTTAGCTATAAGTAGACTAGAAATCAAGACACATAGTTTTAACACATAGTAGACTATGTGAAAAGTCACATTGGAATGAAAGTACATGATTTCATCCTAGAAGGAAATTGGTGTGTTCCTACTGAATTACAACAGATCATTCCAGTGAATTCTTTGCCAGTAATAAGGCATGGAACTGATCACATGGCGTGGACTGCTAGTAATGATGGAAATTTCTACACTGATATTGCAGTTGAGAAGATAAGTCATAAAGAATCAATACTTCCATGGCCTAAGTATGTACGACAAAATTTTCTGCATCCTAGCATAGCCAGTAACATCTGGAAAATACAGCAAGAAGTATATGTTGATGATGAGGTAATGAGGAAGAATGGATTTGAAATGGTTTCCATGTGTTGCATATGTTTGGCAGCTCAAGACACCATGAATCACACTCTGTGGGAATGTGCTTTCAGTAATGCAGTTTGGGACTGGTTGAACAGGGTCTTTTGTTTTGCAAATCCAAAATCATTTGATGAAGTTTGTACAACAGCAAAGAATAAGAGTCCTCTTGTCAGGAAAGTTTGGATGATTGCAGCTTGTGCAACCATGAGAGAATTGTGGTTTCAGAAAAATGCAAAAATTTTTGTTGAGAAGAAACCCAATCTGAATGGATTTAAATGCAGAATTATGCAGCTGGTTCATGAAGGTGGTTATAGATTGAATGGAGTTAGTTGGCAGCAACCTTATGAATCTCAGGTGAGAAATTTTTTCAAAGTTTAAGAAGGATCTGTGTCTCTCTTTGGAACTGGTTGTAATGATATAAAGCACAGTTTTCTTAGGTATTTGGATCATTTTGGGCCATCTGCATTATTGTCTTTGCTTTTCCTTCTTTAGTCTTTTGGGTTTGTAAGTTCATTTTGGGTCAGCCCTGTAATCTGTTTCTTTAGTTTTTCAATCAATAAAAAATGTGATTCAGCAAAAAAAAAAAAGTTTTGACAACTAAATTTGACAAACAAGCTTGAGATAGCAACGCTTGCGAGTTCGATCGAGCAATGCTCTAACAGTCTCCCCCTTTGTCAATTTTAGTGACAAAACTATCAATACATATGGAATACAAAATAGATAAAACTTTGTAGCTTCTCGTCCACATGCTTGATCTCCTTGGTGCTTCAACATTACTCGAAAACTTCGTCTTTTCCAAGTACTCCCATGATTCCATAGATGTTCAGTTCAACATCATAGTTGTTGAAGATCTGTAGCCATAACAATGAGAAAACAAAAGCTCTCGATCATTGTTATACAGTGTCATAGAATTATTACACAATATCAAAGTTCAATTGTATCACAACTTTGACAACAATACTATGGTGATATGTATCACTCCCCCTTAGTCAATACTTTCATCTCAACATGAAAACCGCTCCCTCTTACATAATGATCCGAAAACCATATGTATTTGTAGTGTGAACTACATATTAATTCTCCCCCTTTTTGTCAATAAAATTGGCAAAGGTACGAAAACGGGATCCTAATGAAATTTTCATGGAGACGCTTCAAGACCAAATAAAAGTACATATAAACTTTTTTTAGATGCAATCATAAAGCCAAATTTAAATGCATTCATCACGGAGTTTCTAAAGATACAAGATAACTCCTCAAATATTCCACAGATGCACTCCACAAAGATATGGAAATTAAGCGCAAGTTCAAAAGAACTCTCCCCCATTTGATGTCATTCCCGAAAGAACAACAAAAGCGACCTTAATTTTACGAGAAAAGAAGGATTTCTTTGGACACCAAAAATCATAAGAATGATTTTGTATCCAAAAATCTCAATTAAACTAATCACAAAAGGACCCATGATTAATTCAATCGGAATACACTACCAAATTAACCACAAACGAATCCATGATTGGTCTAGTTGTAAATGCTCACATAAGAAGACTCATGGAGCCGCACAGTATATACATAAAAAATGGATCAGAGAAGATCAATACTACGGAATAGACAAGGATTCATTTTATTTTCCATCACTATTTGCACAATGACATATAATAGACATAATCCTCGTAAACAAAAGATTTTAACCTATCTTCCGTCAATAAATGACATAATAGGCTTAACTTTTGTTTGTCAAAAGTTAATCGATCTTGTATCAATACATGCATATCGACATATGAAAGAGATAACTTTTGACATCGTATGAGACAATAATAGTTCACGGATGCAAACACACATATCCCATGACATATTGCAATATATAAAACCATAAAGATTAATACTGAAAAAATAATCTTCCAAATCAACTTTAGAATTTAAATAAATAAATCTAAAAACATTACAAGATGAAAACGTTGGACATAGCTATGTGTACTCACAATGATGGCTATTCCAAACCCTAGTTATCCTTCTTAAACAAAACAAAAATAAAAAATTTCTTAAGAAGTTTCCTAGAAAAAAAAAATTCACTTACTTTCATAATTCTTCTCGTATTCCCTATATTCGTCAATCTCATCTTCAATCAGATCAATCCTTGATTCAAGGTTTTCAATCTTTTCTTCCAGTTTTTTGGAAGATAAAACCAATTCGTTTTTCAGAGCACTTACTTGTTCCAAAACAAGATTCATGGTCAAAGAGAGTTTCTCAAACTGGGATATAGACGAATTTCCATCAAAAGAAACATCACGTTTGTCGGAGCACAACTCATTATCATATGAGTCGAACCGAATCTTCTTAGATGGAAACAGAACAGTCCACATATCACTCTCTTTGCTTGAGAGACTGGAAGAACACATGATAGAAGAGAGAAATCAAATCCTCAGTCTATAAAAAAAGACTTCTTCTGAAAATGTAGAAGATATTCCACGAAGATCTTTGATCAAAACCCTAGACCAAGGGAGGGTACGAGGTAACGGTTTTATAGGATAAACGCTTACCAAAAAGGTCTTAATCAATCCAAACAGAGATGAGAAACAGACTAAGTAAAAATATACAACCCTCTTTGTAGGATATGGTTCTTGTTGAAAAATGAGGGTACAAGAACCATCTTTTACTCTTATTACAGAATAAGCTCATTCCTATCCAAAATAGGATTGGGAGGTCTCCATCTCAAGGATGTACATATTTCTTGATTCCATTCGGCCTTCGAGCGAACACAATTAAGAGTTTTACTCATTCTTCGTAGAACTGTTTTGAGAGATCTATTGGTTGATCTCCGTAGGCTACAAGTGGCCTCAGAGGTCTCTTTTGTACTTTTGATAATACAATTGGAAGACTTCTTTTTCCTCTTTGGCAAGTACGTTTTAACTGAGGAGACAATGTCTTGATTTTTTGTGCTCAGATTATTATCCTGATTTTCACACAAGATTTCAAAGTTTTTTGAAACAATCTTGTGGTTTTCTATATCATCCTTTTCGTTAGATATAGGGTCAGGAGTAGTTTGGTGAGAAGAAATAATCGAGGGATGGTATTTCTTATCGGAATCATGATTGCGAGCGTTTGCAATTTTATTTTCTTAGAACAACCAGTTGATCTTCCAAATATTCAATCCTTTTCATTAGGCTTTCTTTCTTTGAAGGAACATGATTGAGTAATTCGGAGTGGAATGGACTGTTCGGAGGACACGCGTGATTGTCAGCAAAGAAGTTAATGGAACTTACACAGACTTCTTCCTCTGGACAATAGTCAAGAGTAGCCATCCAAGCCTTTGTTAACGCATTAACCTTCTCATCAGATTTTTCGAAGTATGAATACTTCTGTAGCACTTTAAACAAGACTTATCTTTATGATTCTTTTGATCTTTATTATTCCCCTTATTGATTGAGATATCTTTCTTAAAGCGAAAGATTACCAACACATATTTCGAGAAAAAGATAGGCGAGTAAACTCGGCTCGAAATAACAAATGTGTATGTATGAAAACTATCATACTTATACGACTTTTGTCTCAAGAGTAGGATATAGAGTAGATAGACTTTTGAGTGATAGATAAGTTCAAGCCTCCACATACCTTTTAGTCGGATGAAGTTCCACTGGTTCCTTGAGTAGTTCTTTGTCTTCGTAAGATGATCTCCATGGAGTCTGGAGCTCAACTACACTTAACTATCCGAGACTTAGCTATAAGTAGACTAGAAATCAATACACATAGTTTTGACAACTAAATTTGACAAACAAGCTTGAGATAGCAACGCTTGCGAGTTCGACCGAGCAATGCTCTAACATGTGCAAAATCAAAATTGTAATCTACTGTAGCGATCATAAATATGCCCCATTAACCTAAAATTAGCCTCATCAACTAACTCCTGACCAAAGATAAGCTACCTAGCTCAAAGTTGACCGTGTGAGCTAAAATTTTCACTGCAGTTTATTTTTTTACCATTGCAAAAAAAAGAAAACCTGAAAAAGCGGGGGTCTAACAATCACACCCAATATTTCGTTTGGCAATCTGAATAGACAAACTCCAATATACTTTCAAGAAAATCAACTAGACAGTTAGACTCAATCTATAAAAAGTATATCGAAGAGTTTTATATCTCTATCTCTTGATTCAATCCGCAATCAACAAATAGGAATTTGCGAGCCCGATTGAATATAAGAGGATTAATTTGAACAGTACCAAATACCAATGTTCAAGTGTCAATCAATTCACTCAACAACCCAAAGGCCGGATACAAGAACTGATTGATCTTAACGCACAACCTGTGATATTTCTATTATATAAATAAAATATAATGCGGAAAAGAAATAACACAGACACCAGAATTTTGTTAACGAGGAAACCGCAAAAGCAGAAAAACCCCGGGACCTAGTCCAAAATAAACACACACTGATTATAAGCTGTTATACCAATTTCCTACTACCTATTCGGACTAGATGTAATACGTTCTTCAGCACTTGTAAAACTCCTAGCAGAATACTGATTCTCTTTAGGAACTCTTCACACAAATCTTCTAGCAGAACCCATTGTTCTCTTTAGAATATACACCAACACGATTGATACGATTTGATATTTTGTTTGCACAAAACACCGGTTTGATTTCCCTTTAGATGTAAATCAAGGTTTTGGAAATCTTGTGTTTATTTTGATAAAGACAATTACTAGTTAAAAGTAATATCAAAACAAACTTGTGATTAGGGTTTTAACTTACAATCAGTATACGTACACACAAGGAGTCCGTGAACCTGATTTCCGTAAGTAAACTTGGGTGATTCCAAAGATCAATTTCCAAGTTAAGAAAACCCTAATAATTCTACAACAAGAACAACTAGAATAAATCTAGAGATATCTTGTTTAAAACTTCTCAAGGATTTTTACGAGATGCCTCAATAGAAGTTTTTCTTTCTAGTCTCCGATTTCGACTAACAAGTGTTAGTATACGATCGGAAACTGAAATCTATCAAAACCTAGGTTTTATGATCAACAACTCTTGAATGGTTTTATATCAGAAGATAAAACCTTAGAATAGACAAGAGGTGAAAAACCTAGATTACAAGTTGTTTGATCAATCACGAAGATTAAATCCAACTTGGCTTTGTAATCCCCAATACAAAGACTTTTATCCCACTCTTGTTCACGAAGAACAGAAGACATGGAAACAACCTGCAAAGCTTATGCCAATTTTTCAAAAGGGAATAAAAAACATGTAAACTCACGAACCCTTTATTTATAGTGAACAATAGCTTGGAAGCTAAGCAAAGGTATTTTCCTTTTTCAAGACTCTCCTAATTATGGGAGTCTTT